>NC_087201.1:48948046-48983046 GCF_015104395.2 Macrobrachium nipponense
ATAAGAAATAATATCGACCTCAATCGCCAACTTGAAAATCAATAACAGAAGAAAACAACGAACAATAACTGAGCGAAACACAAAAATAACATCTATGAATTTCTGGCTCTGCAAAACAAAATTCATTTGTGACTCAGGAAAATAGATATGATGGCCATGACAATTAAAGTAATGACTGTTCTGGCTGACTGCAAAAAAAAAAAAAAAAAAAAAAAAAAAATCGTTATTTTCCATCATATCATCAAGTGATATGGAATCACAGTTATTTATTAGAGGGTAGAGGTGTAATACATATACGTACATACACAAATATTTACACACACACATGTATATACATATATATATATATATGCATATATATATATAAAAGCATAAGTTACAAATGTCCTTTAATATCCGATTCGCTCTAACTCGGAAATAATATATGTTCATATATGTTAATCGAAAGGGAAATCTTTTAGTTGATAGGAAATTCGTCATGTGTTTTGTTGCTGCAGATAGTTGCGTTCGCCTCACCGCAGAGCTGCGGTGTATTTTTTAATGTTGCCGCGCACAGCTGTGGAATCAACGACATTCGCGACTTGTTCCGTACTGTCTGTGGCGGGAGATTTGTTTATGCAGAGTCGTGGTGGGTTGTACGTTCAACCACAATGGATAAGAGAGAGGCTACATTGTACTTTTATTGAGCGCATTTAAGGAGGAAAAAGAGAGACGATACCGTACCCATTGGGTGCACCCTTTGAATGCACAACGAGAGATATTAGGCGCATTTGCCACGTTATTTGAGGAACTAAAACAGTATGGCAGCAACTTTTTCATTTACTTTCGTATGTCTCAAGAGCATTCGAGGAACTACTGTGGCTGATATTATATATACAATAAGCTTCTTAGGCAAAATATGACATGCAGATATAGTCAAATTCCGACTTTTGTAATCTTCGAGTCTATTATCCCATAACACTGGCTTCGTCTCCACTAAAGATATAGGGAGATCTATGTCGATGCCACGCTCCATTTTAACAAAACGTACTACCCATGCCATATTTAGCCCAATTTTGTTTCCTGCGATTTGGTTTTAAATCCCGAGATGTTCATTTTCATATTTTCCTTATATATATAATTTACATTCAATGTATAAAAAAAAAAGCCCGGGGAAGCATTTAAAGATTAAAGATGAGCTGCAAGTTCAACTAGAACCGGGAGCTTAGTTTCTCACATTCTTACACCATGCAAGCATATTGATGAATATATGCACTATAAAATATAACTAATATACTTTTCATTGATTAGGTAATTCAATGTATATTGCAAGTTATAACTTTTGTCTCATTTACAAATTATGTTCTTGTTGGATCCGGCACGTTTTTAGCCCTTTAAAATAATGAGAGAGAGAGAGAGAGAGAGAGAGAGAGAGAGAGAGAGAGAGAGAATTTTCTAAGTTGGTAAAATCATAAATTCATATCAATCTCTGTTCAAGTTTACAGTCTTAAACATGATATAGTACCTGTATATACCATAAAGAATTCATCAGTTGATTTTCTTAGGGTATATATTTGTTATTGCGCCTTATCCTTGGATTTTCCGAGCCACTGGAGAGTAGTTCTGTACGCTGATAAGTGCGTGTGACACGCAAGATGTGAAAATGTGCATTGAACATAATGGTCCACTGGCCATCGCATCCATCCGCGTCCACGCAGAAGCCTATTGGTACCACGCACATGTAAAGCGGCAACACAGCGGCGATTTCACACACACACAAGATGTGAACACCCCATAAGATTTATAAGAAGACTGCTGTCTGCGTCACCGCAACGCAGCGAACTGCGTTGACAAAACGCATAGTGTGAAAGGACCCTCATGGGCTCGAACCAAGCAAACTGAGAATTCAGGGCATACTGTTTACCCCTTAGCTCACATTCATATTATGTATGTATATGTATATATATATATATATATATACTATATATATATATCATATTTAAGAAGTAACGCAGTATAAGAAATGAGTGAGAAGTAGAGTAGACATTCGTGAGTAAGTCGTGGGAGAGATCAAAAGGTGTGCGTTTGTGAACGAGTTATTCAGGAAAAAAATCTACTGTCACTTCCGAGTTCGTACTTTCACTTCTGAGTCTTGGATGAACGCGGAGTGCAGAAAACTTCCAAAATAACCGTTTCATTCAGGAGGTTCATCACCGTCGATAAAGATCTTGAAAAAACTCTCGAACTTCTTGAGATCAAGATCATACTTTGTGATAACTTTCATGTAACCTTTTCACCAACATACCAAACCGTTTGAGACTACGAATCCACACCTGACATGTATCAAAGGAGAGGGCGACTTGACTAATAGGTTTTAGTGCCCCGTACTACATAGACAAATATAATGGTCCTTTTCTATACATATCTACTTTCTTCATTAAAAAATAAACTTTTTACTAATTTCTTTTGAAATTATAAGATCAAGTTTATACATTACTTGACTGATGTTTATGTTATTGATATAAATTTCTTTTAGATCCAATGATTTTCCTTTTCAGTGATTTCTAGAATAAGCTATTAGCTTTGACCTTTCCCACTTGATTTTCTGATTGATCTCACTGGCATGTACAAAAATTTCACTGTACACCTATTCTCATCTTACATATTTTTTGTTCTGTTCTTTTCTCTTATTTAGTGTTTTACCAGTTTGACTAATATAAAAGTTGTCACAAAACTTGCATGGAATTTTTTTATATAAACTCTTGGATCATGTCAAGATTAGCAAACCCACTATTTCTCAATAGAATATTATACCACTTTGATTTATATATTTATATATATTATATATAAATATATATATATATATATATTAATATATATATATACATATATATATATATACATAATATATATATATATATATATATATATATATATATATATATATATGCTTAAAAAATCACTGTAGATGCATGTGACTTCATTAAATAAGCGAATAACCACACCGGAAAATGATAGTCAGAAATCCAAGCACTTTCGTCTTTACTAAGACACTGTCTTAGTAAAGACGAAAGCGCTTGGATTTCTGACTATCATTTTCCTGTGGTATTCGCTTACTATATATATAATATATATATATAATATATATATATATATATATATAGTATATATATATAATATATACATATACATAAATCAAAGTGGGTATAATATGTCTTGAAAAATATTGGTTCGCTAATCTTGACATGACCCAAATTCTCTAGTATTGTCTGGAGAGTTCTTTATCAGTCTATGTCTCATTGTTTATTGTTCTTAAATGTGACATTAACTCCAAAATTCTTAAGGAGATGGGGGATATTTTGCATGTTATTATCATATGGTAGTACAAGCAAATTTTTTCATGTTGTAAGTTCTTTTTTTTTTTTTGTTTTTTTTTTTTTTTTTTTTTTTTTGATACCGAGTATAGTCCTATGTATTATACTATTCAAAAAGTGTAGGCACCATCTGTCTTCATTTCCATATTGAATTCAATTGAGGGTAGTAATGGATATAACTAGTCATAAAAAGTTATTTACACACACACACACACACATATATATATATATATATATATATATATATATATATATATATATATATATATATTGTATATACAAGCAGATATTACTCCAGCATCTTACTATACTATAATGGGCGTTATGTCTGTCCGTCCGTCTGTCATGCAATCACGGCCAAACGGCTGGTCAGATGAGCATGAAACTTGGCATGGTTATAGTGGGGACCCCTAAGATGGTTCATAAAGGGGTTTCATCCTACCTCTCCCGCTCTTACTCCGAAGTGGGTAAGGGTGAGAAGGAATTCCCTGAAACGGAGTTGGTTCTCCCCGTGAAACAGGCTGGTTTTTCACGTAGACTTAGTTACTATACGAATTTATCATACATAATTTCTGTATACATATGACTTATCATTTGGAAAAGAATACCATATGGTAAACATTAATGACATAATAATTAAAAAACACTAGCGAATCACTTATATGAAGCAGCAGATGAATATGCTTTTAGTAAGGATTGGGAAATTGCTAGTTGTTATAATAGGCCTAGGCAAGTTACACCTGAAACACAGGTTTAAGGGCTATGAAATCCAGGGTACCATCCCAAGAGCGTCCCAGAATTACCTCTCTTGATTTTCTCATTCAGTAATGAATTCTTCATGACTCTCTCTCTCTCTCTCTCTCTCTTCCAGAGAAGATCTCCTTTGTTTCCTTTGTCCAGATCTCTTCAACACTGCTTGGAAGACGAGGTTACAAGTTCCTGTATTATAGATGAGCAAGCAAGCCGTTGCTGATTTTGCGGGAGAAACAAGTATTTCAATAACCTAGAGTAGTGATTTCTATTAACCATTTCCTATGCAAGCAAAGAAGAGTATTGCTGTAAAGAAAGATATCACTTTAACAACTTCAGTTCAAGCCCGCCATTTTTATTTTCTTTAATTGATAATTTTTTTTACATATTCTTAGACTGGAAAAAAGTAAACAGACTATTACGCAAAATGATAAAACACGGACAAAAATAGAAAAAATTATTGTGCTAATGAAATTTACGGCTGAATGAGAATCCAAATAGGTCTATTTTCTCAGCCCTTTATCAACATCATCTTCGCTGAATGATGCCATCGACCTTGACTTTGTTGCTTCAAATCAAAACCAGATCATGTCTTCATTCTTTAACCGCAAAACCGCTACTACGTGTCGGTCATGCTCGATTGCTGTTTGGCCACATTCTTCCTGTGGATTTGCTTTCCTGTGTGTGTGTGTGTGTTTGTGTGTGTGAGAGAGAGAGAGAGAGAGAGAGAGAGAGAGAGAGAGAGGTAATATTAAGAGTGAGAGGTGTTACGATCGGGCGTATTACGAAAACGCGGATTTAGAATTGAAACCATGTTCAACAAGAGCGACAAAACATGCCATCTAAAGAGCGGCGTTTGTTTCGTCTTCACCAGATTTAACTGGGAAAATATTATTTCAGCACAGGCTGAAGAGTGTGGCAATACATGAAGTCAGACAGTAAACTAAACTTAGACTGACCATTTCCATCTAATATACTCATTAAATTAGGCCAAAATTCAGGTACTTTCTAAGAAAGCAATGGATGCACTGTCTCCTTTGCCCAAATGATGGCCCTCCAATCTTCCTGCAAGTCATCAAGCTGATGCTCAGACGCTAAAGAAGGAAAGTTAGTGCAAATTTAATGATGGACTTTTCTGTCTTTCAGTACTTGTTGCTTCCTGGCTCCATGTTGTGCAACATAGCATGACACCGTCTTCTAACCGAAACCTCTCGCAAATCTGACAAGAAAGTTGTGAAAAGAACACTGAATAGTCTGACCGATAGCTGCTTGCATTTTTCCCTAGATTGTCTGTTCCAGGACTTTCTGTACATCGTTTTCAAGAATTCGGAGATTTTCACATTTCCATTTCAAGCTTTTAAGCTTTGAGTTACTTTTTCAAGAACTCGAAACATTTTTAAGGAGCTGGTAGCACTAGTGAGCAGGGGGCATTAGACGCGCTTGTGATACAAATTTCAGCCTTTTTTGATGAAAAAAAATGAAAGAGAGAGAGAGAGAGAGAGAGAGAGAGAGAGAGAGAGAGAGAGAGAGAGAGAGAGAAAAGCTCGCTTTCGTGAAAAACGCGACGAGCTTATGACTTGGGGAACCGAGCTTTCGTAAAACGCCGTTAGGATCAATTCGACGAGCTCAACCATTTTGATGGTGCACATCCTAGCTGAGGGATGAGTAGTAGGTACCATGTTTGGATCTCTCTCTCTCTCTCTCTCTCTCTCTCCAAAGTATTCATATAATATTCAGCTAACTAATTCGTTACTATGGTCCACAGAGGCAGACTGCATTTTTATGAAACAAGCCTAATGATCGAGCACTCGTTCTCACTTTGTGAGATAGGCTAATTATTGCACTACCACTACATCACGAGACCAGAGAAGAGAGAGAGAGAGAGAGAGAGAGAGAGAGAGAGAGAGAGAGAGAGAGCTGCAGTCCACTTTCATGGAACTTCCTGCCTCTTATCAACGCTTTTTTTTTTTTTTAACCGAAAGCCATTATCTCATACTGTGGTTTCCTCTAGTCATGCGACAAGTAAAAATTAAAGTGAAAACCACTAAATAAAAGTTAAAATTAGCGTGAAAACCACACGCTTGGATTTCAAGAGAAAACGGTATACTAGGCATTCATGTGCTTGGGAATACATAATCATCTTTCTTGCTCTTTATTCTTATTTATTTCATCAGTATTATGGTGCGTAACCTTAATCACTGTTAGCATTTGATGAATAATATTATTGTCAAAGTTTTTTGTTTTTTTATTCGTTTTATATATACTGTTAATATTAATGAGCTCCTTAATAATCTTTTGTCTGTCTAAAGTTGTGTTATTATTATTATTATTATTATTATTATTATTATTATTATTATTATTATTATTATTATATATTATTAGTTATATTATTATGAGACTTAAACTTGCCTCCAAAAAGCTTACCTGTAAGTATGTATTTTTCTGTATTTCCAACCTCATATTTCTAGATTTTGCAGCAAGCCATTACGATGTTCGATAGCGCTAGATCAGAATTGTAGGAGAGAGAGAGAGAGAGAGAGAGAGAGAGAGAGAGAGAGAGAGAGAGAGAGAGAGAATTCTTACTAAAAACAAAAACAAAAATGCGAGCGGGAAATAGTGTAATTGTATTGACCGCCTTCGTTTTCTTGCGCTACTTATTTCTCAGTGGGAAAAGTTATGTTAATACAGTGCATTTAGGAATGACAAATGGGTCACTCATAAACGAAGCTGTATTAGTCGTTGATTGACATCGTGTCAAGAACGTCAGAGGTGAGTAATATGTCAGCTGCTCTAAGCATTGCAAATTCTGAGTGGTTTCAAGTCGGCATTATGCGAAACAATTTCCTTGCCAACTGATGAACACGACAGGGAAATATTGCGTAAAAAGTACAGAGTATTCTGATGTTAAAAGAAATTATGGATTAACAAAAGACTTATCTAAATCTTAGTCGCCTTAGTGATTTTTAAAAAGAATGAAAAAAAAAAAGAGCTATTTTAGCCTTTTCAGCAAGAAGCCGTCTCCAGAAAAACATCGGCATGGTGTAGAAAAAATACTAGGATATATCAGCCACAGCAGTGGGCACAAAGTCACACCTAAACAAACAAGTAAAAAATGCGGCAAAGTTTCTTCGGGGCAATCGAGTTTTCTGCATAGCGTATAATGCCATATGAAACTGTCAGCCACGGCACATGAAGCTCTCAGCCGCGGCCCGGTGGTGCCCTGTGTTGTTGGCACCTATAGCTAAAAGGCTGTAATTCGGAATGTGTGATGATTGGAGGGTGGATGATTCGTACCAATTTGCACCCCTCTGGCCTCAATAGTTTGTAAATATCTGATGGCGGACAGAAAAAGTGCGGCCGTACAGACAAAGTCATCTCAATAGTTTTCTTTTACGGAAACCTAAAAATGAAATATAGTTCACTTGTCCTAAATGAGACCACAGCTCAGTCCTTCGGGGGAAAGTGGCATATGCCTCTTCACGAACATTCCAACGCGCCGCTGCTCTTGACTTAAACAGTGAATTAAGTACCTGATGGTTACTCAACTGTGATTCATTATAGCAATGATGGAGTGCGTGCTACAAGGACGCGATAGAAGCAGCCTTTATGGGGAAAATGCGAATATCTAAATTTTCATACAAATTATGCACGCTCACACACATATATGATAAACATATATAAATTTTTATCACATCACCGTGATTCATATACATGCATTAAGGTACGAATATCCTTTGATATCGAATTCGTTCTACCTCGGAAGTAATATATTTTCATATATACTAAAAGAAGGGGAATTTTTTAGTTGGCACTAATTTCGAGAGGACGAAATTATTTTCAAATATATAAAATTCCCTTCGGTTAACATATATGAAAATATATTAATTCCGAGGTAGAGCGAATTCGATATTAAAGGATATTTGTAGCTTAATGCATAAACATACATATATATATATATATCATATATATATATATATATTATATATATATATATATATATATATATACATATATATTATATAAATTTATATATATATATATATATACTATTATATATATACAATATTATATATAATAATATTTTTTATATATATATATATATGTTGTAACATAAAAAAAAATCTCTCTCTACGGTAAGGATTTACGAGGAGAATATATCAGGAAACAGTGACAACTCACTATAACTTAAAATGTACTTTAATAACAACTAGTAAGGAAATTAAAGTCACAAACAGAACATTAAACAAATTACGGACGCTTTACACAAAAGCAAAGACTCGCTACACAGCACTTCATCAAGACTACTCATCACTAATCACTGCATTTACAGTATAATACCCAAGTCACAAAGCTTTACATCAACACAACATATAATTCACTGTAAACATCAAAAAGTTAGTGGCAACCAACGTTACATCACACAAGAAAACGTCCAAATGGATAAACAATACATTACCATATATTCCTCAAAACTTGATACACTTATAATCACTTGTTTGTTTCAGCTCCAACGAAAATCGTCGTTTTGGGCCTTTATATACCAGACTCACGCTAGACATCCATGGACCAAATATCATTGTTTCGGTACATTATCCTTGGCGACTACCGCCTACGCCAAGCGCTACTGCCATCTGTTGTCTAGTGTACACACTTTTTTTCTATGCAAATATCAATTTTCAACCTTTTCTGCAATTTTACATTCAATAAATCAATATTCCTTTACATTCCCCCCCTTTTAACTCAGCGGCTCTCTCCTCAGTCCATGCTGAATTTTCACTCTTACAATCTTAAACATTAGCTACTTCCATTTAGCAACTATCGGAGACTGCCACGTCGTTGGTAACAAGCACTTTCCTTTAAATAATCAACAGATCTAGAGAGAGAATCTGCAATGACATTTTCTTTGCCTGCTATATGGTGAATATTTAGTTTGAATGGTTGCAAAAATAAAGACCATCTTAAAATTCTCTTATTGTTGTGCTTACATATTAATAAAGGTTAAAGGGTTATTATCAGTATATACGTCTATTTCAAAGTTACTGTTAAGCAAGTATATCTCAAAGTGCATTAAACTCAAAATTAAACTTAAAGCTTCTTTTTCAACAATACTGTAATTTAACTGGTGGCTATTATATTTCTTTGAAAAGTAAGATACAGGGTGTAAAACACCATTATGTTCCTGTAATAATACACTGCCAGCTCCTACTTCACTGGAGTCTACCTGTAACTTGAATGGTAGATTAAAGTCTGGGGATTTCAGTACTGGCATAGACATTAACATGAGCTTAAGTTTATTGAAGGCATCGTCACATTCCTTGGACCACACAAACTTCACATCCTTTTTCAGCAACTCTGTTAATGGGTAGGCTACATCTGAAAAAGTTCTTACAAAATTTCCTGTAATACCCCACTGTTCCCAAAAATTTTCATCACTCCACGTTAGATGTAGGGAGGGTCAAATTCTTTATGACCTCAATATGACAATCAACAGGTTTCACTTGGCCACTTCCTATTTCATGTCCTAAATATTGAACAGTAGTTTTTCCAAATTCACATTTGGCAAGGTTTATCGTAACATTAAATTCTAATAACCTCTTAAAAACATCATATACTTTTTTAATGTGATCTTCCCAGGTTTCTCCAACAATAATAATGTCATCTAAATAAACAAATACACCTTCGAATCCTTCAAGATATAACTTCATCTGACGTTGGAATGTCAGAGGTGCATTACATAAACCAAATGGCATTACCTTATAATTATAAAGTCCATGGGGTGTAACAAATGCAGCAATATCCCTGCTGTTTTTGTCTAACTCAATTTGATAGTATCCTTTCAATAAATCAATTTTACTTAAAAAAGGAAACAAATTTGCTACATTATCAATTATATCTTCTACTCTGGGCATAGGATATGAATCTTTTATAGTTACATTATTTTACCTTTCGATAGTCTGTACACATTCTTGCACTTCCGTCAGGTTTGTCGACTAGAATACATGGGCTAGCCCATTCACTATGGCTTTCCTCTGCTAGTCCGTGTTTCAGTAAATAAGCAACTTCGGTCTTTAACTGTTGTTGTTGCCTCGGCGACATTCTGTATGGACGCTGACTTATTGGAGTCTCTTCTCTCAACCTGATTTTATGTTGTACTCCTTTTATCCTTTTAGGATGGTCTGAAAATAGATCTGAAAAGTTTTGAATTAGCACTTTAAAATCATGCTGCTGTTCATCATATAAATGAATACATAACTTCCTAAATTTTTCATCATCACTCAAATAATCTGTATTTTTTAATCTAATTTCAATTTCTTCTTCAACGTCTTTTTCATCATCCTCTTTTGCAATTAACAACACTCCACTGGATTCGTTATACTTCTTTAATTTGTTAATATGGAAAGTTTTAACTTTCCTCCGTCCTGTAGGAAATTGAATTCGATAATTAACATCACTTACTTTTTCCTTCACCGTGCATGGTCCTATATACTTCTGGTTAAAAACCTTACCAGCAGTAGGGAGATACACTAGAACCTTATCTCCTATGTCGAGTTCACGTTTTGCAGCCTTTTTGTCGTAATTTCTTTTCATCTCTTCTTGTACTACTTTAAGATTCTCATGTGCTACTTTCCATATTTTCTTTATTTTTTCCTTCATTTCTTGTAACGTGCTAGAATCCTTCTCATCTGAAATCAACTGATTCTTTATCACCTCCATGGGTGACCTTACCTGATGGACATATACTAACTGAAAGGGAGAATAACCCAACGATGACTGTACGCTATCACGAACGGCAAATAGCAACATTGGTATGTAGACATCCCATTCCTTTTCATTTTCACAACAGTATGTGCGAAGCATGGTTTTGAAGGTTCGATGAAATCGTTCGACCACTCCTTGGCTCTGTGGGTGATAAGGAGACGATAAGCAATGCTTAATATTCTGACAGGCTAAAAATGAGGTAAACTTTCTAGACGTAAAGTTGGTTCCTTGGTCGGTTTGAACTTCTTTTGGCAAACCTACCAGCGAGAAGAACTTGTTAAGCGCTTCAATTATCTTATCAGCACTCACTGTTCTTAAAAGGAATAGCTCTGGAAATCTGGTAGCACTACACATAATTGTCAGCAAATACTCGTTACCTTTGCTAGACCTAGGCAGAGGTCCTACACAATCCAAAACCAGTTTCTCAAAGGGTTCTCCTGGAACTTCAATGGGTTGCAATGGCATCACCTTAGGGTCATGTTGAGCTTTACCTACTTTTTGACATAAATCACAATTTTTACAATATTCACTACAATCTTTCCGCATCTTAGGCCAAAAAAAATACCTTAATAATTTCTCATAAGTTTTGTTTATACCTAAATGACCAGAATAACTACAGTCATGAGCAATACTAGAACAAAATTCCTATAACTACTTGGAATAACCACTTGTTCTACAACATCATTAACATTTCTACTCGTGAACTTCCTCATTAGGATTCCATCCTTTAAAAAGTAACACTTGCCTTCCTTCTCGATATCATTTATATCAACAAGGGCATTATCTCTTATTACCTTCAAATTATCATCTTCAATTTGAGATTTAACAAATTCTTCCTTATTAACTTTCAGCATTCGCAAAGGAGTACTGACTTTACTTACTTGTAGTGTTTCCGGACTATCTTTAAACAAGTTTTGTAAATCCAAACCGTCGTCATCATTTACCTTTCCTTCGGCACTCTTACTTCTTCTAGTAACTGCACAAGCAGGAAATAAGTTTGGAAATGTACATTCAACTTCTGTAATAAATGAAGAATTAAAGGGGTTTTCTGTCAAAATTGATTACTGCTACCAAAAACTTTGTCTCCACATACATCATTTCCAAGAATTAACTCTACTCCTGACACTGGGATTTCTCTCACCAAAGCAATTTTAACATATCCCGAAATTAATGGAGTTTCTAACCTTACTTCTACTAATGGAGCTGAAAACTCAGGTCCAAACCCACGCAGAAGTACATACTCTCCAGTATCCTTCCACTGGTCATACATATTTCTTATCATTACAGACTGTACCGCTCAGGTATCTCTTAACCACCTTACTTTCCTTTTTTCAACAAAAGAGGTGTAACCAACCATCTCCCATAAAAGGGTCATACAATTCAGTACCTTTGGATGTGGACTTCTCTTCAGGTAATCTCACTCCATTTCCTTTTACAATATTCTCAATACAACCAACATTACTAACATTTTGAACATCATTGTTACCTATTTTGTAACCTATATTCTCATCATCACATATATTATTACTGTCGATGCTATCGTTACAATACCTCTTACCTGGCCTAAGGGGAGAAGCAAACAAACAAGGACCTCTGTCACCACATGCTTGTGGTTGATTCAACAATGCAATGGTATTTTCAGGTTTATGATCATCCTTAAAATGTACAGGTTTATCTTTAACTTTATTTACCACTTGAATTGGACGGTTTATTGTGCGATGTGGACAACTCCTACTGATGTGTCCTGGTTTGCCACAACTGAAACATACAAAATCTCTAAAATTTTCGCCTATATTTTGGTAACTAGGTGTAAACTGATCATTTACACTGTATCCTGCTTTTCAGCACTAACACTAGGACCAGAATTATATTGACTTGCCCCTCTACCACCTCTATTAAAGGATTTATTATAGACTCCACGAGATGATACCTGTGAACTCGTAGTCTTACCTTGTGCCTTGTAATTTTGGCTGCTCCTTCCCAAAAACTCTGCCCTTCCAATTTTAGGAGTGACGTCAGTATTATTATAGCTTATGGGTCAATGCATAATTATCAGACAATCTAGTGGCTTCATCCACATATTATCTACATCACGTTCATCCAAATATGTTTTAATAAGTGGATTAATACCATCCTTGAACTGCTCAAGCAAAATAAGTTCCTGAAGTTTACCGAAATCACCATTAACTTCTCGGGCATTCATCCACCTATCATACCACAGGCGTTGTTCCCGTGCATACTCCATATGAGTACGACTGTCTCTTTTTATCCAGCTTCTGAACTTCTCTCTATACCTCTCTGGCACCCATTCATAAGCTTTCAAAACTTCGGATTTAACTCTCTCATAATCCTTAGAATCATCTAAAGATAAGGCAGCAAATACTTCCCTAGCCTTTCCTCGAAAGGAGGTTTGAACCAACGTGCTCCATGACGTTCTCGGCCATTCACGCTGTTCTGCCACTTTCTCAAATTGTAAAAAAAATGCATCCACTTCATTTTCAACAAAAATTGGTACACTTTTTTACTGCATTGTCTATTCTAAAAGATTTTGGTATTTCTCTGGACTTTTCTTCTACTTCAAGTTTCTTCATCTCTAGCTCTATCCTCTTTTGCTCAACTTCAATCTTAGCTTCTATCTTCTTTTGCTCAACCTCAATCTTCCTAACCTTTTCAGCTCTCTCATTTTCTAACTTCTTTAGTTCAACAGCTTTCTCATTCTCTAATCTAACTATTTGCAAATGAATCTGCATCTGCTCAACACTCATCCCTTCATAAAAAAGTTTGGACTTTTTTGGTTTAACCCTGCGTGACTTGGTTTTTTCACGTACGGCTTTGGCACCTTCCTCTTTACTTGTACTACCCTCTGTATTATTCTCACTTGCGCTTTGCTGGCTATCAGTTTCTTGCCCTTCCCAACTCATTAGTAACAACCCTTCCTTATCAGACAAAATGCCTAAAGTCATTAGCGCCTCACTTACTTTATTTGAGATTTCTTGCTTCCTTGCAGATTCTGATACTTCTACATTATAGTACCTAGCTAGAACAATCCAGTCTATTTTAGTTATACCTTCTAACTTTTCACCACTAGGACTACGTATGAAATCTTTCAAATCAAACATCTTTAATAACCTGCTCAAAATAACACAGCAAGACAAATATAGCACTAACACTATCACAACTCTCCCCTCTCTAAAGTACATGGAAGTACTGAAAAGCAATTAACAGTAGGGATACGTCAAGTTATGGTCGAATACGCTCGACATGAATAAAGCAACAATTAATAAGGATACGTTCGGGTTTCGTTCGATAGAATGAGTAAACAATGAGTATGGATATGTTTGAGTTTCGTTCGATAGAATGAGCAAAAACTGAGTAGGGATACGTTCGGGTTTCGTTCGACAGGCCCCCATGTAACATAAAAAAAAAATCTCTCTCTACGGTAAGGATTTACGAGGAGAATATATCAGGAAACAGTGACAACTCACTATAACTTAAAATGTACTTTAATAACAACTAGTAAGGAAATTAAAGTCACAAACAGAACATTAAACAAATTACGGACGCTTTACACAAAAGCAAAGACTCGCTACACAGCACTTCATCAAGACTACTCATCACTAATCACTGCATTTTACAGTATAATACCCAAGTCACAAAGCTTTACATCAACACAACATATAATTTCACTGTAACATCAAAAAGTTAGTGGCAACCAACGTTACATCACACAAGAAACGTCCAAATGGATAAACAATACATTACCATATATTCCTCAAAACTTGATACACTATTATAATCACTTGTTTGTTTCAGCTCCAACGAAAATCGTCGTTTTGGGCCTTTATATACCAGACTCACGCTAGACATCCATGGACCAAATATCATGTTTCGGTACATTATCCTTGGCGACTACCGCCTACGCCAAGCGCTACTGCCATCTGTTGTCTAGTGTACACACTTTTTTTCTATGCAAATATCAATTTTCAACCTTTTCTTGCAATTGTTTTACATTCAATAAATCCAATATAATATATAAGAATAATAATATATATAAATAAGATATTATATAATATATAATAGATAGTATAGATATATATTAATATATATAACATATAACAATATATTATATATAACCATATATATCATATATTATATATTATATATATATATATAATATTAACATATATATAATATATATATATTATAATAGATATATATATAGATATTATAATATAGATATATATACAATATATGTATATAGAGTATAATATTATATATATATATATATAGTAAATAATATCTATATATATATATATATATATATTATATATATATATATATATATATAAAAGATAGCGAGTAAGTTGCTTAAGGACAAAGTGAGGAAAAAGAGCGAATTATACTGAAAATATTTCAGTAAATCTGAGGAAGTACTTTTGGAAGAAGGAATGTATTCGCTAAGCAAACAAATATAGACACTCGTTAATAAACAAAGGAATACTTCTAGAATCAGAAACAAACGGTATTCAGAAGAGGGAGCATTTTAGGATTTATTGAAAGGGGAAAATGGTTTAATCAGTTGACGGTTGTAAATAAGATCCCGTGAACCAACAGGCTTGATTGGTGTGGTAGAGAGAAATGATGATTTAGTTGTACAAGGGCAGTGACAGAACTTTCTATAGGTACGGTGGAAATAACAGTACTAAGTATGTAGGGAAAGATGTGTGGTATGATTTTAAATGAAAAGGTACTGCACATGACAAATGTATCTGCACAAGATCGGTGGACATTTAAAAGAGTAAGAGGTTGCGTGAATCAATAGCTCTTTATTTAATTGCTATGCAAGAAGTGAAAGAACAAAGCCAAGGGCAGATGTGCGGCGTACATGAATATTGTTGGAGCCTATAATAATAATAATAATAATGATGATAGCATTTATTTCAGCTCAAGGCCATAAGAACTGACAAGATGCTATGTAGTGCATTTCAAGGATGCATAGTGGGGAAGGTAATTAGTTTGGGAGTGAAGCACTTGGTAGAATAAGTAGACGGTTGAGTGACTGGTTTGGTATAAAGGTGAGTCTGAAACATGCAGGTATTATGACTCCATATATATTTGTTTTATATATAGAGGAAGCGATGTGAGAAGCTGCCTCTTACTCCCACCAGCCCCCAGAAAAAGAGAGTTAAGTGAAATGTTGTGGAATAAGAAAAGTGGTCATGAGTGTAACGTGAAACAGCTGCCATTGCCACCAGATGATGCAGGGTTGACTGAGAATAGTAAAAAGCGAGATTAAGGTTAGAAGAGCAAGAGGGAACCAGGAGGATGGATCAGTGAATGGTTAAAGTTAAGTATATCTTAGTTTAACCAGACCAATGAGCTGATGAACAGCTCTCCTAGTGCTGGCCCGAAGGATTAGATATTTTTACGTGGCTAGGAACCAATTGGTTACCTATCAACGGGACCTACAGCTTATTGTGGGATCCGAACCACATTATATCGAGAAATGAATTTCTATCACCAGAAATAAATTCCTCTGATTCCGCGTTGGCCGAGCCTAGAATCGAACTTCGGACCACATCAGTGAATGGTAACATGGATGGTGATGAAATGGAGGAAGATGGTGTGTACAGTAATGAGTGAATAAATATAATGGATGATGTGGAGAGTGACAGAGGTGACGCGAGGAAGACAGCAGGCTGTATCCTAAAAACTCTCATAAGAACGTTGTGGTGTAAGAAGAGATGTTGAACCAACTCTCATTCATGAAAGTGAAGTGGGGAGGATGTTGAATGATGATAAGAGAAAACGAGGTCGAAGCCGTGGAAAAGAACTGTTAACATGGAGAATATGAAGTCAGAAGGGTTAAAAGAATGAGAAATGTAAAGATCACAAAAGAGAAAACAAAGGTAATGTAAAAGAAAGTGGATCAGATTTAGAAAAGTTTGGTAATGTGGAGAGAACAGATGACGGGGGTCGATAATTAAGTAATCATAAGATGACAATATCCAGGAAGCAAGAGAGTACTCGCTAGATTATGGCAAATGGCACAATGTGTGTGTGTGTGCGCGTGTGTAGCTGCGCCTCACATACCGTAGATGAGCCTTCTGCGTAGGTAAGAAGCAGCTTAGGTTGTGGAAAATATCTGTACTTAACGCTTTTCACTAAAAGAGTTGACATGAATATCACTTCAGTCTTTGTCGCAACTACCAAATTTCCCTATTACATCACTTTTCTAATCTCTCAGATAGTCAGCTGCAAATACATCCTTAGCATCGAATCACTTGGGAATAACTTACGATTAAGGGAAGTTTTATATATAACGAGCTTGTTAGTGCAAGCTATAGTGCGCTGGAACCCGGCGCTGCCAGTCATATTTCCCCTACTCTCCCTATCCAATACCCTACCCCACCCGGGGTGGACAAACAGGTTTGCAGGATGAGGGTAGATGTGTCATGTCTCCCCTACCCTCCCTATCCCCTGCCTACACCGTCCCCACCCGGGGTGGACAAACAAGTTAGACCCACTCGGATTTTATCATTATAGACGGTAAAGGAGTGCGTTTGTTTTGGCCAGGATTCGAACTTGGGCCTTTTGGCTGTCAGAAGAAATGAAAGATGATTCCTACTCTGTTCTATGTATTCGTGTTGAATGCATACGTGATGAAGTGGTTGTCTGCAGGAACTTGTTTGAAATAATTTCGATCAGATATGGCAAAGCAACACAATTCCTGAGCGCCTCAGTGGCGTGGTCGGTATGGTGCTGGCGTGCCACCTCGTTGGCCGCTAGTTCGATTCTCGGGTATTCCATTGAGGTGTGAGAGATGTGAATTTCTGTTGATAGAAGTTCACTCTCGACGTGGTTCGGAAGTCACGTAAAGCCGTTGGTCCCGTTGCTGAATAACATCTGTTTTCCATGCAACGTTGGAAACACCTTACAAACAAACCAACACAATTCCTACAGTCAGAAATTTCATCTCAATTCCAATGAATAAAACTTCTTTTCATTTAATATTTAATAAGGCTCTCGTCCCTTACAAAAGATTCAGCAGGATAATGACTACAATAGCATTAGCAGAAGTAGTAGTAGTAACAGTGTCATATCGGTGGCAGGTTATGGAAAATCTTACGGCCACGTGCCGCTCGGATCTACTGTGCCTATTTGCGGCACAGAAATAATTGCGGCGTAGACAGATTCGAGTTTCAGAGGATGACGAACAACAACATCCGTGGGAACGGAGGCGGCGTTGCGATGCTGTCTACGGATTCAGTTCTCGTTTTCTTTTTCTCCCCGTCATGGAGGAGAAACCGATCAGAATCCAGTAGCTTCTGAATTCAGCTTTGCTAATAGTAAGAAATGAGAGAGAGAGAGAGAGAGAGAGAGAGAGAGAGAGAGAGAGAGAGAGAGAGAGAGAGAGAGAGAATTTGGCGAGGTGGGATTTGGAGAGAACCGTAAGAAACAGAACCACTCAGTTGGATAAGACATTCCTCCGACAAAAGGAACGGAAAGAGGACAGATATACTAAAATAAAACTCTAGAAGATGAAGAACCTCCAACGAGGCAGATAACGAAACTTTGATAACTTATGACCGGATGCAGAGGTTACGTTATCTCCACGAAGAGAACATTGCACAGATTTTGCGTCTTTTTAAAGGATGCTCAGTTTGTTTATTTCTTTTCCGATGGCATATAATACGGAGTGGAGTTCGCCTACGCATTTGCTGCTACCTGTGGCTGCTGGCTCTCAGCATAACGACGGATTGTTTGAGTCCATGTTACAAGCTGGCGATACAAAATGGATAAAAGCCTACCACCGTAACGATGGGAGATAATGTCGGTTGAGGCATCGGAAAACATGATATATATATATATATATATATATATATATATATATATATATATATATATCATATATATATTATATATATATATTTCGTATAAGTGTTAATATCTGATATTACATCTCGAAATACGCTCTATATGATCTTAGATATAAGACTGTAATATTCAAAATAAAAAAAACCTCCACTTACAGCCATGAACTTCCATCTGGGGGGTGGGGGGCTGTTAGGGGGTGGGGGGCGCGATACCGCGAGTACTCAAGGGCTGATAAAAGACAAAATTCGAGGCTGGAGCACTTCGTCTTGACGCTCCCCAGGTGGATCTTTCTTCTCTTTATTTATCTGCATCCGAAAACAGGATGTCAAGACATTTTAGTTTATGTCGAGGCTTAAGAACTGCGTTTTAAGACAAACTAGACATTAGTAGTTGATGACTAACGATACCATTATTACAATATTCTTAATTCTATTGAAGGAGATGGCTGCTACAACTGCATATATATTATAGAAGTTCTTTTCTATTCTTCTTATCACTGCTTCTTCAATATTATTTAGGTTGGCGAGTAACGCGCCTGTTGGATCACATAGGAAAAGTTTTCCTTATGTATCCAATAGGCGCGTTACTCGCCAACCTAAGTAATATTGAAAAAAGTCGTGATAAGAAGAAGAGAAAACTTCTATCAAATAAATGCTGCTGAAGCAGCAATCTTTTCCTTCAATAGAACATGCTTGAAAGAGGGTCTTCTACCTAAATATTCTTAATTGGTATATGTTCTTTGGAACGACCCGCATAGGCAAGAACGCGCACAGTGAGACGGAGAGCTTATCATCCATAATTCTCCTTGCGCGTAGTAGGCTATGTTGTTCTATATATATATATATATATATATATATATATATATATATATATATATATATATATATATATATATATATATATAGAACAACATAGCTTACTACGCGCAAGGAGAATTATGGATGATAAGCTCTCCGTCTCACATATAGATATATATTATATATATATATATATATATATAGATATATATAATATATATATACTATATATATATACATATATATATATATCTATATATATATATTATTATTATATATATATAATGTATATGTGTGTGTGTGCGTGCGTGGTGCGTGAATGTGTATTACAGTAGCTTTCTGGTCGAATGTAACTATTAACTAACGGCGGAAAGGATTTGACTACTAAATAATAAAGGCATAAGATTAAAACATATATTGACAAATAAAAGTAAAAATACGAGCATGTAAGTGAGAGAGAGAGAGAGAGAACGACTAACCAGCATCAACTTAGATTAGAGAGAGAGAGAGAGAGAGAGAGAGAGGAGAGGGAGAGAGAGAGAGCGAATAACCGGCATCAACTTAGAGAGAGAGAGAGAGAGAGAGGGAGGGAGGAGAGAATAGAGAGAGAAACCTGCGTCGATTGAGAGAGAGAGAGAGAGAGAGAGAGAGAGAGAGAGAGAGAGAGAGAGAGAATAAACCAGCATCAACTCAGAGACAGACAGACAGACAGACAGGCAGGTAGAAGAAATTTAGAAAAATGTTAGTGCATGGCACCTAGGTTATTCATTACTCTCACCTAAAAACTGGTAAGGTTAGAAAATCTGGAGAGTTGCGAGAAGAATCTAAAAGCATGTCTTCAAATATTTATGGCTTACAAGAAACGGCTGAATGTGCTAAACGTGATAGCATTTATATATATATATATATATATATATATATATATATATATATATATATATATATATATATATAGATATATATCACAGTTCTGGGGCTCTGATTACGCTGGCTACTGTAAATGTCATTACTGAAAGGAACTGATAGCATATAATAAGCTCTTTTTAAGGTTAAGTTTACGAAAATAGTGTAGACTATAAAATATTTCTTAATATTTGAAAATCAGCACCAGCTACTCAAGTTCCTGGGTAACATTGTCACTAACACTGTAAAATGAATTCATTATGGAACGTACAGTCACCTTTTCTAGCTGCATTGATATCGCGGTACAACAACTTCCAATCATTAATCATATGAAACCTCCTTGTTAAACAGCGTAGGGGGTAGCGCTGTCAGTGCATCTCGCGCACTGCACTGTGGGCATTACTGAAGGTTCATCGCAACCGCATTCATTCCTTTAAATGTACCTCCATTCATATTCTCTTTCTTCCATCTTGCTATCCAACCTCTCTTAACAATCATTTCATAGTGCAACTGCTGTGAGGTTTTCCTCCCGTTACACCTTTCAAGCATCTCTACTCCCAATTTCGGTTTCAACGCCGAATGACCTCATAGGTTCCAGCGCTTGGCCTTTGGCCTAAATTTTATATGCCATTCCTTTTACATTTTAAAGGAAGTAAAGAACTGTTCGTTGACAAAGTCCACGGCGGGTGATTCGTAATTTTAACCCCTGTGTGGCCGACCTGTCTTAATTAACGGGTCCTGGTGTGGACTACCCATGGTAGGCAAGGTGTCTGAGTAGTGCGGTTCATGGCCCACGTTTGCTAGGTCTCTGGAATGCTCCAGGCCTATTGACATATCATTCCATTTGGCTATAAATGGGTACCAGCTTCTGCTGGAGTCACAAGAAGGTGTGCGAGGCTGGCAACCTCACCTCTAAAGACTTGCCGAGAGAATTCGGATGGCTGTAACCGTCGGTGGTCACCCCATCCCATATATAAAAGATATATACATATATATATATATATATATATATACATATATATATATTATATATATATATATATATATATATATATATATATATATATATATATGATTATAATCACTTTAGCATATGATTCATTCATCACACATATCCACAGGTGAAAAATAAGAGGCGGGGTGTGGGTCCTGATCGGTTTCGACTTCATTTGCAAGCTATTGACGAAGGAATAAAGTCGAAACCGGTCAGGGCCTACACCCCGCCTCTTATTTTTCACCTGTGGATATATATATTTATATATATAATATATATATATATATATATATATATATATATATATATATATATATATATATATACATGGATGCCACAGAGGGTGCTATTCTATCGATGTCAAAACGTAATTTAGGATGAGTTTACCAAGCCCCACCTATCTGAAGTGTAAGGTATCAGGTAAAATGGAAACCAGGAGGACGCAGCAGTGTGAAAGAGTGGAGGCGGTTAATTCGTTTACATGATTGTGAGTAAATATAAGAGAGTTGGTGGTAGGGTGAGGGAAGGGGCGAGTTACATAATAGGCAAAACAAAGAAGGTGTATTAAAGGAGGGTGCGCAAAAGATTGGAAGAGAACGGAAGTGTTTATGGATTTAGGTCTTAAAAGAGGAGAGGTGTCTCCAAATAGGGACTTCGATTATTTATCCTTCAATTTGTTTCAAACTTTTAAAATCTATTAAGGGCGATTAAAGATATTCCCATGAAAAATGTCAAACAAATTGGTTGAACGGTTTTAATAATGCATAATGTTGATGTCGAATGAGTTCTATAAATGTATACATGACCTACGAAGAAAAGAGGAGGCAGAAATATGAAGATACAGTACTCACTAGGGATAGAGAGACTTTATAGATAACAGAACGGATCAGCAGTTTTGAGATTTCTCAGCCATGTCAAAAGAATGGAGGACCTGCTATAGTAAGCACTTCCACCATGAGACACTTCTTGTACTTCCAGTCAAAGTTACTACCTTAAAATCTTTTTAAAAAAAATAATTTTTTTACCCGTTTTACTAAATATTGCTCAAGGTGTTTGCTAGTTGTGGTCATTTGCTGACATATACTTGTGCATTTCATTGTTGTCTTTCTACGATCCTTGCCGACGTCTTTTATTGGTCCACCTTCCTGGCTTTCATTTACCCTTATAACCTAATTCCTGCTAGTTTTACTCTTTCAAGCATTTCCAAACTTCTTCATAATTCTCTGCAGTTTTTATTCCCTATAAGCTATCATTCACACACTTTTATATCAAATCAGTCGCTCTTTTATCTAAGCATCGTATTCTAATGGTGTCCTCGCAATCGTCATATGAGCTAACCGCTCTTAACAGATTACTCTCTACACCAGGAGGGGTGGCCACACTTTTGGACTCCGAGATCTACTTTAGAGATTGGAACTTTTACGATCTACCATAATACATAATCACATATTATTACGTGGGAAAAATGTTTTCAAATGGCGCCATTGTACGATAAAACAAGAGTGCATTTGCCTAACTTATATATACTATATATATATATATATATATATATATATATATATATATATATATGAGTCATGTCACATTACCGTGATTCATATAATTATAAACATCGAGCTACAAATGTCCTTTAATATCCAACCAATTCGCCCTACCTCAGAATTAATATATTTTCATATATGTTAACCGAAGGGGAATTTTTTAGTCGATTAAAAAATTCCCCTTCGGTTAACAGTTAACATATATGAAAATATATTAATTCCGAGGTAGAGCGAATTAGATATTAAAGGACATTTGTAGTTCGATGTGTATATATATATATATATATATATATATATATATATATATATGCTTGTGTTTTTGTTTGTTTACATAGGAGTGTGGGGGAACGACGATCGACCAAACAAGTGGCGCGAACGACTGTTTGGCCACCTCTGCTCTACACCTAACATTCCGAACACCTTCCAGACTGCATCGAGATCGTTGATGATGTAGGTCTTTCCTACGTCCATTTACTCTTTACACATTTTCGAAACCTCTCTCAAACGTCTCACGCAGCGGTTTCCAAACAGACGCTTGACCTGCAGTTCCTTTGTTGAACCCAGTAGAGTAACTAAGAGGGGTTGGGGTTGTGTAGCGGTTCGCACCGGGCGGCAATGTCCGGGAGAGTGGTGTGGCGGCACTCTGGCAAATCTTTTGAGCAGGTCTGGTCTGGCATAATTCTAGATTTACTAGTCAGTTGGACTTCGATGTCGTTATTAACAAATTCGCTTTTGACAAAGTTCGTAGGATTCCGTTTTAAATCTGCTGTGTTGTTTTTGTTTCAGCTTTATGAAATCAAATCAATGATTGAGATGTTCAGGCTTAAAATGTGAGTCTAATTTTTACCACTTTAGTTATTCTTAGCGCGGGAATGGGGCGCCACTTTCAGAGTCCGCCTAGGGCGCCACAAACGCTAGAGACACCACTGGCCGAAGCTAAATAAATCTGATTTGATTTTATGAAAGTTTGGTCAGAAGACCTGGCACCGGAATGGATATACAAATTAATAGACATTAATGAATACTCAGTGACTAGAAATTTCTCCATAAGTCACAAATAATGCATTATAGTTCGATTGTATTTTTTCAAAGAGATCACGAAAATTTTGTAGCCATTATGTTTTGATTAACTGAGCAGCAAGTATAAAAATAAAATTTAAAAATATAAGAATTAAGAAGCAAGAAAAATCAGGTGTATTTGGAAGGAGTGAAATAGAGAAATCAAGTTTAGAAAAAAAAAGGCTTTGATTAGTCCGAGGTAAACATTCAAAATTAGCAATCAATACTAAAAGGAAGACGAAAGAAAAGAGGGCTTGATAAAAAAAAAAAAAAAAAGCTTAAAACTTGGAAAAAGAAAAAACAAAGAGAGAAGAGAGACGAGAGAGAGAGAGGAGAGAGAGAGAGAGAGTAGGGAAGTTAAGGGCTTTCGTGTAAGCATCGCATTCATTAGTGGAAATTCGATTTGGACACTTGATTGGATTATGTCATGCATTAACAGTAGTTTGATATGAACATCGATTTCCGATTTAACTCCCGGTTCGTATTCCCTATTTGCGCCGCGTCTTCGGGGAAGGGCGGCGAAGTCGTCATTACGTCTGCTTAGGGAAGAATCCGAAGCGGGTTGCGCTTGGACCAAATTGGATGGAATAGAACCCGTCACCCACACGGGAAAGAGAGGGTGGATTACCACTTGTGGAAGCGATGTCAGACGGTACCGTTTACACTTATCAAGAAGCATTTTTAGTTTTCTGTAGAAGAAAAATATTGAGATGGCTAGATGTCCGCCCTCATATCTTAAAAACTACTGAGGCTAGAGAGCTGCATATTGGTATGCTGATCATCCTCCCTCCAATCATCAAACATACCAAATTGCAGCCCTCTATCCTCAGCGGTTTTTATTCTGTTTAAGGTGAAATTTAGCCGTGATCGTGCGTCTGGCACCGCTATTGTTGCCAACAACATAGGCACAACTTGGCCGTGGCTGAGAGTTTCATGGGCCGCTGGTGAGAGTTTCATGGGCAGTGGCTGAAAGTCTTGTGAGCCACGGCTGAGATTTTCATATAGTATTATACGCTGTACAGAAAACTCGATTTCGTTGAAGAAACTTCGGCTTATGTCTAACTTTTTTCTTTTTCTCTGGCAGCACATTCCCAACATTGTTAGGAAAATAAATGATACACGTGTCATAAGTCGTCCAGCACAGCCTTAACGAACATAAGTTTCACTTAGACATTGAAATGCACTGAATGGAAATTTTCTCTCTCTCTCTCTCTCTCTCTTCTCTCAAAGCTTCTTAAATGACATTAATGTGTTGAAGTGAATTGACACAGCAACGTCCACTACAGCTCACACTGCAGTAAATACTCATATGTAAAGGACTTCCCTGACAAAAGACCGATGTATATACGTATAGGTGTGTGACACGATCAAAACGTCCGAAGTGATCTTTGAATCTCTCTCTGCCCTTCGTCTGTTGTTACCTGAAAATCAGGCTAATACTGACGTTAATTAGGTATTAGTTATTAATCAACGGTGTAACACTCGAGCAAGGCTCAGGGAAAATCTTTATGTGAATTGTTTACTTATGCTTCAAGTCAACGTATGAATAGTTTCATCCTTTTGAAGATATTAGTGAGTATGGCTGAATAATCTCTCTATTTTTCCTACAACCAAACACATACTATGTATATCACGTATCATGTTGCAAACATGTTAAAAATTCATGACATTCTCATGATAATCTTCCTATGTAGAATTTTAGGCCTATTTTGTAAAGATGCAGATGCAGCATTCTTTAGTTTTCGAAATTTACTTGAGCGACGATGACTGCTGAGGCTCTCTGTTTACATGTGCTTTCCTTGCAGATCTCAGCAGGCGGCCATTTTCGGTTACGCTTAAGATGTCTCCGTGAAAGTTTTCCTATTCGTTAGTATCAGGATTATTAGGCAGATGATTCATTTCTACCACAGAATATGCATTTATATTAGCTTCTCCAACCAATCAAGAAGTCAAATCCTAGCAAGACATTCCGTATGGATCCTGTTAAAGCTAATACAGGATTTTTTCCCAGCCAGCGCGGATATAGATTTCATTAATGTCCTCTCCTCAACTCTGCGTTTTTTTTATGTTATTTCTTTTGAACGTTATACTGTAATCATCAAAATTCATACTACAGCGTTTGCCTAATAGTGAATTGGTAAAACATTATTCCGGTCGTCATCTCATATGCTCAGAGAGAATTCTCTCCAAATTCTTATGTATTATTATTCCAGGAAAGACGTTGCAATTCTCCCGTTTTGTGCTGCATAATTCTGCGTTTTCTTCTTTACCTTGACTTTCGTTCCTTATGGTTTTGGTGGAATGTAAAACGAATTCACAGAATTCATAGTTCTCTTCCTTTAGTCTTTGGATGCTTCTGCAGCATTATCATGAAAAGGTAATTTTATGTTTATTTTCTTTCTCGTAGTACTCCATACATTCTTGCCGGTAGAATAGCGTGTTATATTTCTTTACTGCTTCGTGTAAAGCCTACGTTGGGTGAGATAACTTTTCAAAGCAATAAATTTTATGGAAGGTTACTGGGCGTCTAGTGCATCTAGGATCTCTCTCTCTCTCTCTCTCTCTCTCTCTCTCTCTCTCTCTCTCTCTCTCTCTCTCTCTCTCTCTCTCCAGAGTCTGTATCAAAGAGCGCAAAGACATCATCCCGAAAGCTTTTCCACATCATCAGACGAAATCCTATGATCTGACGATTGAGAGAAGGCCACACGACACTGAATATTTTACCATGAAACCAGACAAAGGCATCATCCAGGCATAATTTAAAAGTTAACCAACTTCTCCAATTTGCAGTGGAAATTCAAATACTTGTTCCTCACCTTCAGTCTTGATAAAATCTGAAACTTTCCCCCGAGGGAATACTGGTGACAAGAGACGACATCAACGCTGACCATTCCGTTGAAATTATTTACAACTTTCAGGAAGTCTGTGAACTTCGACCATTATTTAAGTTGAGCTTAGGAAACGACCCCTGATTCATAACAATAAACAGCTAAATTCTTCTATTTAGTCTCATTCCATTTCGGTATGGAGAGGCTGCGATCGTTCTCATTGGGATGCCTTCTTTATGAATCTTCGGGAGAATATAAATGCATGGCAATGGCGCCACCGGAAGTCCCGGAGAAAGGGTCGGATAGTAAAATTCTTTGTCAGTATCGCTTTAGAGGCGTCCGTGGAAATTCTGTGTCCTGAGTCTCATGTATGTGTGGCGAGTACTTATGAACAACGTTTTCATAACCCTATCAAACTTTGTTTCTTTTCCTGTTTGACAGACTTCATAAAAGATACTTGCTAACCAAAACAAGCCATTCAGGTATTAATCTGTTACAGTCTAAGATGTAAAATACATTCAAACTTTTACATCGATTTCAGATCTTTATCGGGAGACAACCTCGGCTTCTTGCTTAGTTTTACTGACACTGCACGAAAGTGGAGAATTTCATAATTGGTCCGTCTGTGCCAAAGTATTTGCTTTCAGTTACGCCTAGAGCAAGCAAAAAAATTATTCTTTCATTTGTTAATGAGATTTTTTTACCTAAGGCTACATGTCTGGTTGAGTGGGCGAGTTATTCATTTACAAAAGAGTACTCAAGAGCGAACAGTTAAATCGTGCCTCCTCGGTGCGTGAGAGAACGTAGTACTAAATTTCGACGCACACATCCCCCGCACATTTCCACTCGCCTTAATTTATAATAATAATGATATTAATACGTTCTCTCCCTTCTCCCATTATACTCTCTCCCTTTTTTGGCTATCTATCTATTCTGCATCACTGCCCCTTTTCTTTTCGCCTCTCTTGTCTTCGGTTCCCTTTTGCATTGACTTCTGTTCCAGCCGGAATGTGCTTGTTTAGTCCCTCCCTCCAATTCCTTTTCTTTGTTTCCGTCCTTCCAAATTTATCAAGTTGATGCGATCCCTTTCCCTATTGTTTAGACGAATTCATTTTTTACCGTCCATTACGTTGCGTTGGCACCTGTCTCATCTGATATGATTTCGTGTATTTACGCGTTGCATATTGTATTTTCGGGCTCGTCCTCCTTCGAGTGCATTCTCCCCTTTTCTGTTCGTGAGAGAAAGTTTTAAGATTGATATTATATTAACCTCCTTTATGGCTGCAAACTGGAGAGTCATTTGAGGGGAAGGAAAATGAGGGAAATTGAGTATGGCAGAGATGGGTGGGAAGTTTCTGAGGACAAGTGATATTCGCGGGGGACAGTACGTGTCAATATTCCGGGTTGCTGATGCAGAAAATATAATGTGTACTTTACATTAGAATAACAAACTGACATGCAAGGAGAAACACTTGATGAAATGAAGGGAGAACGCGGAAGAAATAAGAAAAAGAAGGAGGGAGAGAGGAAGTCGACAGGGAAGAGCCGCGCTCGGGAAAATGAAACAAGCGACGTATGTACTTGTTGCTTCCGAGCGACTGAGAGAGGGAGACAGAGAATAGGCAGATAGGGTTCGACTCGGCAGAAAATACACCAAGAAATAGCACGAATGATTGCATGATTTCTTACTCTTTGTCTGCAAGAGAATGTCATGGACGGTTCCATTAACAGGGCTTTGTATTTCGGAGAAAAAGTTCCGTCGGCGTAAAAGTTCCGATGTTTAAACAAATAGCTTTCATACTCTCCTGATGACGAGGGAGGTACTGCGCTCACTCTCCTCTTGCTTCGCAATTTTTTTTCTCTCGGTTGATTACGCTGACAAGAACTCCACCTCAAAATCCAGAGTAGCAGGAAACTTGACAATGGATGGAATCAGACTAATACGGATTTCACAGACTTTAACATTGATAACTGACTGTTAGATACAAAAGCAAAATGAGTGAATCTTCAGCCCACTGGCCATCGAACCAAGCTTACAGGTGACTGTTATTCTAATTTGCTTTCATTTTCTTTTTTTCTTCTGGTTACTTTTTACTGCCGAATTCGTCGTCTTTAATTCATTTTTACTTTTCTTCCAAGACTAACACGACGGAAGGCGTGATATCAATTCGTAGGCAAGATGTCAGGAAAAAACTATATCAGAAAACAGTGAAGAGGAGTCTAAACCCCAGGCGGCTCTTCTCTTAAGAAAGGCAGCGTTACAGGAACCTCAGAAAAACATTTTGCAGAGGAATAGAAATGCAAATATCCAAACACGGCTGACTCGGTAATTCCAAAATGTGGTGATGTGGCAACTGCCATCAGGACGCCGAGGGAAGAAAAGATTTAATTTTTTACTCTATAATGGAATAGTGGCCGAACTAGTAGGCTACCTGAAAAAAAAGTAAGTAAAAAATGCGCCGAAGTTTCTTCCACGCAATCGAGTTTTCTGCACAGCGTATAAGGCTGTATGAGCCGCGGCCCATGAAACTTTCAGCCACGGCCCTGTGGTGGCCTGTCCTAGATGTCTGCAAGTTAGTACGTTAGATGATTGTAGGGTGGGTGATCAACATAGTAATTCACAGCCCTCTAGCCTCAGTAGTTTTTAAAATCTGAGGGGGAACAGAAAAAGTCCGGGCGGACAGACAGACAAATAGCCATCTCAATGGTTTTCTTTTACAGAAAACTAATAATTCTAATTAACTTTCTTGGGGAAACTTTGAATTTAAAATTCCTGAGTCGTATAGAGATTTGATTTCATTCCGTAATCTTGAATTCTTCCCATCTACGCGTTTCCCCAAACGTCAAAGAAGGAGGTCCGTACTCACCGATTGACGACCGACTAGCTCATGCTACAAATATTTGTTCATGCCATATTATGCTTTTACATTTCTACCAATGAAAGTTTTCTTGCTATTGCAAGAATTAGAGATATATTCATATCTGCAGAATATGTTAAGGAAGTGTTTTTGTGGGCCCGTTTTTCTTCACTTAGAAGTTAATATCACTCATCATATATGATGTAACACATCTTAAAACCAATTAGTTCTTGGTAATGTGTTAAGTAATTTATATAAGATAAAATGTGAGTTAAATTGTTGATGAGCTGGTGCCATGAATTGCACAACTAATAGAATTTTGGTCACATATTTATAAGTGGAATACAAACAGGGAACGACTGCTTATCCAAAATGTGCATGATATTCTTAGAGAAAATATTGTGAACCTAAGGATCAACCATTCCCTTCACTTTTTCATTTCACTCATCTATAGCAGGGATTCTTAACAGCGGGTATCGGTACTCCTTGGGCGTATGAGAACCACATGCTCGGGGTATGAGACTTGATCTCTTGATATTTGTATTTCTGATTATAATGTGTCAATGTATAAATTTTGTAAATAAATAACTACATAAAACTGTAATTGCTTTTGATTTTCATGTATGTTCTATCCATAGCTATTCATATTTATTAAACTGAGTGTATTAAGTTATACTGTCAACAAATAGGACTTAAGTTGACTTTAGCAAAGGGGATATGGAACCATTTTGGGCCATTCATTGGGGGTCTGGAATCATCTAAAGGTTAAGAATCCCTGGTCTATAGGATGCAAAATTCGTTTTCTTCAACCAAATTTCCTCAGGCGCCAAACCAGCCTTTGTTCGAAGATGATGTTGTCATTGCTTAAGATGTGGAGACTTTCGTTGCAATGACAGATATAGTTTCCATGTTCATGAGTGTCTCCAATTACATAAAAAAAATCTATTCAAAAGATAAATTCATTGGTAGTAGTAAATTAGGTGATTACCGTACGATTGTTAATGAATACAGGAGGAGAAAAGTATTGCAAGTCAAGACAGTAGCAAACAGGAATTGCGTTACACACTGTTTACTGCACACTAATTGCAGTCAATCTATTCTCCCTATTAGCGGCGAGGACTCCACAAAAAAAAAAAAAAAAAAAAAAACAGCCGGAGAAGAGATTCACAACAAAGTTCTCATAGCTTCTACATTCTTGAATACTCTAAGTTACTGTAAACATTCGGCTGTGATCTGTCCTGTTCATTGTTGTTTCCCGATGAATCCTTGCTTCATTTATGTCCGAAATTAAGCTTCTGAATTGAATTTGAATTGAATTTCACTCGTCCCGTCCCTTTCCGTTGTTTCTACGGATGGACATCCTATTCTGAGGAGGCCTGATTATTTTGTCACGGTATGAGGGTTTTTTTGTCTGGGCGCATTGGAATATTGTGATAATACTGCTAAAGGGACCGGCGAAGATATTATCATTTATATCGTTTAAGGACAAGATGAAGCTGAAGATAACTGGGGGAGGAAGGCATTCAACAACGCCCTGTTCAAGTGCGCATGTGTCGACGAGTTCTGTACAGATGCACAGCTTGCTTGGTGGGAGATGAATCATCAGACACGCTCATGAGCTCAGGGGTTGGGTTGTGGGCGGATTGCATGGGGAAGGGGAGAGAGAGAGAGAATGGTTCGATTGCATGGGGAGGGAATAAGAGAGAGAGAGAGAGAGAGAGAGAGAGATTGGGTGGATTGTATGGGGAAGGAATAAGAAAGAGACAGAGAGAGAGAGAGAGAGAGAGAGAGAGAGAGAGAGAGAGAGAGAGAGAGATTGGGTGCATTGTATGGCAAAGGAATAAGAGAGAGAGAGAGAGAGAGAGAGAGAGAGAGAATGGGAGGATTGCCTGGGGAAGGAATGAGAAAGAGAGAGAGAGTGTGTTACAAGGATAGGATGTCTCAAAGACTTATTAGTCCATCCGAGGAGACAGTGTGTGCTCACTCATCTCTAGGATCAGGTTTTACTATTCATTCAGTGTCCTACTGATTCTGTCTAGCTGTCTTTTAAACTCTTCCACACTGTTGCTGTTTACAACTTCTGGTGGTAGTTGTATTCCATGTGTCACTTATCTTGTATATAAAGAATTCCCACAGATGTGTTGTATCTCTTCTGTTCTAGTTTCCATCCATTATTTATTGTCTGGTTTTCCTTTAATGTAAAGAAGTTACTGTCTGCTTTTATGTCTTTCAGTATGTGAATGTTTCTATTAGCTGTCCTCGCAATCGTCGTGTTTCTAAGTCATGCATGTTTAGGCTCTCTAGCTGTCTTTGGTAACCTATTTGCCTGATGGATGGAATTAACTTTGTAGCCCTTGCTTGTACCCCTTCTGGTCTATTCATTTCACTTCTTAGTGCTGGTGACCAAAACTGCGCTGTTTATTCAAGATGATGTCTAATCATTGACGTGTAGAGCTGCAGCACCGTTTCCTTGTTTATGTATTTGAACTGCCTTTTTATGTATCCCACTAGTTTCTGTGCCTTCTTTTGAGCTTTTATGCACTGTTTTGTGAATTTAAAGTCCTTGGTAATAATAACTCCAAGGTCCTCTTCTTGTTTTACACTATTTGTCATTCCCCCGCAGCATGTGGTTGGCACGAGGGTTGTTTGTTCCTATTTGTAACACTTTAAACTTATCCAAGTTAAAAGGCATTTGCCATCTTTTTTACCACTCTTCTATTTTCCTTAAATCATTTCTTAAACTTTTCATTGCTTTTGGGTCTGCTGCATTTACACCTACTGTTCATTTCAGGGTCGTGTCTAATTGATTTTCGTCGATAAAGTCTTTTCAAAGCATCGGATATGGATCGTATTTTGGAAATAGTTATTTGAAGCCACAGCCTAATTGGCAAAAATAGGCAGTGATGTATAATATTGATAATTAAGGCAGTTATCAGAGAAAAACTAAGAAATTTAAAGGAAAACTTTTGCTAAATTTAGTAAGCACCCAGAGGGAGGCTAGTTGTGACGTAAACTATGACATCAGACGTAATAGCAGGGTTCCCAGTGGCATGATATGATCGAAGAAACAAATATTTGACCCTCTTGTACAATAAGTATTAAAGGAAAGGTTAGGCAAATCATTGTTGAGAATGACAATGTTATTACGGTTTCTATTGGAGATACCATGGGTGATGAATAAGAATTTGGTATATAATATATTAATATATATATATATATCTATATATATAATATATTATATATATATATATATATGTGTGTGTGTGTGTGTGTGTGTGTGTGTGTGTGTGTGTGTTTATAGTATATATATATATATATATATATATATATATATATATATATATATATATATATATATGGCAATATTATAGCAAAGGACTTTGGTAAATATACATGTGGCACAATATTACTATTTTCATTGTTCAATTTTGCTATAGGAATACATGGCAATTATAACTATCATTTATAATTGACTATCAGTTACGGAAAACCTTTGGAATTGGTGAAATACAATCATGTAGAAATAAAAATACGATTATTTAGATGCGTTTGGTACAATATTTTGGCCTAATATACCTGGTATTGCATAATAGTAAACATCGATGACGGCAGGGCGAGGCCAGCCGATCATTCATAGGTCAAAATCAGGTTATACGTGTCTGCTGCTTCACCTGTGTTGCGTGCGTGGTTTTGCAGTATGCAGCAAAGAAAAGAATCGTATACGTCATATGCTAAATATTAAAAAGTTAGTGTATAACAAGGCGATACACAAGCACCAAACGATTGAGACGATGACAAAGGTGACCTTTATAGGGGTAATACTCGAATGACGAGAATGAAAAAGAGAGATAGATACAAATATTTTACTTTTCAGACTAAAGAATAAACAATGGCCGAATTTCCTTGACTGATGAACTACGTCACTCAGTAACTGCAAAGACCTTTTAACTACTTTCTTATTCTATTGACCTTCTTATATATGTACACACACACACACACACACACACACACACACACACACACACACACACACACACATATATATATATATATATATATATATATATATATATATATATGTATATATACATATATATATATATATATTATATGTATATATAAGATATATATAATTATTATAATACATATTAATATTGTATTTTTATTATCTATTTTATTATTAGATCCTTTTTATTTTATAACATATAATATATATTTATATTAATATATTATATATATAGTATATATTATAAGTTATATATATATGTATATACATATAATATTTATATATAAATTTTTTATTATACCATATAATATTATATATATTTTAATATAATAATATGTAGTATGTGTTTTTAATGTATGTGCATTTATGTATGTACTATATGTCTATATATGTGTTTGCATACGAGATATGTATTTATGCATATTCTATTATAATCTTCCGCGATGTCGAAGTATGAATGATAACAATAACGATGATTAAAATATTAATAACAAGAATAATGACAATAACTTTGAGGAATATTACTAATTATATCATTATCAATACTTTACATGGCCGTGTGCATAGGAAAAACGAAGTATGTTATACAATGAATTCTTATATGCATTGGCTAAATACCGGTCTTAATCAATACAGGCCCTACGACCGTGTGGAAAATTTCGTGTGTCTCTGAACAATACTTTAGGTAACCATGAAACTCCAGGATAGCAATGGATTTCACAGAGAGTAAGAATTGGTGCATATTTCACATGTTAAAGAAAACGTGAATTGCGCAATGGAACCGTATTACACAATTAATATTCTCATTTGATGCCAATTCCTTTATTGTACTATGCCTAGGTGTTTGAGTGTGTGAAACAACATAAGAATTCCATATACTACTATTACTAGTACTGCCAACATCTGAGTCTTCATTCATAAAGTATATGGGCGGACGTCTAGTAAAGTACGTCATACTACAGTATGAATGAGTGGGAGGGTCTTCAGTTATGACGTTTTACTAGCCTCTATCTACGAGCCTGCTACATTTAGCTACATTTCCGTTTAAATTTCTTTTATTTACTCTGATAAGTGCCTTAATTGTCAACATTAGACATCAATGCATATTATTTCCAATTAGGCTGTGGCTTCAAATAGCTATTTCCAAAATACGATCCATATCCGATGCTTTGAAAAGATTTTATCGACGAAAATCAATTAGACACGGCACTGAAATGCACAGTTTGGTGTCATCTGAAGATTTGACTATCCTGCTAGTTAAGTCTACGTCAGTG
>NC_087201.1:48985546-48995546 GCF_015104395.2 Macrobrachium nipponense
TGTGTGTGTGTGTGTGTGTGTGTGTGGTGTGTGTGTGTGTTACAGGGAATATGTGAAATAACCAATTCGCTTAAGGAACATTTGAACACCGAGGGCTAATACTAAACACGGTGAAACAGTGATTCATCTACACTGTTTTGCCATGTTTAGTACTAGCCCCCGGGGAGTCAAATGTATTCCACCATGTTTAGTACTAGCTCCAGGGGAGCCAAATGTATTTCGCTGTGTTTAGTACTAGCCCCTGGGAGTCAATTTATTACTAGCCCCAAGGGAGCCAAATGTATTTCGGCGTGTTTAGTACTAGCCTCTGTGGAGTCAAATGCATTTCACCGTGTTTAGTACTAGCCCATGGGGAGTCAAATGTATTTAGCTGTGTTTAGTACTAGCCCCTGGGGAGTCAAATGTATTTCGGCGTGTTTAGTACTAGCCCCTGGGAAGGTTGTTAGGGGCATACTAGCCCCCTGGGGAGCCAAATGTATTTCGGCGTGTTTAGTTAATTTAAGCACCTGTAGGAGCAAATATAATTTTGCGGCCCCATGTTTAGGGTACTAGCCCCCTGGAGAGCGTTGTTTCGTACTAGCCCCTTAGGGGGAGCCAAATGTATTTTGGTCTTCGTGTTTAGTATGGACCCCCTTGGGGAGTCCAAAGTATTTCGGCGTGTTTTAGTACTAGCCCCCTGGGAAGCGTGTTTAGTACTAGCCCCTGGGGAGCCAAATGTATTTCGGCGTGTTTAGTACTAGCCCCTGTGGAGCCAAATATATTTTGGCATGTTTAGTACTAGCCCCTGGAGAGCGTGTTTAGTACTAGCCCCTGGGGAGCCAAATGTATTTTGGTGTGTTTAGTACTGGCCCCTTGGGAGTCAAATGTATTTCGGCGTGTTTAGTACTAGCCCCTGGGGAGCCAAATATATTTTGGCGAGTTTAGTACTAGCCCCTGGAGAGCCCAATATATTTTGGCATGTTTAGTACTAGCCCCTGGAGAGCCCAATATATTTTGGCGTGTTTAGTACTAGCCCCTGGAGAGCCCAATATATTTTGCATGTTTAGTACTAGCCCCTGGGGAGTCAATTGTATTTTGGCGTGTTTAGTAATAGCCCCTGGAGAGCCAAATATATTTCAGCATGTTTAGTACTAGCCCCTGGGGAGCCAAATGTATTTCGGCGTGTTTAGTACTAGCCCCTTGGGAGTCAAATGTATTTCGGCGTGTTTAGTACTAGCCCCTTGGGAGTCAAATGTATTTCGGCGTGTTTAGTACTAGCCCCCGGGGAGCCAAATATATTTTGGCGAGTTTAGTACTAGCCCCTGGAGAGCCAAATATATTTCGGCATGTTTAGTACTAGCCCCTGGGAAGCCAATTGTATTTCGGCATGTTTAGTACTAGCCCCTGGAGAGCCAAATATATTTTGGCATGTTTAGTACTGGCCCCTGGGGAGATAAATGTATTTCCCCGCATGTTTAGGTAGCTAGCCCCTGGGGAGTCAAATGTATTTTGGTTTTGTGTTTTAGTACTAGCACCCCTGGGGAGTCAAATGTATTTCGGCGGTGTTTAGTACTAGCCCCTGGGGAGTTCAAATTTGTATTTTGCATGTTTAGTACTAGCCCCTTGTCAAATGTTTATTTTGTGGCGTGTTTAGTAACCCTAAAGCCCCAGGGGAAGTCAAATGTTTTTGGCGTTTGTAGTACTAGCCCCCTTGAGGGAGTCAAATGTATTTTTGGCGTGTTTAGTACTAGCCACTGAAAGTTTTTCACAAATGTATTTTGGTTTTTGGCGTGTTTTAGTACCCCTAGCCACTGGGTGAGTCAAATGTATTTCCGGCGTGTTTTAGTACTAGGCCCCTGGGGAGTCAAATGTATGCGGCGTGTTTTAGTACTAGCCCCTGGGGAGTCAAATTTGTATTTGGCCCGTGTTTATTTTACTAGCCCCCTGAATGCAAATGTATTTCGGACGTGTTTATTTAGTACTAGCCCCTGGGGAGTCAAATGTATTTTGGCGTTGTTTAGTACTACTAGCCCCTGGGGAGGCAAAATGTATTTCGGCGTGTTTAGTAACTAGCCCCTGGGAGTCAAATGTATTTTGGCGTGTTTTAGTACTAGCCCCTGGGGAGTTTCCAATGTATTTTCGGTTTTTCGTGTTTAGTACCCTAGCCCCATGGGACCCCTCAAATGTATTTCGGCGTGTTTTAGTACTAGCACCCTGGTGAGTCAAATGTATGTTAGCGTGTTTTAGTACTAGCTGTGGAGCAAAGATTTGGCGTGTTTTTGACTAGCCCCTGGGGAGTCAAATGTATTTGGCGTGTTTAGTACTAGCCCCTGGGGAGTCAAATGTATTTCAAATTTGTATTTGCCCCCAGGTCAAATGTATCGTTTAGTAGTACTAGCCCATGGGGAGTCAAATGTATTTCAGCGTGTTTAGTACTAGCCCCTGGGGAGCCAAATGTATTTTGGTGTGTTTAGTACTAGCACCTGGGGAGCCAAAAGCATTTCGGCATGTTTAGTACTAGCACCTGGGGAGCCAAATGCATTTTGGTGTGTTTAGTACTAGCCCCTGGGGAGTCAAATGTATTTCGGCGTGTTTAGTACTAGCCCCTGGGGAGTCAAATGTATTTTGGCATGTTTAGTACTAGCCCCTGGGGAGTCAAATGTATTTTGGCGTGTTTAGTACTAGCCCCTGGGGAGTCAAATGTATTTTGGCGTGTTTAGTACTAGCCCCTGGGGAGTCAAATGTATTTCGGCGTGTTTAGTACTAGCCCCTGGGGGGCCAAATATATTTTGGCGTGTTTAGTACTAGCCCATGGGGAGTCAAATATATTTTGGCGTGTTTAGTACTACCCCCTGGGGAGCCAAATGTAAATATTTCGGCGTGTTTAGTACTAGCCCCTGGGGGGCCAAATATATTTTGGCGTGTTTAGTACTAGCCCCTGGGGAGCCAAATGTATTTTGGCGTGTTTAGTACTAGCCCCTGGGGAGTCAAATGTATTTCGCTATTTAGAACTAGCCCCTGGGGTTTCAAATATATTTCGTTGTGCTTAGTACTAGCCTCTGGGGAGCCAAATGTATTTTACCATGTTTAGTAATAGCCCCTGGGGAGTCAAATGTATTTTGCCATGTTTAGTAATAGCCCCTGGGGTGTCAAATGTATTTCGCCGTGTTTAGTACTAGTAATGGGGAGTCAAATGTATTTTGCCATGTTAAGTACTAGCCCCCGGGGATCATATGTCCCTAAGTGCATTTGATCCCCCAGGGGCTAGTACTAAGCAGTGCGAAAGAATGTAGATGAATCATTGTTTCACCGTGTTTAGTACTAGTCCTCTTGGATCAAATGTTCCTAAACGAATTGGTTACTTTACATATGCCCCAGGGATTTCGTAAAAATCCCCGGATTTCACATATTCCCTGTAACATATGTATACAAACAAGTTTCTGAAACTCGGTGAGCTTTTCCTAAGACCGAATAAATGTTAACAACTACCTTAGAACCATCTCTTTTGCTTGATAACCTGGAAAATTTTCCATAGTTATTATTATCATTATTATCATTGAGAGTGATAACAGTTTCCAAAAGATGATTTAATTCCACCTTGAGGTAAATAAGGAAAATATGAATGTAGAATAGCTTTAGCAATATTAACTGATTCCGAAATTAATATTTTTGTTGCTGCTATTACATATCATTCTTGGCAACATATTCTGATTGTGTCTCAAAAAGCCCCTTTTACCCAGCATGTCTTTTGTCCATTCTATGTGGATATCATTTTTATTATTATTGGATCTTACCAAGATAATGAACCCCAAGGGTTTTCGGGGGTCGTTATATAGGACTAATATTTATCTTTATGAGATTTGCATTTTTTTTTTTAATGTTTTTACGGCCATCCCCGACGGCCTTGTAGGTACAAAACACGCCGCAAAGGTGGATGCATATCACGTTAAAATAACCCTTGGGGCTCACTATCTAGAAAAGGTCCATCTATAAACAGAAAGCGTGAGAGATATGTCCGCATAAAAGAGTAAAAGGTCATAATGAGACGGCAAATCTAATTAACTGCAAAAAAAAGAGAAGAAACTGCTGTCTTCATGCGTCTGGCGTCATGTAGCGTAAGGTTCTTTTTGCCTCTTCTGTGGGAAAACTTCACCCGAGCTCTGTATCGGGAATGTTATTGCTCATTTCCTGTATGAGACAGACACCTTTTATTTGGATACAGTACGTTTTTTTTTTTTCCGGTGTTGACCTGTATTCTGCGTCTCATTTAAATGTAACGTAAGACGCAAATCTCACTCTCGTAACCTGCTCCTAGTAAAATCCGGCCGTTCATAGACTAAACTAATAAACCTAACGAGGATAAAGCGATGGAAGTCGAATTATTACTTTTGTAATATTACGCATTCCTCCACAGAACAGATAACGGATAATGCGGAGAGCTGAAAAGTGGTTAAGGGTGAGAGATAGATAAACAAATAAGTAAAGTGGAAATACAATTCGGATCATATTGTTACTTACGACTTTTGACAGATAACAGTTGTGGCTAATATAACGGTCAACTGTTTTCCATTTTTTCTAGTTTGTTTAAAAAGCAGAAGATAGTACTAGCAATATGTTGTGCATTGTCAAGAATGCTGAAATGTTGGCTTTGCTTTAGACATATGATAATGTGAGGGGCAATGATTGTTCAGCGAGTGTACTGCTTATTTCAGTGTGAAATGTTAACCATTTTAAGATTCATTTATTATCTTTCCATTTTGTTGTATCTATTGGGTATAATTTTTTTTTCAGTTACATTAATAACGTTCTAAAATTCATATGTAATGACATACATAAGAACCCAGTATGATAAATGGATTGGAAACAAGTGGAGAAAAGTGTATTTCTCTTCACTGAGTATTGTAAATTCCTTTAGCGCCAGCAAAATAAAAGGAATAGGAGATATTTTACAAATAAGACTGTAGATGGCAAAGATGAACATCTATCTATCCTTGTTCGACGCCACATCATAAAATGTCCGCATATCTTGTCCCACAGACATGGAAAGGCCGGGCAAAAAGAACCACAAGTGTAACCAAAATAGAGGGTTATCAACACGAAAACAATCTCATCAACCTTTGGCATTTTACTTGATTATTAAATTTATCAGTTCTAAGAAAAAATAAACGAAAGAAGGATACTTTCGGATTAGTAGTAAAACTTATTGGTAAATATCCGGTATGACAGATTTCCGAGAAACTGATTTCTTGCAGACGATCAACAGTCAACAACGCGTTTGGTTTATTTTGGGAAGTTCTGAATCTTGTTTGAGTTTTATTTTATTTCTTATTGTTGGTAAATGTTAAACTTAAGACTCTGTAAAGTGTAAGAGACTCACGTCTCTCACTAAGAGCAAGATCTAGGTTGACTGTCCCATCAGAGCCTACAGCATTACAAAAAAAAAAAAAAAAAAAAAAAAACTGCTTCAGTCTCTACATTCCTGCGACTCTTCTTACTTTCAATTTTCCCGCTTTCAGTTTTCTGTAAAAGAAAACTATTGAGGTGGCTATTTGTCTGTCCGTCCGCAAAACTACCGAGGCTAGAGGGCTGCAAATTGGTGTGTTGATCATCCACTCTCCAATCTTCAAATATACCAAATTGCAGCCCCATAGCCTCAGTAGTTTATATATGATTTAAGGTTAAAGTTAGTCATGATCGTGCGTCTGGCAACGCTATTGGTGCCAACTCAAGCCACCACCGGGCAGTGGCTGAAAGTTTCATGGGCCGTGAGAGTTTCATGCAGCATTATACGCTGTACAGAAAACTTGATTGGGCATGAGAAACTTCAGCGCATTATTTACTTGTTATTCTTGCATTGGTTTACGATGCATTTTTTGCATTTATGAAAAGTATTACCTGGCTACTTCACCGTCGGTCACAAAGTCTTCACCTTCAGTTCCACGACCAGAAGCCATTCAGGCCACCAGCCCTCCTCTTTTATCCGTCTTGGACCGCAAGTGTGTCGGGTAATCCCATTCCAGTGGTCATGACGTCCGCCTCATCTCGAGAGCTGAACGCTCTGATCAAGGCCTATACAAAGAGGTTAGACGGACAGAACTGTCATCTTCGCTCCTCTCTCTCGCTGTGACGTCACGCCGGCCACAACCCGTGATTCACTGGTGGGCCGCGACATTGTAGATTAAGACATTATTGTTATTTCTCTTTGAGTAATTCTTGCTCTTGTATACTTAATCTGATACTTTCGTTATCAGAACGGATGTGCGCACGTACTTCTAAATTTGCGTGCGCACTTGTGCACATGATGACTGAATTCAATTGAATTGAATATAGAATTTAGGCCAAAGGTCAAATGTAAGACCTATGAGATCACTCAGCGCTGAAACGGAAATTGAGAGAAGGTAGGTTCGAAAGGTGTTACAGGAGGAAAACCTCGCAGTTGCACTATAAATTAATTGTTAGGAGAGGGTGGAAAATATTAAGGAAGAAAAAGAATATGAAAGGAGGTACAGTAAAAGGTAAAAAAGGGGCTGCAGCTAGAGGCCGATGGAACGCTGCAAAGAACCTTAAGTAATGCCTACAGTGCACCGCATGAGGTGCACTGACGGCACTACCCCCTGGGGGGATGCACAAGGTGAGGACCGTTAGAAAAAAAATTAACAGACAGAAAAGTACTTAGCGGTACATTTGTTAAGTAGAAAAGTAGAAAAAAGTAACGATGTAAAACAAAAGCGTCAAAGAAACGGTTAAATTGCAACTGTTAACTTTAGACAAAATGATGAAAGTTCATGCAATTTCCGCCCTGAAGTGGAAATACTTATCACAAAAATTATTTAGTTTATTGCACCATTTTTTTCAGCTAACTGAGTGAAACACATCTTTTGACAGTTTTTCAACGTACGAACTCGGGGTCCACCAGCTGACTTGAAAAATGGGAAGTTCTTTGGCCTTCTCTAAATGCCCTACAACTTGTTCTTCTCGGTTCCTTATAAAGAGAGAAACATTCGAACTGAATCTTCAGTGTATTCTAAACAAGAGGTTTCTGGACTTTCGCTCATTTTGAGTTGTTTTATTTTCAGCTGCAGAAGATTCGATGTATTTCTGGGAACAATACTTAGCTACTACTGCCATAACTACGATATCTCAGTTATGCACGAACTTCAAAGATAACATTCCGTCACTCACAAGAAGTTAAATCTCATTATCTCCTCTGCCTTCACACACAATGAGAGCACGGACACGCCCACGCACGTACACACACATACACATACATACTTATACATACTAGCTGGTTACCAGCCCATTTTCCATCCGTCACTTGAAAGGGACGGTAAACATAACGTCCATTGGCGAGTGGGGTGGGGGTGGGGGAGGTAGGATGAAACCCCATTATAAACCATCTTAGGGGTCCCCACTATAACGCTGCCAAGCTTCATGCCCATCGGACCAGCCGTTTGGCCGTGATTGAATGACAGACGGACGGACAGACATAACGTCCATTATAGTAAGATATAAAATAAAAAAAATACACACACACATACATACATACATACATACATACTATATATATGTATATATATATATACATATATATATATATATATATATGTGTGTGTGTGTGTGTGTGTGTATGTATATATATATAGTATATATGTATATATGTGTGCGTGCGTGTGTCAGTAACTGGATCCACAGTAACAATCTTGTTTATCTGGATGAAATTTATTTATAGAAATATTTACATCGTTATATCCACGTTCAACATCCACCGCACTGCTATGAGACCAATTTCGTTGGAAACTATACATACCGACAGACACTTGGCGAAGAATCACTTTCGGACTATTGCCTCTACGAATAAGCATTGTAGATATTTCTGCAAATATATTTCATGATGACTTAGAAGCACGATACGGTGTTTTTATATTATATCATATATATATATATATATATATATATATATATATATATATATATATACATATATATGAGCAAGTGCAGTTTCTAGTGAATGAAAAGCAGAGATACGATGAATATGGGTTTCAAGAGACAACTCCCTCACCCCACTCGGCCCCCACCCTACAAAAATAAATAGATAAATAAATAAACTCCCGACACTTAAGAGCAGGATTTGAGAGTGATGTTATTCAGCGATCGAGAGATCGCGTGCAAAACAGTAGTGACGTGTGCTAGCTATTAATGGGACGGGGGTGGGGGGGGGTTCGGGGTAGGTGGTGGGGGAATAGGGGTGAGGATGTCGACGAGCTATAGCTACTAGCTATACGAGGGAGATCAAGTTGTGGGTGTTTCTGTCCGTGGGTTCAGCCCTTGATTCGGCAATTAAAACAAATGACTGTTATCTTCGAAAGTTCTCTCCTTCTACAGGAAACGATTGTGGTCGAGAGAGAGAGAGAGAGAGAGAGAGAGAGAGAGAGAGAGAGAGAGAGAGAGAGAGAGAGATGGGCGAGATATGGGCTACTGTCCGTTACCATGAATCATGCCTCTGTCGACCTAAGCGTAAAAAACATTTAGTCGGTACTGCTTGGGTGCTACCAGTGTTTTTTTTTTTCTATTTTTGATTTACATAGATTTTTGGCATTATGCTAAGTACTGGGGCAACTAAGGTCATTCAGCGCTGAAACGGAAATTAACAGTAAAAGGTTTGAAAGGTGTTATAGGGGGAAAACCTCGCAGTTGCACTATGAAGCAATTGTTAGGAGAGGGTGGACAGTAAGATGGAAGAAAAAGAATATGAACGGAGGTACAGTAAAAGGAATGAAAGTAGTTGCAGCTAGGGGCCGAAGGGACGTTGCAAAGAATCTTTAGTAATGCCTACATTGCACCGAATGAGGTGCACTGACGGCACTATCCCCCTATGTGAATAGGAAACATTTTTCTAAAAATAAAAGTAAAAAAATTAATACTCTTCCGGATGAAAGATCGACATTAAGCTAAATATCAAGATGGAAAAAGATGTCCATTGTATAGACAAAATTTATGAGCGGGAAACTGGGCGATTGGAACTGCGTAGATATTGTAACGCCAGCGTAAAGACGCTCACATCATAACTCTTTTCCCAGAAGTTGTGGCGCTGTTATGCAAGAAGCCGAAACATAAATGTCACATTTTTTGCGATATGAGTTGGGTGAAGGAAATGATTATTTCTTCTTTGTTTACTCGAGGATGAAAAATATCGTTCGTTGTAGAGATGAGTTCTTAGCCCCTCTAATAACAGCAATTACAAGTCAGCCATTCCTAGTCATTTTAAAGTTCCCCCGTGTTGATTTTGTCATACACGGGAACTTTCCGTCAGTGAATATGTCTTACGTGTTCCCCCGGCATGTACACGACGCGTTCGTCATGCGACTGTCATCTGACTTTTAGCTGACCAATGAGCGATGGTGGGATAAACATGGCATGATTGTCTTACGAACATGATTGGCTGGAGGGCGATCTCCGGTAACCAGTCAAACGGCGCCCCTTTTCCTCACAAAACGTTGTTGGGATGAGCGGACGTGAGGCGCATCCTTACGGCTGTCCACATGGTCGAAAACTACCTTAGCAGCCCCAGTAATCTGGACCTTGCGACCGATATTTACCTTATTTGGGCAGATTCGTGACCGAGAAGCCATCCTACGCGGCCAATACAAAACGTGGCTACTAGATGTCCTTCTATTGTAGGTCTAGAGATGGTCGCACTTCGGGAACTCATATACGATGCCTACCCTGTTGCACCACTTGTTGCAACTAAAGGACTGGCGTCACGAACTAAGAATAACACCCACCTTTGTTCCCGCAATTTTTAACCGGTGCCCAAAAGCTCCCCTGCCGTTATGTTTACAGTATCGTCAATTGGCCTTAGTTGCCCCAGTGCTCTTGGCATAATGCCAAAAATCTATATAAATAAAAAATAAAATCAGAATCAATATTAGTATATTCAATAACAAACACAAAAATACACGTACATTATATATATAATATATATATATATATATATATATATATATATATTATTAACACATTT
>NC_087201.1:49000546-49100546 GCF_015104395.2 Macrobrachium nipponense
ACGATTCGTCCCGATTAGCTGTCGTTATCAGAACAAAGACCTGATGATGATGTACAGGATATGATGACACAATCGCTCTTTCTTATCGCGTCTGTTTCTGATAGTGGGAAGAGACTGGTCGTCCGCTCCGTTTAGTTCTGGCATGTTTTGGAAAAAAAAAAATAAATTAATTAAGAAAAAAAAAGATATATATATAATATATATACATATATATATATATATATATATATATATATATATACATATGTATATATATATATAAATGTATATATATGTATACATATAAACAAAGTTGTTCTTACATTTATTTCTGAAGTGAGGGTCACCTTCGGGCGACAATGGGTCATAATAAGACGTAAGAGATAAGAGAGATTCACGAAGGAGGATAGTTGTCAAAGAGAGAGAGCCCGCCCCCTTGCTCTCTCTCTCTCTCTCTCTCTCTTCCTCTGTAGATATTCATCTATATATCTCTCCCCTCTTTATCTTATCCTCTCCTCCTCTTGCCATCCTGTCCCTTATACTATAGTAGATTCACATCAACCGTGCATTTGATGTCTAGGCCAGTCCCTTACGACGCTCCTGGTTTGCTGTTGATAAGCCAATCACAGGGCTGGAAACTCTCAGTCTCTCTTTAGGGTTCACATGGGTAGGATCTATGTTCCACCTCTCCTGAGGGCTACGTCTTTCAAAAGTATGCGTAAGGAGAGTTGGAACATGCACCCAGCCTATGTGAACTCTCTCGAGAGACTGAGAGTTTCCGGCCCTGTGATTGGCTTATCAACAGCCAATCAGGAGCGTCGTAAGGGACTGGCCTAGACATCAAATGCACGGTTGATGTGAATCTACTATAGTAGTCAGTCTGTCTCCAGAGGAAAATATGTTGACATATCTTTTAAAATAATATACTTTAGTCTTTATGACTTATTGCATATCACAGTTTACTGAAAGAGAGAGAGAGAGAGAGAGAGAGAGAGAGAGAGAGAGAGAGAGAGAGAATCTACACTCAAGGAAAATATTTGAAGCCCAACCTGAGAAACTCATGCTGTATTTTATTTTCCCGTTCATTCTTATTCATTTATTTCGGCTTAGTCACTCACTCGATAAGAAGAAAGGTCTCCTCTTGCAGACAGCGTGGCTCCTCTGGGCTCAGTCAGCGTGGAAGAATCCTTCCTCGTTTTTTTTTCTCTCTCTCTCTATTTGGCAATGCTCTCAGGACATCACTTGCCACACTGTTTATCATGAGCTGCTTCTCTTCTCTTCTTTTGTTTTTGTAATTCGGTTTGTTTTTCTCTCGGTGCTTATGATGATGTTTGCATTTGTTTGGGGCTCTCTGTCACAAAGCTTTTCTTTGCCTAATCTCTCTCCCCTTCTCTCTCTCTCTCTCTGTCTCTCTTCTCTATTGTTTCTTTATTCATTCATCTCTCTCTCTCTTGCTGTTGTCTTTCCTACGCATTCCCCTCCCCCCAAGCCTCTCTCGACAAAATCTCCAGTTGTCTTCTACTTCTGTGTTTACCATGATCTTTATGCGCCTTTTGTAATACCAACCATTCATGTCAAACAGACGCTCGTGTGCGCGTCCTTCCTTAACGTGATAGTTTATCGAAGACTGGAAAGTTCACATATATTGCAATTGTAAATGATAGGCTGGACGTTCAGCTTTTTTCGGAAGACTATTTATTTAATAGTAAAGTAAAGAGCAATAAATTACTATGTCCGACACCTCTATTGTGAAATTCTAGTCTCGAATCTCGCTTTTGTCGAAGAGGACGTAAATCATAGACAACACTACGCTAGAGACGACAGTAGCGACTTTTGAACCCGAGCGGTCGTCACCTTTCCAATCTTACACTTGGAAGGTCGTGTTGTAAGAAGAAACGTTTAAAAGGCCATTTGCTTGTTGCTTGTGCTTGTATATTTCTCAACTACGACATTGACTATTAGGAGACCTTTCTTCTTTAGCGATTAAGGGCATTGCAACTCCGTGAGGACCTCTATAACACAGCGGATGAGATGCCTCGACAAATCCGCTCATATCTTGCTCTCTCACGGAATTAGAATAATTTTTTGTATATTTAATCGGGCTTCTTCTCTTTTTGCAACATTACTTTAATCTGCTGCAACTGGGCAACAGATGATAGCAACGGTTAGGTAACGCCTTCGTCCGAGTACAGAGGACGTAACGCACATGTCAATTTATTTTTAGAAATTACGACGCTGTTCGAACGGTCTTCAGTTCTGCTGGCATTGGGTTGTTGGTGATGCAGCGTTCAATGCTTTGTTTTGTTGGTCTTCTTCTTTTTCTTCTTCTTCTTCTCCTTCTTCTTCTTACTATTATTTTTATCTCCAAACAGGGGATCAAAGCTGAACTTAAGAGAATATGAGATGACAAAACTGGACTTTTTTTCAATGATAACCAAAATTATCAAGCTAATGATAAGAAATCTGGAGAATTCAAGATTTGTTTTCGAGAACTTTTGGAAATGCCATGAGCAGGAGTGCTGGGAGTTCAAGGAGGGAGAAAAAAACACTTTGCAATAAATATTGGAGAGAAGTAGCGATCTCCGGCTTGATTTCAAGAGAGGGCCGACTTGCGATACGAAGTCGTACGAATGATCAGAGTCGAATTAGAACACTGTCATGTCTGCTGAACGGAATCTCGGGACAACTTTGTTCAGGACGAGCAAGTCTTCTAACGCCACTCGGTATTGTGGATGAGTAAGCACGACGTTACACGTACACGTTGCCGAAAACTCTCGAGATGATAAGGGGCACTCGATCTCTGTGGGTACGGTCAGTTACGTGCTATGACAAAATAGCAATACGTATCGTAACTGTAAAGCCTTCAGAGGAAACGTGAATGCAGTGATAACCTCATGATGAATTAATAATTCAGCTCAAGCTTTCAGTGTTTATAGAAAATGAGGATGGTTCTCCAAAAGAAGGGGAGTTCCATCATCAGATCTATAAACATAAATTAGTATACGCCGGTGACATTCTTCCTATCTACTTTCAAGTTCCGTGATCCCTACCTCTTCAACCCTTACGAAAAATCTATTGCGTTCATTGGAGATGAGCTGAATCTTTTTCAATTAGATTGCCAAATCCACCAGCCGCTGCGCACAAAAAAGAGAACTCTCCCAGGCTGTCGTCGAAAGAGAAGAGAGAAAATAGAGGAGTCTATCTAGTGTTTATATTCTTATGTACGAAGATTTAATTTAATACCGCATCTCTTGGCTTAGTCGCGGTGAGAGAGAGAGAGAGAGAGAGAGAGAGAGAGAGAGAGAGAGACTAACCTCTCGAGACTGTCAATCAAATATACGACTAGAGTTCCCCTACTGGTGAGTTCAAAGCGTCACTCCAACCCACCTTTCACTTGAGACATCTGCGATCTCTGCTAATTTGAGTCTTTCCCTGTTTTTTATCTCTCGGTGTGTTTTTCAGTGACCGAAAGGTATCTTTAGCCATCGCCTGCCACAACAAAGGAAGTAGCTACGCAAGAGAGAGAGAGAGAGAGAGAGAGAGAGAGAGAGAGAGAGAGAGAGAGAGAGAGACCTTAATGTTTAAATCCTTTTTCTGTAAAATTTAAGTGACTGCAACCTCTTCGGTAGGGTTATAAACATAGTAGATGGATAAGTGGATCGGCATTACCGTGAAAGATTAAAGCTCTGTTTATTCATCTTGTCTCTCGGTGAAATCTTTAGAGCCAACGCTGCAAGTGAAGCCTCCAACTAGAGATGTGTTTTGAAAGAAACTGTTGAGTACAGTACTCCGCCCTGGCCATCTCTTACTCAAGGGATTAGCGCTGTCAATCTTGATGTTGTTGCTTCTTTAAGCAACAGTGCTATATGAACAAGCCGTTGCATGCAGTGCAACTGGGCATCTTAAGAGCTCGTTAGAGGCGCCGAACATTTCTTGTGCAATAACTCACGCTAATCTGTGTCTGGTGACCGTGTTTATTGACAAAGAGGCTTCCACGCACGATGGCGCTGCTCTTCTGTTTCGGGTTTCGTGGGGATAAGGATGTCATGCACTCAAGCTTCTACGTATACTGCATCTTTTCATTTCTTGTCATTGCACGTGGACAGATATCTAGACGGTTCATGTACGGAGTGTTCTGTATTGCTGACTTACATATTATTTTCTTTTGATCGAAAAATAGATATCTCCCATCTTTCGTTATAATAGCAGACGAATCGATACTAAATACACACAAACGATCGTTTGTGTGTATTTAGTCTGTTATGGACATTATGGACGTAAGTATTTCACCTTGGCTCTCTTCAGACTCTTACGATCTGTTGCGAGCGGTCACCTATCCAGGTGCCGATAAGACCGAAAGTTGATAAACTTCACAGTTGAGCCTAACTCGTCAACATTTCTTGGCGATTCGGGTAAATGATGTCGAAGCCAAAGGTTCGCCGCAATGAAACGAAGGTGGATAGAACACTGCACAGATTTTCCTCTCTTCCAACGCAAGGAACAGGAACCTTTCAGTCCATATGCATCTATTGACTTACATTTTCTGCCAACTAATATTTTCTTATACATATTATATATATATATATATATATATATATATATATATATATATACACTATATATATATATATATATATATATATATATATATATATATATATATATATATATATGTATATATGTATATATACATATTTATATATATATATATGAAATTTTATCACATCACCGTGATTCATATACATGTATTAAGCTACAAATGTCTTTTAATATCCAATTCGCTCTACCTCGAAATTATTATATTTTCATATATGTTATTCTTAGTGATTATGCTAATTTCGACCTCTCGTGGATTCGAACCAGCGCACAGAGGATTCTTCAGGAATTCATTGATATTACCGACTCGGCTGAGGTAGAGCGAATTGGATATTAAAGGACATTTGTAGCTTAATGCATATATACATATATATGTGTGTGTATTAATATATATATATTAATATATATCTATATATATATATATATATATAATAGTATATATATTGTAATATATAAATATATATATATATATATACATATATATATATATATATATATAAGATCAAGAGTTGCAAGCGCGAAATTCCTAAAAGAAATGCAGCTGAGGCATTTGCTAAAGGAATGGGAAATGGGAGCAAGTCATAAGCTACAGATAAGACATTTCAAACAATGCGTTACTTTCCATCGGATAGAGTTATGTTATTTAAGATAATATTGACAGAACGAAATATATATGCATATCGTTTGTCGTCTAATTTGGACTGTCGCTTTAAGTAATCTTTCAGATCATTTGGGACAGGATCGCTAACTGATCGTTGCCGTGTGTTTGGAAATCATCTTCAGTCCGCGACATTCGTATGAAAAATTGAGGAGAATTTATATGCCATCTCTTTTTAATCCAGAGACCTTTATCTTTGCCTTTTATGACTTCAAACCATTTTTTCTTGTAGTCTACGATTACCAAAATAGAGCAGATGAGCTCAACTGAATTCTAGAACTGCAAAGGTAATTGTAATCCGGCCATGATATGGATCGTGCTTTCAAGAGATTTTTATTTAATTCTGTACCACATACATTTGCATCTGTACAACGTCTCTTTCAGGTTTTTGTATTTTATTTTCTTATCATTACAGTCATATTGTTTTAAATTATAGCACATGTCTTGTCTTTTGAATAAATTCCTAGGTCAGATTTTCTTCCTGTTTTTAAGTATGTAAAAACTTCGTGTTGAATTGAAAGATTCCAGCCTCAATCAGAAATGATAATAGCGTTATATAAACAGAAATAATAAAGAATAGATGAAGGTAAAAAAGAATGATAAAACAGCAGATAAAGTCGTAACAGTCACGAGACAAAATGATAAATAAAAAGTTATCAGGATTAGATAAGTCTGTTTCACTGATAATAAGCGAATCAGTCTGCGAATCGATATAAAGTGTTAGAAAAACGTAATTCAGTTACATTGATAGCAGATAATATGCGTATATACTGGACGGGTCTTAAATTGTTATAAGTATTTCGGACGGGTGGACATTTATTTTATCCTCATGACGCTTAGGATTTGGATACCTGATATATAGTCTTAGAAAGTGAACCAGGGAGCTCTTATTTGATTATTTAGCTTTGCATCACAGAGAGAGAGAGAGAGAGAGAGAGAGAGAGAGAGAGAGTGTGTGTTACAAGGAGTTACAAGGATTAGGATGTCTCAAAGAATTATTGGTCCATCCGAGAAAACATCGTGTGCTCACTTATCTCTAGGATCAGGTTTTACTGTTCATTCAGTATTCTAATGATTTTGTGTGGTCCCCTTTTAAACTCTTCCACACTGCTGCTGTTTACACTTCTGGTGGGATTTTATCCATGTGTCACATATCTTGTATGTAAAGAAGTTCCCACAATGAGAGAGAGAGAGAGAGAGAGAGAGAGAGAGAGAGAGAGAGAGAGATAGTCTAACAGAAAGATTATTATACAGAAAACGCGAAGAGTTGGTGATTTTTCTCTTTCTTATTTTCAAACTTTTCTCTTATTTATATGTCCATACGCTGAGCTTCAAAAATGTATAGGCTAACAATGATGATAGAAGCACAAAAGTTTTAATGAATGCGAAATGAAGATTAAATTCGTAGACGTTAATTTTTAAGACGAATCTTGAATTATGAAACCTTCATATTGGGTACTCCTATACTTGCTGATAAAAAAGAAAAAAAACACGCAGGAATACGAGAACAAACACTTAAAACACTAGGAGAAGACTTCATACTTTTATGGCCTATTTAAGAAATAAACAGATTAAAGGAAAATTCCTCGGTAAAAAGGTACAAAATAAATACGGGGGAAAGGGTGATATGATAAGAAAGCAGGGAAGAAGGACGTGAAGGTGATAAAAATATTGATTAAAATTTACTCAGAAGAACTCTCTTAGCAGAAGGCGCACCCCACCCGCTTTCGCCCTCTCCTTCTGAAGGAGAAACCACTCCTAAATGACGCCCTCAAAATCTTCACCCCATTACTGGAGAAGCCTCCTCAAAGACAACATCCCTCCTCCCCGTCTAATCCTTTGTAGAGATGGGCGCCAAAGACCCAACATTCCCATGCCATACCATCCTTGGCAAAACAGATAGTCCAAAGACTGCATATAGCCCTTATCTCATACCCCTTTTGGAGAGGAGTTCGTTAGAGATCATCCAAAGACCTTCTCTTGCCCCTTTTGCAGAGGAGAGCCGTTAGAGATCATCCAAAGACTGTCTCTTGCCTCTTTTGCAGAGGAGAGCCGTTAGAGAACATCCAAAGACCGTCTCTTGCCCCTTTTGCAGAGGAGAGCCGTTAGAGATCATCCAAAGACCATCTCTTGCCCTTTTTGCAGAGGAGAGCCGTTAGAGATCATCCAAAGACCATCTCTTGCCTCTTTTGCAGAGGAGAGCTGTTAGAGATCATCTCTAGCCCCTTTTGCAGAGGAGAGCCATTAGAGATCATCCAAAGACCGTCTCTTGTCCCTTTTGCAGTGCAGAGGAGAGCCGTTAGAGATCATCCAAAGACCGCCTCTTGCCCCTTTTGCAGTGCAGAGGAGAGCAGTTAGAGATCATCCAAAGACCATCTCTTGTCCCTTTTGCAGTGCAGAGGAGAGCCGTTAGAGATCATCCAAAGACCGTCTCTTGTCCCTTTTGCAGTGCAGAGGAGAGCAGTTAGAGATCATCCAAAGACCGTCTCTTGTCCCTTTTGCAGTGCAGAGGAGAGCAGTTAGAGATCATCCAAAGACCGTCTCTTGTCCCTTTTGCAGTGCAGAGGAGAGCCGTTAGAGATCATCCAAAGACCGTCTCTTGCCCCTTTTGCAGTGTAGAGGAGAGCCGTTAGAGATCATCCAAAGACCGTCTCTTGCCCCTTTTGCAGAGGAGCGCCGTTAGAGATCATCCAAAGACCGCCTCTTGCCCCTTTTGCAGAGGAGCGCCGTTAGAGATCATCCAAAGACCGTCTCTTGCCCCTTTTGCAGAGGAGAGCTGTTAGAGATAATCCAAAGACCATCTCTTGCCCCTTTTGCAGTGCAGAGGAGAGCCGTTAGAGATCATCCAAAGACCGCCTCTTGCCCCTTTTGCAGAGGAGCGCCGTTAGAGATCATCCAAAGACCGTCTCTTGCCCCTTTTGCAGAGGAGAGCTGTTAGAGATAATCCAAAGACCATCTCTTGCCCCTTTTGCAGTGCAGAGGAGAGCCATTAGAGATCATCCAAAGACCGTCTCTTGCCCCTTTTGCAGTGTAGAGGAAAGCCGTTAGAGATCATCCAAAGACCGTCTCTTGCCCCTTTTGCAGTGTAGAGGAAAGCCGTTAGAGATCATCCAAAGACCGCCTCTTGCCCCTTTTGCAGAGGAGCGCCGTTAGAGATCATCCAAAGACCGTCTCTTGCCCCTTTTGCAGTGTAGAGGAGAGCCGTTAGAGATCATCCAAAGACCGTCTCTTGCCCCTTTTGCAGAGGAGTGCCGTTAGAGATCATCCAAAGACCGCCTCTTGCCCCTTTTGCAGAGGAGCGCCGTTAGAGATCATCCAAAGACCGTCTCTTGCCACTTTTGCAGAGGAGAGCTGTTAGAGATAATCCAAAGACCATCTCTTGCCCCTTTTGCAGTGCAGAGGAGAGCCGTTAGAGATAATCCAAAGACCATCTCTTGCCCCTTTTGCAGTGTAGAGGAGAGCCGTTAGAGATCATCCAAAGACCGTCTCTTGCCCCTTTTGCAGTGTAGAGGAGAGCCGTTAGAGATCATCCAAAGACCTTCTCTTGCCCCTTTTGCAGTGCAGAGGAAAGCCGTTAGAGATCATCCAAAGACCGTCTCTTGCCCCTTTTGCAGTGCAGAGGAAAGCCGTTAGAGATCATCCAAAGACCGTCTCTTGCCCCTTTTTTGCAGTGCAGAGGAGAACCGTTAGAGATCATCCAAAGACCGCTTCTTGCCCCTTTTGCAGAGGAGAGCCGTTAGAGATCATCCAAAGACCGTCTCTTGCCCCTTTTGCAGAGGAGAGCTGTTAGAGATAATCCAAAGACCATCTCTTGCCTCTTTTGCAGAGGAGAGCTGTTAGAGATCATCCAAAGACCTTCTCTTGCCCCTTTTGCAGAGGAGAGCTGTTAGAGATAATCCAAAGACCATCTCTTGCCCCTTTTGCAGTGCAGAGGAAAGATCCGTTAGAGATCATCCAAAGACCGCCCCTCTGCTTGCAGTTTTGCAGAGGGTTAGAGCTGTTAGAGATCCCAATCAAAGGCGTAAAGACCATCTCTTGCCTCTTTTGCAGAGGAGAGCTGTTAGAGATAATCCAAAGACCATCTCTTGCCTCTTTTGCAGAGGAGAGCTGTTAGAGATAATCCAAAGACCATCTCTTGCCTCTTTTGCAGAGGAGAGCCGTTAGAGATCATCCAAAGGCCGTCTCTTGTTCCCTTTTGCAGTGCAGAGGAGAGCTGTTAGAGATAATCCAAAGACCATCTCTTGCCTCTTTTGCAGAGGAGAGCCATTAGAGATCATCCAAAGGCCGTCTCTTGCCCCTTTTGCAGAGGAGCGTCGTTAGAGATCATCCAAAGACCGCCTCTTGCCCCTTTTGCAGAGGAGCGCCATTAGAGATCATCCAAAGACCGTCTCTTGCCCCTTTTGCAGTGCAGAGGAGATCCGATAGAGATCATCCAAAGACCGTCTCTTGCCCCTTTTGCAGAGGAGAGCTGTTAGAGATCATCCAAAGACCGTCTCTTGCCACTTTAGCAGAGGAGAGCTGTTAGAGATCATCCAAAGACCGTCTCTTGCCCCTTTTGCAGAGGAGAGCTGTTAGAGATCATCCAAAGACCGTCTCTTGCCACTTTAGCAGAGGAGAGCTGTTAGAGATCATCCAAAGACCGTCTCTTGCCCCTTTTGCAGAGGAGATCCGATAGAGATCATCCAAAGACAGCCTCTTGCCCCCTTTGCAGAGGAGAGCTGTTAGAGATCATCCAAAGACCGTCTCTTGCCCCTTTTGCAGTGCAGAGGAGAGCTGTTAGAGATCATCCAAAGACCGTCTCTTGCCCCTTTTGCAGAGGAGAGCTGTTAGAGATCATCAAAAGACCGTCTCTTGCCACTTTTGCAGAGGAGAGCCGTTAGAGATCATCCAAAGACCGTCTCTTACCCCTTTTGCAAGGGAGAGCCGTTAGAGATCATCCAAAGACCGTCTCTTGCCCCTTTTGCAGAGGAGAGCCGTTAGAGATCATCTAAAGACCATCTCCCAGCCCCTTTTGCAGAGGAGAGCATTGAGATCATCCAAAGACCATCTCTTGCCCCTTTTGCAGAGGAGAGCCGTTAGAGATCATCAAAAGACCGTCTCTTGCCCCTTTTCCAGAGGAGAGCCGTTAGAGATCATCCAAAGACCGTCTCTTGCCCCTTTTCCAGAGGAGAGCTGTTAGAGATCATCCAAAGACCATCTCTTGCCCCTTTTGCAGAGGAGGGCCGTTAGAGATGATCCAAAGACCATCTCTTGCCCCTTTTGCAGAGGAGAGCCGTTAGAGATGATCCAATGACTATCTCTTGCCTCTTTAGCAGAGATGTGCCATTAGAGATGATCCAAAGACCATCTCCTTGCCCCCTTGCAGAGGAGAGCCCGTTAGAGAATCATCCCCAAAGACATCTCTTTCCCCTTTTTGGCAGAGGAAGAGCCATTAGAAGAATGAGAGAATCATGTCTTGCCTCTAGCAAAGGAAGCCGTTTGAGATGATCCAAAACCGTCTCTTGCCCCTTTTGCAGAGGAGAGCCGTTAGAGATCATCCAAAGACCATCTCTTGCCCCTTTTCTTTTAGCAGAGATGTGCCGTTAGAGAGATCCAAAAGACCCATCTCTCCCCTTTTGCAGAGGAGGCCGTTAGAGATCTCTAAAGACTATATCCTGCCTCTTTAGCAGAGGAAACGTTAGAGGATCTCCAGATCATCTCTTTAACCTCTTTAGCAGAGGGAGAGCCGTTTAGAGATGATCCCAAAGACCAGTCCTTGCCCTTTTGCAGAGGAGAGCGTTAGAGTCATCCAAAGACTCATACCACATCTTGCCTCTTTCGCCAGCCGATGTTGACCCCGTTAGAATTTTGATCCAAAAAAGAACATCTCCTTGCCCCTTTTGGCAGAGGCCAGAAGCCGTTAAGAGATCATCTAAAGGGACCCCCCCCTATAAAATCTGCCTCTTAGCAGAGGAAAAGCCGTAGAGATCATCCAAAGATCATTCTTACCTCCTTTAGCAGAGGAAGACGAGTTAGAGATGATCCAAAAGACCAGTCCTCCTGCCCCTCCTTTTGCAGAGGGAGAGAAACCGTTTAGAGATCATCTAAAGACTATCTCTTGCCCTCTTAGACAGAGGAAAGCCGTTTAGAGGATCACCAAAGATCATCTCTTACCTCTTTAGGCAGAGGAGAGCCGTTAGAGAATGATCCAAAGACCATCTCCTTGCCCCTTTTGCGAGGAGAGCCGTTAGAGATCATCTAAAGACTATCTCTTTTGCCTCTTTAGCAGAGGGAAAGAGCGTTAGAGATCATCCAAAGATTCATCCTCCTTTACCTCTTTGCAGAGGAGAGCCGTTAGAGATGATCCAAAGACCATCTCCTTGCCCCTTTTGCAGAGGAGAGCCGTTAGAGATCATCTAAAGACTATCTCTTGCCTCTTTAGCAGAGGAAAGCCGTTAGAGATCATCCAAAGATCATCTCTTGCCCCTTTTGTAGAGGAGAGCCATTAGAGATGATCCAAAGACCATCTCTTGCCCCTTTTGCAGAGGAGAGCCATTAGAGATGATCCAAAGACCATCTCTTGCCCCTTTTGCAGAGGAGAGCCGTTAGAGATGATCCAAAGACCATCTCTTACCCCTTTTGCAGAGGAGAGCCGATAGAGATGATCCAAAGACCATCTCTTGCCCCTTATGCAGAGGAGAGCCGTTAGAGATCATCTAAAGACCATCTCTTGCCTGTTTAGTAGAGGAGAGCCGTTAGAGATGATCCAAAGACCATCTCTTGCCCCTTTTGCAGAGGAGAGCCGTTAGAGATCATCTAAAGACCATCTCTTGCCTGTATAGCAGAGGAGAGCCGTTAGAGATGATCCAAAGACCATCTCTTGCCCCTTTTGCAGAGGAGAGCCGTTAGAGATCATCTAAAGACCATCTCTTGCCTCTTTAGCAGAGGAGAGCCGTTAGAGATCATCTAAAGACCATCTCTTGCCTCTTTAGCATAGGAGAGCCATTAGAGATCATCTAAAGACCATCTCTTGTCCCTTTTGCAGAGGAGAGCCGTTAGAGATCATCTAAAGACCATCTCTTGCCTCTTTAGCAGAGGAGAGCCGTTAGAGATGATCCAAAGACCATCTCTTGCCTCTTTTGCAGAGGAGAGCCGTTAGAGATCATCTAAAGACCATCTCTTGCCTCTTTAGCAGAGGAGAGCCGTTAGAGATGATCCAAAGACCATCTCTTGCCCCTTTAGCAGAGGAGAGCCGTTAGAGATCATCCAAAGACCATCTCTTACGCCTTTTGCAAAACAGCCATTAGAGATAATCCAAAGACTATCTCTTATCCCTTTTGCAAAGGAGAGCTGTTAGAGATCTTCCGAAGACTATATCTTATCCCTTTTACAAAGGAGAGCTGTTAGAGATAATCCAAAGACCATCTCTTGCCCCTTTAGCAGAGGAGAGCCGTTAGAGATCATCCAAAGACCATATCTGATCCCTTTTGCAAAACAGCTGTTAGAGATAATCCAAAGACTATCTCTTACCCCTTTTGCAGAGGAGAGCCGTTAGAGATCATCCAAAGACCATCTTTTACCCCTTTTGCAAAGGAGAGCTGTTAGAGATCATCCAAAGACCATGTATTATCCTTTTTGCAAAGGAGAGCGGTTTTATAGGCTCCTGTTCATTAATGGAATAGCTCAACTATCAGCAACACCCTATCCCATCCCTTGGAGAGGAACAACTGTTCAAAAACCACGCTTGCTTTTACGTCTTGTCCATGAAATAAAGTTCCATTCCAAAGACCACACTCTGCCTCCTCCACCATCCTTAGACGAAGGATGGGCTCCAAAAACCACACGACTCACAGCTCTAAAAATCACACTCCCATAGTCTGTTTTAAAGGAGAAGGAAAAAACCTTCAAATATTCCAATTCTTGGCACAGAAAAACGCCTTCAAAAGTCAAACCTCGAAAGTGTGAGGGAAAACTGCAAAGAATATCCTCACCGGTACGTGTCCCATGCACGTCAAGAGAATTTTTCCAAGGACCACTTCTTGTTCAAAGCCGTGGTTGAAGACATGCACTCCTAGGACGCATCTTTATCCCCTTCCCTGTCCCGTGCAGAGTTGAGAAACAAACCAAAAGACCATTTGACCCTCCCTTCAGTCAGTCCTATCCTTCAGAAAAGATCCACTCCCAAGACCGCTTCCCTACCCCGTCTCCATCCCATCCCTGTAAGAGGAGTTGCACTCCAGTGACCTAATCCCCACCCAGTCCCAGAAGAGGAGGTCCACTCCAAAAACCACTCCCCAACTCCTATCCCATCCCATCCCAACCCGGTAGAGACTGGCCGGGGCCACGGCATCCGTTCCTCTTCCCTGAACTTGTGTATGGAAACTCCGCGAAGCGTTTCCTTTCAAAACTGCATTTTTCATCAGGCCTCTTCCCCTTTAAAAACTCAGTTTCTGAGAAAGCTCCTTGGTTGAGGGGAAAGAGAGAGAGAGAGGTGGGGTGAGGACAGGAGGAGGAGGAGGAGGAGGAGGGAAAATAAAACTGGATAAGGGTTAGGAAACGAAACAACAGCTAAGATCAACGAACGACAGAGAGAGAGAGAGAGAGAGAGAGAGAGAGAGAGAGAGAGTTGTCGGAAAGGGATATATATGTACTTACATAGGTGCTGAAGAGAAACAGAGGAAGGCTTGTCTCTTTTCCTGAGGAAAATTAACCTTAGAAAGTGCAGCATATTATACTGTGACCATCAGATCTTCCTTTAGATGTGGCAGTGTTCGATGACAGTGTTTGTTTTACTGGGTCTAAAATCTAAGTCTAAGAAATCATGAAAAGTTGAAACGAACTTTTGCCCTTTGCTTACTTCAGTTCAACTTTCGAAAACTGATTTTTGTTCAGCCATCTCTTCTCATCAAGTGCTCTTATCCAAACGACTAAAAGTGAAGTGATATTTTCCACTTTCGTCTTCTTTTGACGTTTGACAATAGATGACTAACTCTTTTGATGTTAGGATGGCGGTCATTTTGTCTTGAGAGAGAGAGAGAGAGAGAGAGGAGAGAGAGAGAGAGAGACTAGGGAAAGGGAAACGTAATATCACATCTGCGCAAGAAGCACGGCCTTCTTTTCACACGCTGTTTTGATTCATTTAAGGGGAAAAAAAGATGACAAATGCTCTATGTACAGACATAATATCATCTTAATCTTTAAGCATGATAATCATAGGCTGTGGTTAAGGAAATTGCTGATAACTAAGAAGTTCTGTTCGCTACTTCCTTCTCACATTGTTTTCATCGACAGATCGATGAGTAACAAAGAACGAGGTAACAGTTTGATAAAAATACTATACACACATCAGCAGTTTCTCTGATATTGCAGTTAATCCCTCCTTATTACAACACACCAACTCACCTGTTCCCCATCTCATCCCCTGTGCTCTAACACTCCTCAGACCAGGAAGACGAATATGTCACCCCTCCCGCACCTTCATCTTCTCCCTTCCTAAACACTCTGTACCCTGCAACCCTCACTCATTACCGGTCCCCACCTTCCCAACCCCCAACCCCACCCCCGCTCAACCGCTGAGGAACGAGGAATGTAAACAAAGAATTTGACAACCGAAAATATGGCAACTCTCGCTGTCATAATATTCTGGCGGTAAAGAGGGAGAACACGTGCCCTGATCGTGCTGCCTTGATGTTTTGATTCTCGGAGCCTTGTCAGCAAGACGTTTGATTCTAGTCGAGTCTCATCATTTTGTGCTTTCGTTCACTGAAGGTAATTATCGTGACATCTTAATGTTTGGCTGAATTTTATTTTAAAAGCTACAAACGTGACGATGAGTTGCATTAAGATCTATCCGTAGTCGTAATTGGTAGCGAGATCTTAACGTGTTCTTGGGTGTCTCTTGTTGTCGAATATAGGCAGCTTATTTTGTGAAAGCTCGCTAGGCAACGCAATTGTCTCTGGTTTAAAAAAAAAAACATGTTAGACGTGTACAGTAGAATAGGCTGTGAACTTCCTTTTCTTTTGGCTGAATAATAGAATCTCTCTCAAAAGTTTTCAAGTATTGGAATGAATTGCTTACAACATTTTCCATTTCCGTTGAAACACTACGAAAATGTAGAGTTTGATGTCCTCTTAAATGCAGGACAACATCATCCCCCAGATATTAACGTTCATGTGTGTGATTTTTTTAGTCGGCTTTGAAAGGAGACTAAATATTCAATGCTTGATTTATCCTTTTGGTATTGCTGGTGTTGCTTTTGTTGTCGTTGTTTCTTTTCGTTATTGTTCTGCCTGCATTTCATATTCATTGGTCAGTTTCGCAATTTCTCCTTCTCCAAACATCTTTAGAGAAGAGCACCGAGGGAGGGAGGGGGGGAGGGGGGCGAGGGAAGGAAAGCAAACATTATTAGCCTTTCTTGGAAGAGAAATCTTCCGCGATAACATTTTCCTCTTCTTTCCCGACTAAAATTTTCTCTCCAGATCCTCCGTTCGTTGCACAGATTCAGAAGAATTATTTTTATCATCATCTTCTGAAATAGATTTATGTGGGAATTTGGGATGGAGTCTCTCGCTCTGCCTGGAGTTCTTACCCTTTATTGACAGTTACAACAACTTTTCAAAATCATGGTTGTATTCAGAAATCATCTTCTAAAATCCAATTGCTTTTCAAAGGTAGTGAACGCCACCTCTATGGATTCTTAGCACACCTTTCGAAGGTCCTGATTGATTGCTTAGTTGATCTACTTTGATGCAATGAAATGAGCGCGAACACCAGCAGTTACGTTTTAATTTTCGAGTCAGGTAAATATGAGAATGATTAAATATGAGAGTGATTGTCTAGATCACAAATAGTAGACGGATGTTTCCTTATACCAAAATACTTCAAAGGGGTTTAAAGACCCATTCCTTAAAGGTTTCAAAAGGATAGAGGAATTAACTTTACTTTGAATGAGAACATGTCAGGGAACTGAAACTTAAAATCCCTTTACTAAATTTTGTAACTTCAAAATAGCGATAGATATAGAATCATAAGTTTAAATAACACTGACAACTAATTTCCCCAATTTGTTAGGATCAAAGAACATTAAATACCTGATTCTACAAATCCGAAAATAGTAATGGAATCCCTTATCTTAATCTTAGAGAATTTCGGAAACGATTCCTCAGTTTAAAAAGAAATGCTGAGACTGGCTTCTATACTCAAAGGGAACTTATTGACCGATTTGAGTAATTTTACCACTAAAATGGGATTGATTGAATGATGCCTCAGCATTATAGAATTCATAAAAAAGAAATGACTAGTTTCCCTAAAAGTCCAATAAAACTGATTTGTTACTTCTCAAAATAAACATTTGATAGGTACACAACAAAACGTTTTTATTATTTTCAGGAGAGAATTCGGAATTTATATAAATGCTACGAATGAATTTAAACTAAAGGAAAAAATTTTCTTTATTTGCTTCTTAGTTATCTCCTCAATGGTATCGCAGTTCTTTCTTCGTTGAACAACTGAAGACCCGGATGCACAACACTCATGTTTACGCTTTCTCTTGATCTGCCAATTCGGCAGAAAAGGTCAGTGGACAATACGTCTAACCACTTACGTACGTGCTGACAGTGCTGAAGTCAGCGCGGCGTCTCTGCAGGTGTGGTGCGAGATTGCTGACACGTGCCGTGGGCCAGATCAGAAACAAGGGAAGGTAGAGAGACAGACTGTTTAACGAGTTTAACCAATGGGCAACCCTGTAGTGGGGTAGTGCCATCGGTGCACCTCATGCGGCGGAATGTAGGTATTGCTTAAGGTTCTTTGCAGCGTGCTTTCGGCCCCTAGCTGCAACCCCTTTTGTTCCTTTTACTGTGACTCTTTTCATATTCTCTTTCTTCCATCTTACTTTCCACCCTTTCTTATCAATTGATTCATAGTGCAACTGCGAGGTTCTCCTCCTGCTACACCTTTCAAACCTTTTACTGTCAATCTCCTTTTCAGCGCTTTAATGACCTCATAGATCCCAGTGTTTGGCCTTTGGCCTAAATTCTATATTCAATTCAATTCACAAACGGACAAAGGTTGTCAGAAAATGTACTAGCATGCGAGTCTGTCCCTTTCTTTACTTTTCTACTTAATGTTCTCATTTTCTCTCTGTGGCTAGACACAGCCAGGAAAGAGAAAGGCATAGAGAGGTCTCTGATATCACAAAACGGCAAATTGTTGTTGACCTTCTAAGCTTTTGACTGAATGAACGTCTCGTGCATCATAAAATTGTTTTCTAGGTAGTTCTTATAATTTATAGCGATTAGCTATTCCATCATCAACGACCACGATTATCGTAACGTTCATACATATGTGTGTGTGCATATATATATATATATATATATATATATATATATATATATATATATATTTATGTGTGTGTGTGTGTGTGTGTGTATGTAGTATGATGTATGTATGTATGTATCAATAGTACTGGTAATCCTCTTAGCCACGAAGATATGGTAATTCAACTGAAATATGAATCAATCGATCAGTCAACTTATGGTCTTGATAACTGCCTCTACTCTGTCACTTTTAAGGTAAAAACTTCGGCGCAATGGAATTTTCGTTACATCATATGATCAAGGCCACCGAAAATAAATCCATCTTTCGGTGGTCTCTGTATAATGCTGTATGAGCCGCAGCCCATGAAACTTTAACCACGGCCTGTGGTGACCTTTCCTCTACCGTTGCCAAATGCACAATCATGGCTAACTTTAAACTTAAATAGAATTACAACTACTGAAGCAAGAGGGCTGCAATTTGGCATGTTTGATGATTAGAGGGTGGATGATTAATATACCAATTTGCAGTCCTCTAGCCCCGGTAGCTGTTAAGACCTGAGGGCGGACAGAAAAAGTGTGGACGGACGGACAGAGCCATCTTAATAGCTTTCTTTTACAGAAAACTAAAATCGTGACTTTTGTACCCACACAGTCAAAAATGACGGAACGTGACGAAGCTCAATAAGCAGAGTTCAAGTGGTGAGTGAAATATCATTATTATTGTATAGATCTCAATCATACCACAGACTGACGTATCTTAATTAGCACAGGGCTAGAACGGAAACTGGAGCTAGATAAAGTTGAAGAAGCAGAACAGCTAAGTGAGAGAAGACCGAGCGTCAACGGTTTGATCAGCCGTTCGGGACAGTCGCTTCTAGAATTTTGAATCCTCTCGTCTTCTTTGATGTATCTCTATTCAAGAAGTCGTCTCTCTCTCTCTCTCTCTCTCTCTCTCTCTCTCTCATTGCTGCCTTCAGATAATTTATTAAGGTGTATGTCATTGTCATCCTACTAAATAAAACGCAATATATGCATTAATTAACTTTTCATCTGTTATGACAACGGTATTCTATGGCTACTGAACTTCACGCACAGACAGATATGCTGTCGTCCAGCCTTTCTCACCACTGGATCCTATGCAGAAGGTAACTTAAGCAGAATGAGAGTACCAAGTTTGATCTGCTGGACGGTACGCAACGTCCCTACCGTCGAACTTTCGTTCCTAAGCCGTCTCTCGTGTTAACCTTCTGCCATTGCACCTTGATTATAATAATGTCCTCCAGCAAGACCACTGAAGCACATGTCTAGGCTGGGAGCCAAGAGATCGCCCGAACGATTGGTTGTGACGTTGAAGGTGAAATCTGGAGGCAGATATAGATAGAGCAGCTGGAAAGCTAAACAAGAAGTGACCAAAGGGACACGACTAAAAGAAAAACACGGAGTAGTTTTAGCTTTAGCCAAAGTGACACTGTAAAGACCCCTGTGCCGTCTAAAGCAGCAGACAGTAACCCTTATAAGGTCTGAAACCAGTGCAGTTGAAGATCGATTAAACCTGTTGACCATCGAGTTCGTAATTTTGGATCACAAATTAAACAGTCGATAATCGCATTCCAATATATACTGTTGGTTTATGTAATACGAGCGAAACATTTTAAAGAGTTGAATATGGACCATCTAATGTAATTGCATAGGTTAAACAAAGTAAACTATGATGAATTCAGTAAATCAGAATGCTATCATCTCTCTCTCTCTCTCTCTCTCTCTCTCTCTCTCTCTCTCTCTCTCTCTGGACGAGCTCAGTCTCGAGAAGGCAAACAGTCACTTTTCTTATTCCACTCATGAACCTAGACAGTGCGTTCATAATAGATGGAATCAGATTTCAAATAACTAAACCTCGCAAATTAGTCTTTAATATGTTTTGCGTTACGGAGTATAAAATGATACTTATCACTGCGTTAAATATTTTCACTGTGCTCCAGATAATCACATAACAAGCAAATGCGTAACGAATATAGTATTTTTAAAAATGGAAAGGTATGTTGATACGTGATCTTCCATATTTCCTATCCTAGCTTTTTCAGTAGCTTTTATCATCACCTGTTCGGTTTACTGTTAACGTTGTAAATCACATTCTGTCTTGAAAAATAACGAAGAAACGCTTCGCCACCTCTGTTCTAGTCCTTTCCGGACACAAAATTAGCAAACAACAACCCTCTTCATCGAAATCGTGCGTTATCCCAAAAGCGCTTAATTAATCAAACTCCCCGTGGCTGAAAAGGCGCGTTCATTGTACCACACAGGAAAAAATAAACCAAGAAACTCGCCACGATTCGCTGCGTATGGCGCTTTTTGCTAGTCCCTTATTCTCGGGTACCCCCAGAGTAAATGGTCCTACTCCTTTCCAAGAACGGCAGGGCAACAGCTGAAAAGTGCTGAGGCAAAAGTCTCAAAGCTTCACGCGTGACATAGTTACCAACACCGCCTGGCCTTTTGGGTCTAGCTCAATGGGCGCGCACGAATTTCGCTTTCCATGACTTCCTGGAACAACAGCCAGTCCAGTGTACGTCAGCATTCATTTCCATGGTTCTTTTGTCCAGGATTTTGCCCTTTGGGACAAGACCACTCAAAACCTCATATAAATAACGGGTTGTTAGTTCAACAGACTTGATTGGCTCTACGCCTCCGACTTTTCTGTGTTTAGTCATACCAAAGCTTTCTTTTCATGCCTGGCCAGGCTATTACTCTCTCCCTCTCTCTCTCTGCCCAAATAACACCAAGCAGAAGAAACAATGTGGACCATCCACGTTTAAGCCAACTTTGCCTTGCTTTTCCCAGAAAGGACCTCGGGTTTATGCACCCTCACAGGATAGCTACCTACACACCGGACACAAGGTGAATGAGTTCTTGGTAAGTTTAATTATTAATATACTTTAAATAGTGCTACATATCACACCTACTTGTGTGAATAAGATTTGAGACTATCACACCGTAACGCTGGAGATGAATATGAAAGTTCCCACTTGTATTTATGACGGATTTTATCTTTTTCAATGTATATAAATTACTTATCGAATTTCGTAATGAAGCTTTTTCAAATTGATAAGTTTTTTGTTCGAAAATTATTCTTAAAACTCAGTCTCGGTCATTTCTTACTTCGCTTGTTCAGAGGAAATTTTCATCTCCCATTTTCCTAGAGTTGACTGTATCTATCGTGACTTACTGCGCATGTGTCGCCATCATAGTCTACTGGACAGAAATATTCCGTCGGGTGTCTCGCTCCGCACTCAGACCCCCATTCTCCCTTTCACCAGACTGGTGCACGAGTGTATACTGTTACAAGTTTTGCAGCTGTGTTAATATATGCAGTCACCTGCGTTAAGTTGATTAGAAAAAATAATGAAAATAGAAAAACATATTCATAGGTAAATTTCATGTAATTCGTAAATAAGGAAGATTATTAGTCTATTCGTTCGAACTAACAGTCTGGTTTCGAGATAGGAAGCTTCACATTCCCCTTGAGCAGAAGTCGTTCTTTTGACGTTCATCTCTTTCTGTCGAAGAAATTTGCCAATTAGGCTTCCTGGTTTGTTCGCATTAGCTGAGCACAATATATTAAGCTCTTATCTGCGATCCCAAGATTGTTGTGTTGTGTTTTTGTAATATTATATTCAGCATGACTGAGATAGACTTCTCCTTTTGTAGACTCGGGTTAATTCCTTCTCTGAAGGACATCTGTTCCACCATGATTAATCCATCTCCACCATTAAATTTGCCAGATGATGTTGCTGTTACTCAAAGGACTTCGTCTTTATTTCCATTCGTATAGCCTCTATTGTTCTTATAAGTCGACTGAGTTGTCCAGTGAGTTGAAACAAAGTTCGTTATTTGTCTAACCATGTTTTTAACTCCACTCTTTACGCGTACATTAGCCTTATTCTTGATTTTCTCTGGACCTTCGTTAGCTAAGACGTTTTCTATGGTAGTGCCTCCACAGCAGCTATGCAACAGAATAATGATGGGGGAAATACACTAGAAAAGCATCATCTATGGCACTGCAGAGTTCCCTTCTTCTCGGAGGAGAAAATATTCAAAAATGTAAAGATCATATTGCCGTCACAAAAAAGGACTGAATGCGAGGTTTTCAGAATGATTTATTTCAGTAAAACCTGGAGTTCTCATGCACCTTGCTTAGAATAACACGGTCCGTCCCATAATTTACTGAACAAAGGTATATTTTGCGAGCAATTAATAGCCATTGCCGTTTCTTCTGCAGACTTTTTCCTCGAATAGATTCGACAATTGCGACGTTAGAGCTTCGACATTGGCAACAAAAATGGGCGCCATGATAGGGGGAAAAAATCCCAGTGCATTGTTTATATCACTGCACTGCAAGGTTTGGCCAAAGACACTGAAATAGATTGACTTCTTAATTTCCTTAATAACGTCGAGTTAGTATACCTAGGTCAGCAGATGTCTGCCCGTCCAGTAAAGGAATTATTATGAATATTGTTATGACTACATAACAGTTGTGAAGAAAGGTACGGTGACTTGACTGTTATTGTTACTATGAAAGAACTGCAGAACAAACAAAGCTTGCCGTGTTTTTCTTACTTTACTTTATTCTCCAACTGCACAACGTTCCGGAAGTGTCCATTTTCAGGCTATGTACAAATGTTGATTATGCATCTTTTATGGTAATATGAAAATCGAAAAGTAATAAAATAATAAAAAAAAATTAAAATAGAGTATTTAATCTTCCTCAGCCAGCGCCGTAGTTCTCTAACATAGATCGAACGCCTCGGTGGCGTGATCGGTATGGTCTTGACCTGCCACCTCGGTGGCCGCGAGTTCGATTCTCAGGCATTCCATTGAGGTGGTAGAGATGTGTATGTCTGGTGATAGAAGTTCACTCTCGACGTGGTTCGGAAGTCACGTAAAGCCGTTGGTCCCGTTGCTGAATAACCACTGGTTCCATGCAACGTAAAAATACCATACAAACAAATTTAACAAAGATCACCGTCTTTGCTCTGGTAACTTGAATCTAGTCATTCTTATTCAATATTTTATGTAAATCTCAGAGTTACGCAGAGGTAGCATTTCAAAGACTTTACAAGGAGAAATTTAAGCTTAGATTGAGTGTAGGCAATTCTGCCTTCAACTGGAAAATGTTCATAATTCTAATTCCATTTTTCAGTGTTATTATATTCTTATTTTTATTTCTGTCCTTATAGGTATATTTGCTTTTATTCTTACAGAAAATTAAGCTGGACATGATATGTTCAGCTTATTATTATATCCGATACGCTCAGCAAATGAAGAAAAAAATAATAAGAAGAAAAATGACATTGTTTGTTTGTTTGCTTTTGAGGTGCAGTTACATAGCTTGCAACGAAATCTTCTTCTTCTTCTTCTTCTTCTTCTTCTTCTTCTAGCATTATTATCATTATTAATATCACTATTATTATTATTACATACTAATATTATGAAACTCTTTTATGACCGACCTCAAAGAACAAAAATCATTAGACTCTTGCAGGTGTGCTGAGAAGAAATTTCTTGACTCATGGAACATACTGTCCTCCTTGTCTGAGAACTCGGAGTTTTGCAGAGTCATGTGATACAACGTCCCGCCACAATAAAAGAGAGAGAGAGAGAGAACTTATCAACTCTCTTAACTATTGCTATTTTTAAAGTGAGTTTGGAGGGGAAAGAAGGACGCCAATCGAAGCAACATGCCGGAAGATATCTGTTGAGTGAGAGGTTTAATTACCTGTTCCGCAGTGCACGTCTCAGAACAAAATTCAATATCTGGAGATGTTGAAGAGTATAGCCGTCTGTCACGGAGGCGCACGTTCTACCCTTGGCAATGCGTGACACTGCACCTCTCGCCTTTCTCTCTTTTTTTTCTTATTTTTTTCCTTTTTCGAGATCAGCTTAAGCTTTTTCTGTCCTTTGTTTTTGCGTCAATTTAAAATAAAAAGCAGAGCAGAAAAGGGATTTTGTTAGTCTCACGTCAATGGCCTATCGCATTAACCTCATTCTTTTTCTCTCCTTGTGACGTTGAGGTCAGCAACTCCCCCAACGCTCACTCTCCTCAGAAATGACGCAAAGAAGAATGTTTTCTACTTGTGGTTTTAGCTCTTATGTGCGTCACAAGATATCTTTGATAATGATGGAATATAATAATGAGTATTTTTATGTCACCAGTTTCAAAGGATTATTGTTATTTATTATTATTTCAGCGGATGAATCCTATTCACTTGGAACAAGCACACGGGCGCCATTGACTTGAAATTCAAGCTTCCAAAGAGTGTTGGTTTCAACCTCCCACCGCAGACCCCAAATTGCAGCAGTAATCATTATAAACAGCCAATGATTTTCCATCGCCCTGGGGGAAACGCCAACCCGCAATATCTCAGTGGCATGCCACGACACTAACAGCTTAGTCTATACCAGTGGATTGCCTAAAAAAATTGCAATAAACTTCGGCTCACTTTTTTTTTTTTTTTTTGCGGTACTACTTTGTGATGCCCAGGCTCAGTTTTGAAATTAAGCTCTCAGTTATTATTATTTTTTTTTTTTTTTTTTTTTTTTTTTTTTGTTTTTTTTCGTGCTCTATCACAGTCCTCCAATTCGACTGGGTGGTATTTATAGTGTGGGGTTCCGGGTTGCATCCTGCCTCCTTAGGAGTCCATCACTTTTCTTACTATGTGTGCCGTTTCTAGGATCACACTCTTCTGCATGAGTCCTGGAGCTACTTCAGCCTCTAGTTTTTTCTAGATTCCTTTTCAGGGATCTTGGGATCGTGCCTAGTGCTCCTATGATTATGGGTACGATTTCCACTGGCATATCCCATATCCTTCTTATTTCTATTTTCAGATCTTGATACTTATCCATTTTTTCCCTCTCTTTCTCTTCAACTCTGGTGTCCCATGGTATTGCGACATCAATGAGTGATACTTTCTTCTTGACTTTGTCAATCAACGTCACGTCTGGTCTGTTTGCACGTATCACCCTATCCGTTCTGATACCATAGTCCCAGAGGATCTTTGCCTGATCGTTTTCTATCACTCCTTCAGGTTGGTGCTCGTACCACTTATTACTGCAAGGTAGCAGATGTTTCTTGCACAGGCTCCAGTGGAGGGCTTTTGCCATTGAATCATGCCTCTTTTTGTTCTGGTTCTGTGCAAGTGCCGGGCATTCACTTGCTATGTGGTTTATGGTTTCATTTTTCGTATTGCACTTCCTACATATGGGAGAGATGTTATTTCCGTCTATCATACTTTGAACATATCTGGTTCTTAGGGCCTGATCTTGTGCCGCTGTTATCATTCCTTCAGTTTCCTTCTTTAGCTCTCCCCTCTGTAGCCATTGCCAATTGTCATCGCTGGCTAGTTCTTTAGTCTGTCTCATGTATTGTCCGTGCATTGGTTTGTTGTGCCAGTCCTCTGTTCTTTCTGTCTTTCTCCTGTCTCGTATATTTCTGGGTCTTCGTCTACTTTTATTAGTCCTTCTTCCCATGCAATCTTTAGCCACTCGTCTTCACTGGTTTTCAGATATTGCCCCAGTGCTCTGTTTTCGATGTTGACGCAGTCCTCTATACTTAGTAGTCCTCTCCCTCCTTCCTTTCGTGTTATGTATAGTCTGTCCGTATTTGCTCTTGGGTGTAGTGCTTTGTGTATTGTCATTTGTTTCCTGGTTTTCTGATCTATGCTGCGGAGTTCTGCCTTCGTCCATTCGACTATTCCTGCGCTGTATCTGATTACTGGCACTGCCCATGTGTTTATGGCTTTTATCATATTTCCGGCGTTGAGTTTTGACTTGAGTATCGCCTTGAGTCTCTGCATATATTCTTTCCTGATCGTGTCCTTCATCTCTTGGTGTTTTATATCTCCTCCTTCCATTATTCCCAGGTATTTGTGTATCCTGTCTCCATCTATGTGTTTGATGTTGCTCCCATCTGGTAGCTTTATCCCTTCAGTTCTCGTTACTTTGCCTTTTTGTATGTTGACTAAGGCGCATTTTTCTATTCCAAACTCCATCCTGATGTCCCCAGATACAATCCTTACAGTCTGGATTAGGGTATCTATTTCCTTGATGCTCTTACCATACTAGCTTGATGTCATCCATGAACATCAGATGGTTGATTTTGTTGCCTCTTTTCTTGAGTTGGTACCCGGCATCCATCTTCTGTAGTACTTTTGTCATGGGAATCATGGCTACTACGAAGAGTAGTAGGGACAGTGAGTCGCCCTGGAAGATCCCTCTCCTGATATTATTATTATTATTATTATTATTATTATTATTATTATTGATTGCAGGTCCACAATAATATCGCATGTGAAGTATATAAAGTGTTTAATGATAAGAGCTTTCGAACCCTGCACCAGGTTCATCCTCAGCAAAGTGAACATTATGAATTTAAAAATCTTTCGAAGTAAACTTCTGAATAGGACAATTATTCCACTATGACGAACGCAAATGAAGGAAGCGCTCAACAGCCCAACTAGGTGATTCCGTTGTTGTTCGAATTCCTGCTGGTTATTCTGCTGGAACGTCTTGTTGGCTGTGATGATGCTGCACGGTGTTCCCTTGGCGATGCGGCTGTAATAATGCTGGACATCACGTCCCCCGTGTTGTAATCTGTCTGAGGGAGGAGAGCAGAAGAGGGGGCAGCATCAGGCGGAGAAAAAACAGAGCTTGTCTTAAGATTAAAATTTTTAACAAAGTTTTTAAGAATGCAATAATTGACTAATGGGTCTTTCCCCAAACGAACGACTTGTTACCGTAAAAAGCTTGTCCTAAGTTTATGGCGGCACCTTCCACTAGTCTTCTTGTTTGGACATTGTTATTTTTAAAAATTATGTTAGATCCATCCCAATTCGGTCTATGGTTGTTCTTAAAAGCATGGAGACTATTGCATTGTTTTGTGCATGAAGTGCATATGCTCGTTTGTGTTCCTTTAATCGGGTCGGTAATCCTCTTCCACTTTCCCCAAAATATTTTTCCTTGCAGTCATGACAGGGGATTTCGTATACTCCCGGAATGATAGTATTCTTATCGTTATTGGGATGGATCTAACATAATTTTTAAAAATAACAATGTCCAAACAAGAAGACTAGTGGAAGGTGCCGCCATAAACTTAGGACAAGCTTTTTACGGTAACAAGTCGTTCGTTGGGGAAGACCCATTAGTCAATTATTGCATTCTTAAAAACTTTGTTAAAAATTTTAATCTTAAGACAAGCTCTGTTTTTTTCTCCGCCTGATGCTGCCCCCTCTTCTGCTCTCCTCCTCAGACAGATTACAACACGGGGGATGTGATGTCCAGCATTATTACAGCCGCATCGCCAAGGGAACACCGTGCAGCATCATCACAGCCAACAAGACGTTCCAGCAGAATAACAGCAGGTGATTTTCCATCGCCCTGGGGGAAACGCCAACCCGCAATATCTCAGTGGCATGCCACGACACTAACAAGCTTTAGTCTATACCAGTGGATTGCCTAATTGCAATAAACTTCGGCTCAACTTTTTTTTTTTTTTTTGCGGTACTACTTTGTGATGCCCAGGCTCAGTTTTGAAATTAAGCTTTCAGTTATTATTATTATTATTATTATTATTATTATTATTATTAACGGTAGTAGTAGCAATAGCTCGATATATTTGCAGAAAAAACTGAGTACTTAAATGACTTCGTTTACTTGTCGATATGTTTAATTTATCTTGATCATTTCCTTCAGGTGATTGAATATTCTTATCTGTACGTACGCATATGCACACTCTTACGTGCCTGTCTATTTATCTATATATTTGTTCGATGTTTATACTTATTTTGTTGATATCAGTGCAGCATTTCATTCCGTGAATCATGATACTTTAACAGGAAAAGTAGTAGAATGTGGGGTTTCGGATGTTTATGTAAACTTAATCCACTTTTGGTAGAATCACCTAGGGGTTAAAGAGAAATACAGATCTTGTGTCCCAAAAGAATGGGCCCCGTAGAGGGTTAGTGCCGTCAGTACACTTCATGCGGTGCACTGTAGGTGTTACTTAAGCTTCTTTGCAGCGTGCCTTCGGCCCCTAGCTGCAATCCCTTTTGTTCCTTTTACTGTACCTCCTTCATATTCTCTTTCTTCCATCCTACTTTCCACCCTCTTCTAACAATTGATTCATGGTTTTCCTCCTGTTACAGTTCCTAGTTGGACGAGTGGCTTTCGTGCTCGCCTACCAATCCAGTGGTCGGAAGTTCGATCCTCGACTCTGCCAACGCGGAATCAGAGGAAATTATTTCTGGTGATAGAAATTCATTTCTCGATATAATGTGGTTCGAATTCCACAATAAACTGTAGGTCCCGTTGCTGGCTCCTAGCCACGTAAAAATATGTAATCCTTCGGGCCAGACCTAGGAGAGCTGTTAATCAGCTAAGTGGTCTGGTAAAGCTAAGATACCTAACTTTCCTCCTGTTACACCTTTCAAACTTTTACTGTCGGTCTCCGTTTCAGCGCTGAATGACCTCGTAGGTCCTAGTGCTTGGCCTTTGGTCTAAATTCTATATTCAGTTCAATTCAGTTCAGAAGAATGGGAAATAAGAGATGAAGTGTGCCAGGGCGAAATTTTCTCAAGTCTCCTTTTTCGGATCATATACTGATGCGATTTCAAGGAGCATTTATGAAATGAAAGTTGGTTGCCGATTGGGCATTTGAAGTTCAAATATCTCTGCATACGCTGACGACGTTGTGTTGCTGGTCCCCTCGACAAGTGTTCTGTGAAAATTGATAGATGTAGCTTATGATGAAGCTTTTATAGCTGACTTAAATTGTAATCAGTAAAGAAAACCTGTCTGAGGTTTAATAATAACTTGAAGGAAAACGAAAATATCAAGCAATTGTAAAAGTGGGAGAGACGAGGTTGAACTTTTAAAACTTTAGGTAAAGTGGTACTTCTGTTCCAAATTCTTTCTATGACTTGTGTGGCTTAGTTGTCAGCGGCCTTGCCTTTCATTTGAAAGACATTGGGTCAGAAATTTATTTCTGTTACACACGTGATTGTGCATTGATAATTTTTATCTCGTTCACTCGGAAGGGATAATACGAATGAAATGCCATCAATTAGGTACAGTGGTACTTGGTTCCCCTTTCTTTTATGACTTGCGTGGCTTAGTTGGCAGAGGCCCTGCCTTTTACTTGAAAGACCTTGGTTTAATCCTGAGTGAGTCAGAAATATATATAATAATATTATATTATTATATTAATTTTATTATTATTATTATATTATTATATATTTATATATTAATAAATTTAATATTATTAAATACTTTGGTATTATATATATATATTAATTATATTATATATATATATATATATATATATATATATATACATATATATATATATATATATATATATATATATATATATTATATATATATATAGAGACTGAAGCCACTGAGAAAGTTCAAAATGAAACGACAGAGTGCCAAGTAATTTCGTGTATTTTGTGTCCCGAAGATGTGTTAGAAATACATGAAAGCACTTGGTACTCTGCCGTCTCATTTTGAACCTTCCCAGTGGCTTCAGCTAAAATATATGTAGGTATGTATGTATGTATATATATATATATATATATATATATATATATATATATATATATATATACATACTTACACACACACACACACCCGCACACACACACACACATATAATATATATACTATATATATATATATATATATATATAGATATATCCATATGCTTGAAATGCTGAAAGTGGGGTATTATTAAACTTACCAAAAGGATGTTGCTGATCTGACTGTTCACCTACAAGGGTAAAATACAGTGAGAAGGGACAAGGACTTAAGGCCTTACTTTAGTGGGATTCTGGAGAGAAACTTTCAGGGTCACATAATTACATGTATTTACAAAACAAAATCAGAATACATGGAGGAATAATGGATAATGCCACTGAGGGTTCTGCAGCAGCACATAAAATGAATAATGGATGGTAACTGAGTGGCGGGAATTAAATTTCAATGGCGCTGTTCATAAGGTTATATCTGGAAATCACTTTGGTGTAACCACCAAGCATACAGTCATGGCAGAGTGGTCCACAGCGGCAAGAACTCCTTTCTGCAATAGAGAAAGGTAAATGATCACTTGATACATAACAGTAATAGTAAGGATAAGAGGCAGGCGCTGAGAGCCACAGAAACCCTCTTTAAACAAAACACTACTGAATAAACTTGTGGCACGAGTTTAATATGACAGGTCAGGTCTATATGTAGGAATTGGACTTGGAAACGGAATCGTTTAGGATAACAAAAACTAAGTGACTGGATAACCTCAATTCTGTAGTCGTACCAATGGAAGGACGTGGGATTGGCACTGGGTTTTAGATACTAGGACTGAGTCATTCAGCCACAGATGGATGCTGGTTTTGAAGGAGATGGCAGTCAGAGATGTGACTCGCATGTCGCTGTTCTGGCCTCTCTCGATGTCCTGACTACTGCGATAGGGAGTTATTTATTAACTCCTATAGTAGATTCACATCAACCGCGCATTTGATGTCTAGGCCAGTCCCTTACGACGCTCCTGATTGGCTGTTGGTAAGCCAATCACAGGGCTGGAAACTCTCAGTCTCTCTCGAGAGTTCACATGGGTAGGATCTATGTTCCACCTCTCCTGAGGTATACGTCTTTCAAAAGTATCCCTCAGGAGAAGTGGATCATACGCCCTGCCTATGTGAACTCTCGAGAGAGACTGAGTTTCCAGCCCTGTGATTGGCTTATCAACAGCCAATCAGGAGCGTCGTAAGGGACAGGCCTTAGACATCAAATGCACGGTTGATGTGAATCTACTATAGGATCACCGGCTTTTGACCACAGAAAGCATCCAGATGCATTCTGGGTACATCCAACTTCTTCTAGCGAAGGCTGGGCAGTTACTCTGTACCTCAAGTCATACAGAAGGCACGGACATCTTAACCAGTGACGGGTCATTCAGGTAGCCAGGAACTTTCTTCGATTTCAGGTCAGTACCTGGAATAAGAGGTTTATTGCAAGCACGGATCCCAAGATAGGATTCAAAAGCAACAAGGGACTATCAGAAGGAAATCGAAGGGGTACTTTTTCACGACTGAAAGTAAGCGTGTCGCGGCAAGAAACTTAATTAATAGAAGGTTATTAAGTTTGTTTATTGGGAAATATTACTTTTATTCTTGAAAGGCGAGTTGCCTAGAGAGTGTCAACTCTCTCAGCTATATATGTATATATATATATATATATATCTAATATATATATTATATATATATAATAGTTTGTGGTGTAACTTGGTTTAAGCTTTAATGTGATGCACAGGAAACCAAACAAAGAAAAAACAAAGGGATATATATTATATATATATATGATATGAATATATATATATATCTATATATTTTGTGTACATTGGTTTTTAAGACGCTATGTGAGTGCAATATATATTATCTTATATATATAGATCTATATATATATATATATATATATATATATAGATATATATATATATATGTAGTTTGTGTAAACTTGGTTTAAGCGCTATGTGATGCAAATGTAATTTCCTGCAAACAATAAGCGAGTCTCTTTAATGAGAACCAACACTTTACGTAGTGTTTTGTCTTGTATAAATATTGTGAGCAACTACTAAAACAATGTAACTGCACGCGCCTCAGTGGCGTGGTTGGTATGGTGTTTGCGTCCCACCTCGGTGGTCGCGGGTTCGATTCTCGGCCATTCCATTGAGGAGTGAGAGATGTGTTTCTGGTGATAGAAGTTCACTCTCGACGTGGTTCGGAAGTCACGTAAAGCCGTTGGTCCCGTTGCTGAATAACCGCTGGTTCCATGCAACGTAAAAAAACCATACAAACAAACAAACAACGTAACTGTAAGTCGCAGCTCCCGAAACTCCTGTGATGACAGAGATAAGGGGTCCTTCTATTCTAGATCAAAAACTTTGTGGCTTATTTCCATTTCTTTTAGCATTTCCTTATCGTTTTTTATAATATTTTCATATTTTCTGAACAATCGGAAATGCCTCAGTTTTCAAGAAAAGATTGAACAGCTACTGTTTTTCGTCCATGTTTTGGTGGTTGTCATAATTTTTTGTTTAAAAATCATTTTTCTTCTTGTTGCGTTACCTTCTTACTTATTTTTCAGCTGTAACACTTCCTTTCCATCATATCCTCCCTACCATTTTCCGTCTCATTCTTTTTCCTTCAATAATATGAGATCTTTCCAATCCAATTTCGCTTTAAATCTGCACACTTCTAACCTCCTTTCTTTTACCATTCTTGCCTGGTTTATATAATTTTTTTGTCCTTATTTTCAGCCGATTAGAAAAAAACTTGTTTGTTTTTTCTTTTGTTAAGTCTCTCTTTTTTGCGTTCTTTTAAGATCTTTTTATATTTCCTTTTATTTTCTGCACATTTTGACGCTGTTCTTTTTTATCTTTCTGCCATTTTTCGCCTCCGTTTCTTGCGCTCCTGCTCTTGATTTTGTCAGCAACCTCCAAGGATTTTCTGCACACCCTTTTCTAATCTCATTCTTCAACGTTTTTTATTATTATTATTGTCGACGCTCTTTTATCTTTTATTCAAACTCTTGTTTGCTCTACGAACATTATGGCTTATGTTGAACTTTTCAGTTTAACATTTTTACAATATCCGGGGATCTTTGTAATTGCTTCCAATGTCTGTTGAATGTGACAGGCACTCTCTTAACAATTGCATGAACTCTTGAGCTTGCACCAAAAGAGGCAATATTATTCTCCAAGAATATATATATATATATATATATATATATATATATATATATATATATATATATATATATATATATATATATATTAAGAGTCCTCAGGTGTGCCGGAAACGCTAACACCTGAGAAGATATACAAACGGAAAATATTAAGAATATATCCAAGGAGAATTTCTGAAGAACGCTGCTCAGGTAAACAGAAATGAATAATAATATACATATATATATATATATATATATATATATATATATATATATATATATATATATATATATATATATATATGCATATATATACATATATATTTATATGTAGTGTTTGTATTTCCACAATGTATTTCTACCCTTATTCATTTCTGTTACCTTGAGCAGCGTTCTTCTGAAACTCTCCTTGGATATTCTTAATATTTTCCGTTCGTGTAACTTCTCTCAGGTGTAGCGTTCCAGCACACCCGAGGACTCCTAATATTTCAATGGAAACAATAAAAGTTTCACTGTAAAATCCTGTGACCTTTTCCTGTGCTGTTGTTTTCTTTGAAATCTTAATATTCCTTATAAAGTTTATTCCCGGCTCGGATTCTGTGCAAGTGTTACAAAAGACGCTTTCAACTCTTAATACTTCGGGTAAAAGAAGGTAGTATATTACTTCTTGAAGCGTCAAAATATTTCAGGTATAGAAATTTTCGTTTGGAGCGGATTTTATCGCATACATCATAAAAAGAGGCTTCGAACTTTTATTAGCTTTAGGCAATAGATTTTTTTTATTTTATTTCGTAGGAGGTAACTGTCGATGCATATTGTATATTCTGAAACATGCATTCAAGTTTTAGCACTTATGAAGTCTTCGTTTTTCAACTAAGCACGCAAGAAGCAAGCTTTTACATAATCATTCCCCATAGGGGAGTATAGTGCCAGCTGTGCACCTCATGCGGTGCACTGTAGGCATTACTTAATGTTCTTTGCATCGTCCCTTCGACATCTAGGTGCAACCCCTTTCGTTCCTTTTACTGTACATTCGTCCATATTGTCTTAATTCCATCTTACTATCCACCCTGTCCTAACAGTTGTGTCATCGTGCAACTGCAAGGTTTTCTTCCTGTTACACCTGTTTACTGTCAATTTCCGTTTTAGCGCTGAATGACCTCCTTGGTCCCAGCGCTTAGCCTTTGGCCAAAATTCTATATTCAATTTTATTCTATTTACCTACTCATTCTCTTAAATCGCTTCTTATCTGCTGTTAATGCTACTTGACCTTACTAGTTCCTCGTTGGACGAGGGTCCGGTTTCGATTCCCGCTCTGCCAAAGCGAAAAAAAGAGGAATTTATTTCTGGTGATAGAAATCCATTTCTCGATGTGGTTCGGATCCCACAATAAGCTGTAGATCCCGTTGCTAGGTAACCAATGGGTTCCTAGCCACGTAAGAATATCTAATCCTTCGGGCCAGCCCTAGGAGAGATGGTAATTAGCTCAGTGGTCTGGTTAAACTAAGATATACTTTTTTCCATTTAAACACCTCCCACATCCCCCACCCCCCAACCTGCAACCCTTTTGCCCCTTTAGATCAGTTAGACTTTTTTCTTCTTCTTCTTTTCTTTTTCCCGCTCATTGTTAATTCACCTTGTCTCGTCTTCTCTCTTCGTACTCGATGATCTTGTCTTCGGGGGATGGTTTTTCCCTCTCTCTCTCTCTCTCTCTCTCTCTCTCTCTCTCTCTCTCTCTCGTTTTAGTTTTCTCTGATTTTTGTATACAGAAGTCCCGTGGCAACCACTTTTTGTAATGTTTCCGGTCACCTTCTGCGTTTCTGTTTTGGATGCTGTTTTCGATTTCTCTTTTTTTTGTCTGTCTCTTATTCTCATCTTTCTGTTGCAGTCCTTTTTTTTTTTCTTTTCCTTATGACTCTTCCATGGCCTTGTCTTACTCTTTTTTATTTTTACTATATTTTTTCTGTTACATTTCTGTCTCCTTTCGACGATCTTTCTCTCTCCTCCTCCCTTTTCTTACTCTGCTCTCTTCCTGATTTATTAGTTTTTCCTTCTTCTCCTCCTCTCTTTACAACTGTTCATTGATGTTGTTTTCCATTCACAATGAATCATTTCATTTACTAGTATTGTATCGCTCCCTCCATCGTTCCCTTTCTCTTTATTCATTTTCTTCGTCTTCTTCTTCTTCTTCTCTCTCTCTCACTCTCTCTCTCCATCCCAGCTCCCCAACCCGACTTCATGGCGCGCGTTGTCTGTCACTCCCAAGAACAAAGACGAGACTGGAACAGATCGCGTTACGCGTGGTGGAATTTTTCCCGTCTAGGATAAATGCCAGAGTGAGCAATGCGACCGTGCCCAAGGGAGAGAGAGAGAGAGAACGAGGGGAAAAGGGTGACCAGCGAAGGGAAATAGGGAGAAAGTGAAAGCGAGAAGGGAACACGTGATAGATAAATAATAAAAAGATGGAAGGAGCAGGAGAGGGGATGGAAAAGGAGCGGGTAAGGACGATTAGCGTTGGTGGACGGAAGGACAACGAGACAGCAGTTGCGGCCTGCGTCATGCACAACTCATCATGCCCCCATACAGTTAGTGAATCGGGCTCGGTGCTTCTAGCAACAGGTGGCGCTTATTCAAGAGGCTGCACATTGACATCGTTATAGATGCATCCACGCAAAAAGGAATCTCTCTCTTTTAATTTTTTCCACGCTCTCTTGTATTTTTCTTCTGTCTCCCTGTTTCTCTCTCTTGAATATTCTGTCACTGTTAACGCTAAGTTATAGATTGTTGTTTTTTATTAAATGGCCTCATGCCAGCACGGGTTCTTGCTCATAGAGCGGCCCCTAATGAGAAAAACCTCTCCATACCTATGCCGACTGTACTTATTTTTGGTCGAAGAAAATTTAGTAAAATTCCTTTGTAATACAAATTTAATTGTAAACACTTAATTGAAATAACATGAGAGAGAGAGAGAGAGGAGAGAGAGAGAGTATATTATGAATGTACAGGGGTGAGAATTACATCTTCAAGGGCCTTTTATGTTATAAACAAGTGATTAATTCCCTCTTAGGTTAGTAGAGACATTGGATTTTTAGGGAACGCCTCCATCTTTCCCTCCGTTCTGTTCGAGAGTTGAACACGGCTCATCTTGTTGCAAGCTAGACGGATTGCCAACCAAGTAACGAGAAATGAGAGAGAGAGAGTTTCAATAGCACTGACAACTAAACAAGAGCTGCCCTTTACTACATGCAATAAATAATTTCATTATACCCTGGTCTTTTCCAACTTCTAAGTTTCTTTAATAATGATTTCTCTTCAAAAACCGTTAATGCATATTCATCATCCAGGCGTCCTTTAGCTCTTGTTACACCAAAGAGTTTACATATCACCTCAATTTTTATCCGTGACCTCACAAAAATGTACCTGTCAATGTCATATTATGTCTTTCCTCTGCTGTTGTTCATGTGACTCATCACTGCTTTCACAAGCATTTCCTTCTTTTTCTTATCATCCGTGGGTACTTCATAGATAACCATCTGATCTACCTTGACACAAGTGCCACTCCCGCATTCATGGCTTTTGTCAACATCAGCAGCCTTTTGTTCAGATATTTCCTGTGTCTCTTCTTGAGCTTCGTTCAGCTTCACTTTATAACTAGACTTGAGTACTTAGCGCGTCCCATTTTGCATTACTCAACATACCCATGGAAATTTTCTACATGAACCAACTACAGGCAGTTCCCAGGTTACGGCGGGGTTCCCATACTTGGCAGTACGCTGTAAGCCGAAAATTGCCTTAACCTGAATCATCATAATTATAATGGTAATAGATAGCACTTGCAGCGCTGGTACAGCACCATAAGTCCGGATTACAGTGCCAAAAAGCAGGTAATGGCGCCGTAGAGCAGGTAATAGCGTTGCAAATCCACATATGGCGCTGAAAAATTGCGGTTAACAGCGACATGAGTTAAGCGCCAGAGGTCCGGAACGACATAGCCTGAACCTGGCGTAACCTGGGGACTGCCTGTGCTTCTGTCTATTCGTTATCATTTACAGCTTTCATTCTATATATCCACGGTATACATCTTTTTACCCCGTATCCCAGTACTTCTTTTCAAGCTGACTGACATACATTCCTGATATATCATACAATTCCTCATTAATTGTCTGAACTTCCTCAGAAATGTTTTCTTGAACTACAGTTCTATTTCAACATTCATTTTTAAGAATATTTATCTTATCAAACTTGGATATTCACAGTCAAACTTTTTAAAGGTGTTCATTCTCGCTTTAGTGTGACAATGACAAGTTGGTTATCGCTAACGACATCTGCCCCTTCTGTAGAGTCTAACATTCTTCAGATTCTTTTCCCAACTTGATTAAATGCTTGTGAATAGTGTGGTTTCTGTGATTACCGTCTGGGAATGTACAAGTGTACTTGTGGCTGTTCTTATGTCGAAGAGTCCTGTTGATACCAGATTATTCGCAGTACGGAAACTAACAAATTGCCTCCTCTTTCGGTTTGCTGTCTGTCCAGGGCTCTTTTCCCCGTTACATTTTCACTACCTTAATGTTCCCACCAACTTTTGCATTCATATCACCAAGAATAATTCTTTTAGCTCTTCTCTAATTTATAATATTCTGCAACTGTAGGTGAACAAACTGCGACTTTTATAACTTCGTAAAGTTCATTTTTTGTGCGTCAAGCTCTGCAATACTCGTCTTTCTACTGCTCGTGCCCTTCAGTCATACAGCTCCTTTCCAATCACCTGTTCCTCAACCAATTCATTTCCTTTTCCCGAATGAATATATATATCAGCCCGATCCTTACTTTTTTTTTCTATTCATGATAGGTAAATTCACTTCATATTATTCCAAAACAAACTTTTGACAATGCAACATGAAGAACAATTTTCAAAAATCTTCCTGTGACGAAAAAACTTTCTACCACACGGTTTTGCCATCGTCATAAAACACGTAATATGTCAAATTTACTTGGAGGAAAAACACACTCTCTCTCTCTCTCTCTTATGCTCTGCTTTATTAAAGCAAGCGTTTCTTCCTGTCACGTTGTTACATGTTATGTCAGAGACTATGAACTTCTTTAACACGTTTTCTTTTGCCGTATTTGACTGTTCCTCTCCGTGGAAATCTGTTCCGATTTAATGACCTTATCGCTGCTTCGATTAGAGGATTTGCTCTTTTTCAGTACTAATCTGCTATAATAAAATCCGAGTGGATCTTTCTTGTTTGTCCGCCCCGAGTTGGGACGGGTAGGTAGGGGATTGGGAGGGTAGGGGAGACATGACACAACCACCCTCCTGCTGCAAATCTGTTTGTCCAGGGCAGAGATGGTAGGGGATCGGGAGGGTAGGGGAGACATGACACATCCACCCTCGAAGAAGAGTTTAAAAGAAAGCTAGACAAACTCATTAGGATACTGTGAATGAACAGTAAAACCTGCTCCTAGAGATAAGTGAGCACACGATGTCTACTCGAATGGTCTAATAAGTCTTTGAGACATCCTAATCCTTGTAACTCCTGCTGCAAATCTGTTTGTCGGCCCAGGGGTGGGGGGACAGGTTGGGGATCGGTAGGGTACGGGAGACATGACGGGCAGCGCCAGGTTCCAGCACAGCGTGGCACGCCATCAAGCTCGTTAAACAATAAACTTCAACCAAAACCAATTTTGTTTTTAACAGCATTTTCTTTCGCTACATACCAAGTCATTCGTATAGAATTTTTGACATTGACATTTTGATATAAGCGACCACAAAATCGTTTGAGTTTTTATTGTTCAAAATTAGTTATTAATTTGGAAAATATTCATGATATCATTTGTGAGAACGTCTCATTATCGACAGTAAAACCTATTGTTAAAGTCTTGTTATTATCATATTATTGGTGATATGAGCAGTTGAGAACCATTCTTCTGACAAATATGAATTTTCCAGGCACTTAATTACATTCTTTATCTATTTTAATTTCCTTATAACATGAAATATGTCAACCTTTGTCAGTTTTATATGAAAATTAAGTGATTCCTTCCCTGTCCTTTGACGCATCTTTATGTTCTAAAGAAATCGGTAGATGTGTTTTCGTTTATTCCGTTGAAAATCGAGAGACTTATGGGGAATTGGGATAATAAATTCCCTGCGATATTGAAACACAAAACGTTAAAATAAAACGCCAAAGCCAGTCCTCACTAACCCACTTTTCTCGAGTCCTATGTAAATGCCTTCATAATGAAGAGGATACTACGTTAAAATCAGGATCCTGGTTACAATGACGTCACAGTGACGTACCCCGTTGGTCACGAGCCAGTTCCTCATCCACCTCTCAGATTCGAGCCTTCAAGATGACGTGGCTGTAAGCTGCGCTTCGTGATTGCTGTCAATTCATTTTTATCAGCGGTGATTTTTTTTTTCTTATATGTGTAAGTAAATCTGCCCTGAAGTGGGATGGACGTCTATTAGAAGCTTTATTTACAAGCGTAATTATACAGTGGTTCAGATATTTTGGTGTAGCGATATATTTCTTCTTTAAAATATGCGTACTTTATTTCATTATGGAAAGTCATTTTTTCTAATGGTTTCTTCATAAGCAATGCGGAATTTATTTGGTGTTTAATCGCGTGAGAAGGATGAAATGACCAGAATTGCAAGAATATTCTTCGTGCTTACATGAACTAAAAAATAAGATAAGAATCGATGGTCATTTATTCGCATTTCTATTGATCGCCACTGAAAAATATAGTACCTGTGTCTACATTATTCTTGAAGCCGAGAAAGATCCTTAGGCCACACAAGCACCGAGTCATGGAAGTCGGACAAAGATGTCTGCTGAATAGACCAATGTGTAGCCCGGTGCTTCGTAAATCAAAGTAATGGTGCGTAATTATATTCCCCGCCATTCAGCACGAATGATAAAAGAGTGTTAGTATTTTACACGACCTCCAATTGACTCGCAGAATACATATTATATCTCTTAAATTATAACCGATAACAGCGGGATTTTTAGCGTATACAGATTTCTGGGTAGCAGTCTGGAGTAAATAATGTTAATTTAAAAAATATTAACGTGTTTTTAGTTCTGTTTTATTTTTTATAGAGCAGGTGGAAACGTGAGTGAATGTATTTAATATGTGTTTGCATTCTAGTGTGGAAACACGTGCCTTTTTGCATATTTATTTTTAAAATTTCATTTTTCATTCATCATTTAGTCCCAGTGCTTGGCTTCTGGCCTAGACCAGCTACTCCATTTCATTTTAATACTTCCGGCCAGCCCTGTGAGAGCCGTTATTCATTTCAGTGGTCTGGTTAACTATTTTAAGATAATAATAATAATGATAATAATACGTCAGTGACGAAGACAAAAGCTTCCCTCTTCTCGTCACAGACGCATGTAGTAAATTCACATTGCTCTTCTTCCCCAAATCAACGTAGGAAGGACATCTTGGCAAAGACCAAAGTTTAGACCATTCTTCAGACCTTGGGCAAAAACAATACGAAACATCATGCGTAGCGTAAGTTGAAGTATGCAATATTTTGTTAGCACTCCACTCGAGGGGTGCTCGGACTATACAGGATTTTAGTAATATTAGAGTAACCAATTCCATCTATACTCTGTTTTTTTTTTTTTTTTTTTCATCTGTCCATCCGCCTGTGGTGTTTTTGTATGGTAACACTGCGTCCCGGGCTTAGATAGTTACGCTAATTGTAAGTTTTAGGTAAATAAAAGGATATCTGGGTGTACATTTGTAACTAAAAAGTGTTTTAATAATTTACTGTATGCGAACTACAACCGTTAGTATTCGAAATAGGATATTATTATAAATCGTGAATGTAAGCAGACTGTAACTATCTAAAGCCCGGGACGCAGTGTTACCATACAAAAACACCACAGGCGGATGGACAGATGAAAAAAAAAACAGAGTATAGTGGCGGCGCAGTGGTGCGTGTCACAATGTCAGGAATAACTCCGATTGCTTCCGCGAATCCAATCACTTTTCTTAGGTAAAACTGGTAACCTTCTGATTTTCTCTTACATTTATGTAATTCACAGTTTACTTACAATACACATTTTGTGCGTAAGAGGAGACCATGATGCTGCTCTAAGAGGGTAGCCTGCCTTGCAATGAAACTGGCCTGATTGTGTTAAGTGATGCTATTGATTAATTTATTTCACTACAACGTCTTGTACTTAGGTCAAAGGCCTATGAGTTTTGGATAATATACTTGAAGAGCTGTTAACAAACAATCTTCTAATAAAATCCATCCATACACGAGGCCTGTTGATGTTTTGCGCTAATTTGGGACTAACGTTTGAAAATGATTCGTCTAACATAAGTACACCAGAAGCCCATTATCACAAGCAAATGTTATTGCTATTTCGATGAAAGAAAGTAATTGCTATCATTCCTTTGAAGGTATACGTCACTTCAAACATTAATTAATGGCGTATCTATCAGATTTTTAGGCCTAAGATCGATGTAAGAGGAATATCTACCATACACAGAAATACATATTTAAGTGTCTCTACAACTACTCATTCAAAAATATAATACCGTCCGGTCTAAAATGCAAAAGCGAATGTTTCATAGTATTGAAAACTGTTTTTCATTCTTGTTTTGTATGACAGTGATATTTGTTCTACGCAACTGCGGTATTTTTGAAGCGGTCACAAGGAAACTGATTTCCTAATATCAAAAGCACGAATCCTCATTGGACTCGTTTCCTTACTCAGTCCAGGATAGCTTTATTATGAGAATATGTTAGTCCTGCCGAGACATTGCATTCTTGGTACTTACTTCATTATTATTGTTATTATTATTTCAGTTTAGTAGATGAAGCCTATTCACAACCAAAAAACACACAGGGGTCATTGACTTGAAGTTCAAGCTCCCACCGCAGACCTCACACTGCAGCAGTAACTGATCATGATACTCAAACGCATGAAAACGATGATGTGATATCAGTGGAAAGTGCACTCTAAGTATACTTAAAATGCAGGTCGTGTGGAGTCCAGGACTCCAGAATCAAGTAATAGTAGTTTGTTGGTTACTGTGAACGACACAAAGAGCTGTCGATCCAATTTGAGGGAAAGGAAAAGAGTCTGGTATTTATCAAATACAGATTGACTCTTCTTACTACATGAGATATATCTATCAATTCTATTATTCTATTATTTATTGCAACTACATGTAAGTCAATATTGGTGATATTGAATGTCTATTTTTTATCGTTGAGTCACACCCAATTTACAAACTGCATGTTGTAATGTGTTGTGTTATACGTCGTCAGTTAATTACAATTCAATTTAACTATCAGGTAATGTTCTTATTAAATGACTTTAATTCATATTAATAGCATTTTCTTTAACTAATAGCATGTTTTCTAATTCATGTGTTACTGTCTCCGTAAACTGGGTTCTGTCCTGTCTTTCCGATGCAGTTCTTTGGTCACGAGTCTACGAAAGGATGACGTCATCATTTAGTCACCTTAAACTCTCCACTGCAACGGGAGACGCGCCATCTGTCGCAACCATAAAAACAAGATGCAACACGAATCTCATGCCTGCCTGCGTAACGGCTAATGGTCTGCAAAACGATTTCTTTGGTTTTGCATTATAAGTTTTATGAAAGTAACTCTTACACGTGTTTCGCAGTTGAATATTTATGGCTCTCGTAATGCGTCTAGTTCTTAGTTACCACCTTCCCGGTGCCTTTCTTGAAGCCTCGCCTCTCTTTGTTTGGTCAATAAAATATTAGTTCTTTTTCAGTATCTCGGAAAGGAATGGTCCCTTGCCAAATGTTTTCTGGCATATCTTTACTTATTTATTTTATTTGTTTGAGTGCACTATTAAAAAAATGTAAACATTTAAAGCAATTGTAGTTAGAGTCATGGGGTACAGTATCATAGGCAGACTTGTAACTTCTCCATGAAGAAGAAGAAAATCATGCCCTAGGACTAATACGCTTCCCTTGATGGGCAGGACTTCCAAATGAAGTGCAACATGTGGTGTCTGGGGTGATCCTTGGCTGTGGTAATCATGTTCAATGGTCAGGGTTGTCTCTCCTTAGACCCTGGAGTTGGAATGCAGTAGCGGCTGTCTATGTTTTGACGATAATGCCAGCCTTATTATTAATAATAAAGGTAGAGAAACAAATCCACAGTTATGTATGTGAATATACAGATTTATCTTTGAATATATGTTCACACTAACAGTGGATTTATTTTTCCATTTCAAGACTCATGCTACTGAGTATTTTTTAAATTAATGATAATGGTGATAGTGATTTTGAGAGGCTTTCGACCCAAATCCCAACCTAGATCGAAGATATCTATTTATAGCCTTCAGCTGAAACCCGGTCTCAAGCGATCAATAATGAGAATAAGTTATTAGGCATTGGCAGGACCCAATAAGACCTTTAACCGTTCAGTGCGATTACTGTCCACTGACTATTGGCTCTTCGGTGAAACTTAAGAAGCCTTTTGGGGCTCCAAGTGTTGGAACTGAATAAGGGGAACCAAACTACTTTCCGAATATAACAGACTTGAAAACATTAAGAGAACAAATCAATCATTTCGAAATAAAAGGATGGCTGTCAGATCAGAGTTTATGCAACTGAAGAAACCATGAAATTAGTTAGTTACTCTCTTCAATCCTGCGACAATGACAATGACAGCACACAGCGGCCTGGCTTCTATATTTAGCTCGTCTCTAGATGAATCAGTACAACAGACAGATCTTTCAGGGTTAAAGAATCACTAATTAAAATCCATGAAGCACTAGTCAAATGTATTACAGGACATTAACACATTCGCCAGTTGTTTTAACAGGTTTTTTTACCTTTTATTTTGCCTCGAGACATAAGGACTCAAGAGAACAGTTCAATTGTTAACGAATCAAATTAACATCTACATTTCCACTCAAAACTACTGCTATATTTCTGTATCCACAACAATTAACCCGCAAATATCGTTTAACACGGAATTCATTATTCTTTTGTACATATATATATAATATAATATATATATAATAATATATGATATATATAGATTTATATTAATATATATTAATATATATATATATATATATATATATATGTGTGTGTGTGTGTGTGTGTGTGTGTGTGTGTGTGTGTGTGTGTGTGAGTGAGTGTATATACTTGGCCATTTAAGTTGAAAAAGATTCCTCTTAATCACATTTGCAAAGATAAAAGGAAATGCAAATAAAACCCCTCCTCGTGAATAACAAAAGCATACCATTTAGTACCAAAAATCATGATTGTTATGGTAAGAAAATATACAAAATTTAACGCTCCTTCGATGCACCTAGAAGCACCTATACGTATGATCCAGGGAAAACCATTTTGTCGATTCTGTAAAGTGCTGGAGGCTGTGAAGGTTGCGCTGACCGGACGATGAACAGGTCCCAACAAAGTAAACCTATAGAGGAAGTTGCTTACGGTTGAGAAGGAAGAAAAAACGACAGAAAAGCTCTCCACATTGTCTAGATTGGGGTTGTGACTCTTACCCAATCACTAACTTATTTTTTTTTCTTTTGCCAAGAGTAGTACGAATGGAGGAACAAGCTCACGTGAGCTGAGGGACAAACCAGCTTTCTTTTAGTCGCACCATATATAGAGATATACGTACGAGGTCTCTGTTCTTTACGATATTGCGTCAGATTCTGAAATGCTTTGTAACTCTAGCTTTCCTGCGTTATTCTTTAGTGACGCAGACACACACACACACACACACACACACATATATATATATATATATATATATATATATATATATATATATATATATATATATATGTGTGTGTGTGTGTGTGTGTGTGTGTGTGTGTGTGTGTGTGTGTGTGGTGTACAGATATATAGTATACACACACACCACACAATATAATATATATATATATATATATATATATGTATAGTATATATATATATATATATATCTATATATATAATATATACTAGTATAGTATATTGATATAAATATTATATATATATATATAATACTATATATTTAAAGTATAGCATTCAAGGAATACATCCTTCATACCTAGAGATTAGTGTAGCCAGCAATGAGAACGAAAGATGGAGGCCAACCGAAAACTGTAGGGATTGTTTTGTTATCAGAGATGCAGCGCAAAATAACTCGAAATAGGAAGTGTATATCGCGTTTTAATACTCGTCTAGTGGAAAACTGGGAAGCAATATGCAATAGACAAGAGCTACCCATCGTAAGGGGAACTTTCGTAATCTCTCGTTGATTTGCAGCACAGAAAAATTCCCAATAGGCAGTCTACAACTGTTAAACTAACTCAAAATATTACATAATATTACCTAGCAAATATTGAAAATATGGAGAAAAGTTTCAATGTAAATATTTGGTTTACTCATAAGGGCAAAGAAATGTTTTACAAATATAAATCAAACCCGATAAAAAATGGTCAGGATATATTTGCTTTATAGAAATGACAAAACACAACACTTTAGACCAATTTTTTACATTGCATTCATTTGATTCAATTTCATACTACTGTGATTTTTCTTGCATAAGTTTCACTAGGTTTTTTATTAATTTATTTATTTACTTCTTATAGGTTCACTTTTAATCATTTATATTTTACAATACTTCATTTCTATTAGTTTGTGTTTTCTTTATAAGTATTTCATCTGCAGTATTTTTTTTTTTTTTTTTTTTTGCATACTCTTCACAAAAAATTTTCACGTTAATAATAATAATAATAATAATAATAATAATAATAATAATAATAATAATAATAATAATAATAATAATAATAATAAAGTATTTTTAGTAGCAATAGTAATACTTAATTTCATTGTTATCAGCATGTTATCAGTTATTCTCCTCTTAATACTGAGAGCATATAAACAAACCTTTGATAGTATGATTGTGCTTATCTGTCCCGTAATCACACTGGGTGAACAACGCAGACACGTAGCATATACGTACCTGTGACTAAAGCCCGCCACTAACGTTCAGTTATGCCTGTAAAAGAAAACTATTGTGACGGCTTTGTCCGTCCGCACTTTTCCTGGTCGTCTTCAGGTCTTAAATACTGAGGCTAGAGGGCTGCAAATTGGGATGGTGCTCATCCACCCTCCAATAATCATAACATACCAAATTTCAGCCCTCTAGCCTTGGTAGTTTTTATTTTATTCACGGTTGTAGTTTGCAATTACCGTGCATCTGGCATGGCCGTGACTGCAAGCTTTATGAGCCGCGCCTTATACAGAAAACTCGATTCCGCCGAAGAAACTTCTACGCAATTTTTACTTATTTACTATAGTGCATTAAGTTCAGATTACGTAAGTCTAACCACGCAAAATATTGCTATTATTATTATATCATCATCTTGCATTGGGAGACAGATAAGAATGAATCTGCAGATTGACAGATACATGATTACGAAAATGCTTAAGCAATGAGTGGTTCTTTTAAGCTTATGTCTTTATTACGGGCCATCTGAAATAATTGCGTACTCTGGGATCAACGGCTCTTGGCAACGCTCTCAGCCAGACTGCGCGGCGCCGTCACTTCGGAACTATTTCCTGATAACAGTTTCTCCGTCATCTTTCCGATTCAGTTGTGGTGATGCAATAACTTACATCTGTTTGTTGTCTGTCGTGTTTTTGGGGCAGGGCTTGTTCATTCTTTCCTGTTTGGGTATTGCGTTGTTTTAAAAAGCTAGGCCCACACCGCCAATAACTGTGGAAACTGCTGCCTTGCAGTCTTAATATTTTAGTAAAACGCTAGGCCCACCGCCAATAACTGGAAACTGCTGCCCTGCAGATGGACTACTTAGTCAAAGACGAGGCCCACCGCCAAAACTATGGTTGATGACAGCAAGGGCATGCGTCGTAAAAACCCCCTTGCCAAATAATAAACCATTGCTGATGTTGTAAGGAGAAGCTCATCAGGCAACCAACCCCTTAGTGTAGGGATAACGGTGGGAAAGAAGCGATCGTTATAAATGTAGATACTTACTAAAGAAAAATCCCGTCCAGCTCCTGTTCGTAGACACCATGAATGGCAGCTGAAGAAAAGTAGTCTTGTGGCGAAGATGTTCACATTTACAGGAGTTGATCCAGCTGGAGTTCTTTTAAAGTGGCCATGGTTCGAATCCTGGAAATCGTAGAAGCCCTTATTTAGAATTACACGTTGTTTGTGCCTCAGTATTTGTGAACATAAGAAAGTCGCGTCATATATACTATAGTGCTATACGCATTAAGCTACAAATGTCCTTTAATATCTAATTCACTCTACCTCGGAATTAATAAGGGATTTGCAGTTGAGAGGCGGCATTAACTTATACCTCTCGTGATAGTTGTTCACTGTACGTCATGATTTCTTGGTTCCAAGGTTCACGCCCGTGAGCTGACGAAATTATTATCAACTAAAAAATTCCCCTTCAGTTAACATATATGAAAATATATTAATTCCGAGGTAGAGAGAATTAGATATTAAAGGACATTAGTAGTTTAATGCGTATATATGAATCATGGTGATGTCATACGATTCATATAGTACTATGTATATGTAATATTTATTTATATATATACATATATATAATATCTATATATATATATATGATATATATATATATAATTATATATATGTGTGTGTGTGTGGTGTGTGTGTGTGTGTGTGTTGTGTGTGTGTCTGTGTGTAAAACACTGCTCTAGTATAATATTCTTGTCTGTTTCAAACTTGAAACAGAGATGCGTTATGAGAGAACTTAGGAGTTTCAGTACTAAAAATTAATAATCTTCAAGAAGTTGCGGGAGACATGACTAGATTACATAAGCTGTACCGAGATCTTATGACATTTCAATGCATCCGTTTGAACATTCATCTCGCTCCTTGGTTCTTGAATCTAGCGTTAATTTCGCAGTTCTTAGAGGTTCATTGCGAACGTATTTCATTCTAATTGTTAAAAAATATTATTATTTTAAAAATATTAAACTTCATTGAACAGTACGGTCGTCTGGATGCCGTTGAGTTTGTATTGTAGTGTCTCAATCTCTCGAATGAGTTTCTTTGTATATAGCAGCAGGTAAATCATATAACAGCTTTCCAAAGTTCATTTATTCCTTGACATTTCGGTGGTGTTCTCTACTATTTATTAAAATGTGAATGAAGCCAGGGGTACAATTATACCATATTCTCCGTTGAAGGGGTATATATGCCATCAGGGGGCCTCACGTGGTGCACTGTAGGCATTTCTTACGGTTCTTTGCAATGTCCAGTGGCGGATTTAAGAGGGGGCCCACCTGGTCACGTGCCCCTCCCCCATAGATAGATTAATGTATGATTAATCTTTTATAATGTGCACTCACTGCACACGTAAAATATTAATAGAAACACCAAAAACAAAATTATATAATTTTTTATGCATGTATCTAATGCTTATATTTACCAAAGAAACTTCACCTGCTGTTTCTTTGTAAGCTACAGGTGTTGGAAACAATGTAACAATCTTCAGAATTATAATCTCTCTCTCTCTCTCTCTCTCTCTCTCTCTCTCTCTCTCTCTCATTAATAGAAATATGTTGTTAAACAGTCAAAACCTCTTGGAGTTTTTTTTTATAACATGCCATACTCTTGTGGATAACGGGCATTTTCACTATCTGGTTGCCAGGGTGACGAGAAATGCCGTCCACAGGTGGCATCATCAGGAGGCCCATAACCCCTGTGAGAATGAGCAGCCCATTAGATCGTTCTACAGGGGCCACATAAACGCCTAGCACAAGGAAACCTGCCCAGTATCTCTTGAAGAGGGCCTCCGTCACTAATGACAATCCCATGTAGAGGCGAGGAATGGCTTAACAAATACCATGCACTGAGAATGGATGCTGCCATTTGCTCATTGGTATGACTACAACTCTCCTTACCAAGAGTATCGCCATCCTCCTGCACAAAGGGGCGGTATACCAGCACTACATGAGGGAACATGGCAGTGCTTCCCAACACGAGCAGATCGTATGGAGCACAAAAATCCTGAACAGCAACAACCGCCCCCTCTGATGGAAACCACCTCTGAACATGGCACAGGCGACATTTTCCAAGGCGCCTCTTTTTGGGATAACCAGCCACTTCAGGCAGCACGCCCTCTAACCAAAACTCCCAGGAACTGGCACCGGCCAATCAGCAACATTGAGTTTGTTGGTCAGTCATACTCTCCCAGGTGAGTCATTCCACTCCCAGCCGTTGGGAGTAGCCTACCCCCACCACCCTCTCTAGGTTTTGACAGCTAATCAATAATCTCCCAAAATTTCTGTAACCCCAGTTGCAGGTATAAATTTGACATATTTGTACCCCTGCCTAATTTGGGCTGCTCTAGAAGCAAGAGCGCGTGTTGGCATGTTGCTGGCTTAATCTAAAACAACCCCTGGCTTCATTTGCCTTTTGATAAATGGTAGTGACTACTGAAACGTCAAGGAATAAACGAACTTTGGACAGCTGCTATATGTTTGTTTCCCTGCTGCTCCAAAGAAACTTATTCGAGAGATTGAGAAACCGCAATGCAAACTCAACAGCATCAAGACAGCCATTCCGTTTAATGAAGTTTATCAACATTAAGTATGAATTGTCTTAGCTGCTCGTTGCGTTGCCCTTCAAAGCGATATCCTTTCTGAAAGTCTCATCTGTGATCTGTGAAGTTTGGTTGACCAAGAAAGTTTCAGTTCTTACCAAAGATTTATTTTTTTAAAATTACATCAGTGAAGTAGCTAGTAACTAAGATTTGCTTTTCTCCGACAATTTCAGTGAGTAAATATCATTTGTCGTTCCTTACAGTTTTATGGAAAATAATATAGAAATAATATTTATGTCGAATTTCTTAGCCACATATCGAGAGGTTATAACAAAAGTCACACATACATGGATTGCTTTTTAGAAGCAATCAATCCATGGTGTCCTAAAACCTTGAAAAGCAGAGGCAGTAGTGAAGTTTAAATGTTAAATCAAACAGGGTGACGTTGACTATGATTCTGTCACAAGATAAAACAAATATTTCATACCTATCATGACCATTATCAGTGAGACAAAATTGTCTTCATCTGTTTCGTGAAGAAGAAATCACATGGCAACAAATTTGTTATGCTCGAAAATGACAACGTGTTTTTTTTTTTTTTTTAAATACCTAGGGAACCTTTCTTGCCGTGAGAGTAAAGAAAGTAAAGAAACGTCACCGAGATTCAAGGCAGGTCTCCCAACTTATAAAAACGAAGATCCAATATGATTGTATTTATATAGAAAGGGCTTATCAATTAAAAGTGAATGTATGGTATTGGGCTAAATGACGCTTTATTTTAGTATTCATAATATATACAAGGTTGCGACGAGTAGCATACGATGGCCGTAAAAAGACGGAGCGAATTTGTTTTTCCATTTCATGCTCGCATTTAAATGTAGCTACAGGTGGTGATCACATCCTTTCATTCATTCCCTGCACTTGATTCTCATTCTTAAGCAGAAAGGTGAATAACAACAGATGAACGTAAAGTGAAAAGCTGGACGTAGCGAATAAAGTTGTTCGACTTAAGCTTTTTTTTTTTTTTAGAAAAATATAACATATCATTTACATAAGTAAGATGTTACTAAATATTACAAAAATATATACCTACAATATTTACAAATTACCACTAGGTACAAATTAAGGACTAGGTACTAATTGTAATATTACATACAAAATTAATACTGGCTACTCAAAAACAGTAGTTAATGTACTTTTTTGTGAAAATCTTTTCTATTCTTTCTTTTTAATTGTTTTTTAATAGCCACCTATCATAACAAAATTTGCTTAGAGGCAGTAATGCCAGCGCGGGATCTTGATCTACCGAGCGAGGAGGGACGGGTTCATCAGGGGAGAGAAGCATCTTAGGCCTAAACCAAGGCCAATGACCTAAACAAACCTTTCAGTATCTTGTCGAGATGCCGCATCGTGACGCTGAGGCCGACGTATCTCCACGCTGCGTTGGATATGGAGGCTAATCAGGAATGAATCATTTCCTCTCCTTTTTCCATTTTTTGAAACAAAACTCCGCTTGCTCACAGTGCTTCCAGGAAAACTGTGCTGAAGGTGTCTATCTTGTCTTGATTTACGAACGAAATCTTCCGCTAAAATAGTTTTGACGCTTAGACTTTACAGTGAGATTGACAACTTGTCGAAAGACAAGCATTTGTTGGGATTATTATTGTTAATATTTGTTTGTTTGTTTGTTTGTTTGTGTGGTGTTTTTACGTTGCGTGGAACCAGTGGTTATTCAGCAATGGGATCAACGGCTTTGAGTGGCTTCCAAACCACGTCGGGAGTGAACTTCTGTCACCAGGAATACACATCTCTGACCCCTCAGTGGAATGCTCGAGTATTGAACTCGCGGCCTCCGAGGTGGCAGGCCAAGACCAAACCGACCACGCCACTGAGGCGCTTCTTAATGTTTGCCTTGGCTGTTACTCACATTTTCTGCTCTATTTAGTTGTGGAAAATATGAAAGAAGCCAAATGAGTAATTCGACGTGACGATATTTCCTGTAAACGAAAACTATTGAGATGAAACGCTCACCGTGTCCCTTAATACTCAGCCGCAGCCCGTGAAACTTTCAGCCACGGGCTGGGCGTGGCCTGTGTTGGCACCTCAGACGCACGATCATGGTTATTTAACCTAAAATAAAATAAAAACTGCTGAGGCTAGAGGACTTCAAATTGGTATGTTGACCGTCCACCCTCCAATCATCAACCATACCTAATTGCAGCTCTCTAGCCTCAGTAGTTTTTATTTTATTTTAGGTTAAATAACCATGATCGTGCGTCTGAGGTGCCAACACAGGCCACGTCCAGCCCGTGGCTGAAAGTTTCATGGGCTGCGGCTGAGTATTAAGGGACACGGCTGAGCGTTTCATACATTATACGCTGTACAGAAAACTCGAACTTCGGGGCAATCGAGAGCTCTGAACAAGCGAGTTTGAAGCAAGTGCTGGTTACAGTTTCACGTCTTATTTAGGATTTTCCTGTTCGTGGAACTTTTCAGCCCAGCAGCAGTTTGGGTCTTGATTGCAGGTTTCTTAGAAGTGAATTGAATTAAACTGAACGTAAGATTTAGGACACAAGCCAAGCACTGGGACCTGGGAGGTCATTCAGTGCTGGAAAGGAAATTGAGAGTAAGTAGGTCTGGAAAGTGTAACAGGAGGAAAACCTCGCAGATGCACTATGAAATAATTGTCACGAGAGGCTGTTTAGGGAGATAGAAGATAGGTAATATGAATAGAGGTACAGTAAAAGGAACGATGGGGGCTTGCAGCTGGGGGCCGAAGGGATGCTGCAAAAAAAAAAATACCTTCTTAGTGCCTACAGTGCAAACCGTGAGGTGCACTGACGGGACTAACCTACGTAGTATACTGGTCATCAACGCTGCATTATTGTAAGTTAGCCAGCGTGACAATGGCGCTCTTGGTGGGCAATGAAGATGATGTCCATAAATTCAGTCCTTTCCTGGAGGATTGGGAATTCCAGTTTCCAACTCGAATCTTTGTGAAAACTGTTAGTTCTTTGCTCAGTATTATTACTGTAAAGTTCCCATATTCGCATGATAATTACTAATATCGATTTTCAGACCTCTTTTTCATAGTGAGAAAGTTTAAGATGTGTTTATCGGAAACATTTTCATTCTCAACCTTTACAAGAGTCAACAACTTGAATAATCTGAATAGAGTATTTTCCTCTTCCCTATTAAGGTACCACATCCTCAAAGTGTGTAATGTTTATTTAACACCTGATTTATAACTCTTCGTATTTCATATTTACACTCACGAAAGCTTTTATAAAATTTATATTGAAAGGTTTTTGTAGCTTGTGAATGTTGCATTCCCAGCTTTCGATATATAACAATAACAATATAATTCTCATGTAAATATTCTCGGCTCTAGTGCGTTTAATTCCACTTTTCTCAGTTGTATGGATTATAAGATTTACCAGGCTAATAGCCATATTATAAAGTTTAATTATAAACTTTCTTGGAAGCGGTCAAGTTTTAAATTTGCTTACAGTGGTCGTAAATAGATGATCAACTCTTGATATTATCTATTTTGATCAGCTGAAATTGCAGCTTTATCCAAGGAATATATTTCAGTATATATAACAATATAATTATCATGTAAATATTCCCGGCTCTTTTCAAACTAGTGAATTTAATTCCATTTTTCTCAATTGTATGAATTATAAGACTTGCAACTCTAATAACCATACTATGAAGTTGAATTAGTATAAAGTTTCTTAAAGGTGGGCGTTTTAAATTTGCTTACAATAGTCGTAAATAGATGATCATCTCTTGATATTATCAATTTTGATCAATTGAAATTGCAACTTTATCCAAGGAATATATTTCAATGTTAACACTAAGAGTTGAACACACGGATAAGGGACACCACACTCCCTGCTACAAAGCAGACAACTTTTCAAATTTTTCCATTGCATAAATACGATGAATTCTTTCAACTAAGGTTCAGATAATTAAGTTACATGATAGAAACTCCAGTCAAGTTTTATGCTTTAATTAATAAATTCAGTTCCATGTACGTATCCACAATGTTTACGTCTTACAGACAAGGGTACATCAAGGAAAATAGAAAAGAAACGCTGCATACATTGAATCCCTTTTTATTATAATTACAAAAATGAAAAGATAATTTATATACAAACATGAAAGACCGATTGGGTAGTGACGATTTTTAGCACAGTTAGAGACCTCTGTGGACCCAATATTTACACACTAGGAATTGTCCAGCCTTGGTCTGACAATGAAAGGCAGGGAACGGGAAAATCCAAATGGGGGTCGGAAGGAGAAACGGCTCTACTGAGGGAAAGGGCAGTCAGGAGTAAAAGTTACGAATAACGTCTTGGATATTTTGACATACACATGAACCGCTTACAGTGACAAAACCTTTTTCCTAATATAATCATAAAGGTACATTAGTGAACACAATTGGCGTCTGGATTAAGTTCAGTCAAGATTTGCATCTCCCTGAAGCTCTCTCTCTATCAGACCAATTCTGGCTGTGGCTGGGCAGCGACATCTGCTCTTGACTTTTACACAGAGCATTTTAAGGCCTTCTATATCCTTGAAAGACTTTCGGTATAGGAGATATTATAAAAACTTCAAATCCAGCTTCCCCGTTACCCTTCACGGCCTTCTCCACTTACAAAAGAATCACTCTTATCCTTTTAATAACGGTTCCCTCACAAAAAAAAAGCACAAAACTTATGAAATCTTATTCTCTGTAGGCATGAAATATACATACAATGAAAACAACAAACTCAGCTACAATACTGATTTCTGTCCATATGGAATATACAATAATGAAACTTGTTTGTTTGTTTAAAACACAAATATACAATAATGAATCTGAAAATAAAAAACCTTTCTCATGGATTACAGAAAACTTTGTGTTCCTTCCAAACAGAGTCAAATATTCAACCACGTTGAATAGAGTTCAGTTCCTTCCAAACAGAGTCAAATATTGCAACCACGTGAATAATTCAGTCTCACAAATATTATGCAGTTTTTTCTTTTTCACATTATTATGCTTAAATTTGGTCCATTCTTAATATTATGCAAAGATCCTTAGTTGAACGACTAAAATTTGTAAAAACAAATACAATAACAAAATTATCCTATATTCTATACTAAATATCCTAAACAAACATAAAAGTTACCTTTTGCCATTTGCTAAATAAAATACGAAATGCCCGAAATATATATATATATATATATATATATATATATATATATATATATATGTTTGAGGTTTAAAAATGCATTTTACGTGCACAGTCTAACAGAATAAGTGCCTTTCTTTGTCTTGAAAATCACGGCAAAGCCTACTACTTCTGAGAATGAATGATAAAATGCCCCTTATGAAGAATAATATCAAATAATTCTTCGAGATCACACATGAAGCCTCCGGCCATGACATCATTCAGTAAGTTAAGTTCAGTATTCAGTACTCAATACTAACAATTTTTACACATCAATAAAAAGAACTTATCAAAATAGTAACACTGACAGAGTTTATAGAGCTTGTGAAGCAGTGAATGGCTGTTTTCTTGAATACAGTCCAGACCAAATGTCCAAAGGTTTTTGCATAAGAAGAATTAACATTGACAAAGTTCTATTGTTGGAGCTCAGGCACTTTTATAACAATAACTAAGATTAAAGGTTGGTGGGATCCTACCTAAGAAACTTTAAAAATCACAAAACAATTATCCACTGGAAAAAATATTGTCGAAGCCCCACCCGGCCACTAAACAAGGGCAATCAATATTCGCCGTCTTCCACAAACCTCATCTCCGTCACACAAAAATTCTGACCTGACGTCGTTCGGCAGTGATAAAAACCTTGCATTGTTCTGCACTTGAGAAATGTGCAATTGTCTTTTACCTTTCATTTGTGCTTCAAACGACTCCACTACTACTGTCCATAAGCTCCTTAGTTTAGTCCATGGAAACTGCTTTTGACCTCTTCTTGAGTCTCGGAATGATACAAAAGGGGGAGGGGGGCATTTCTGCCATATTTTTACTCTTCGTTTCTCTGGTTTTCTCATTGAGGTTCAAAAGAATAAGTTAACAAAGGTTCCTGAATCTAGATTATCTGAAAAGAGCAACCATACAAAGTTATCTGCCAGAGGAACGAAAACTTTTCTTCGGAAGGAATGAACTAGAATCCTAACAGCCTCACTCCTACAGGATGACCAACGATGACTCTCAACAGCTCCACTCACAAAAAAAAAAATAAAAAAAAAAGAGGAGGCTATGAATTCTCAAGAGATCGACGTACACGAATAGAACAGCAAGGCCTAACTATCTCAACTCACCAAGAGTGGATCAGTTAAGAGTACCAACCGCTAGACCCACCCAAGAGTGAGCTACCGAAGATTCCCTAAAGCTAGATTCACAAAAGATTGGGCCCTCTGCAACTATGCATAAAAAAAGAAATTTGGGTTAGCAAAGTTCCAACAAACACAAATGAGTGAACCTGTCAAGACTCCCAGTGCCTACACACCAGTAAATTGGAGAAACAGAGGCTCGCTGGTCATCATTTTTCAATTTACTGAACACCAGATTAGGAAATGATACACAAAATTCTCAAGACAGCTAGGGGTGCGGACCACATAGCATTTAACTTCTCAAAAAAAAATCTAAAAACTGAGAAGGTAAAATAATCACTAATCTCATAAAAACAAACTTACAGATGCGTACAAGTTTTACAACGGGCCGAGACATTCAGACACCAGGAATACAACTTCTCACAAAAAAGACGACAAAGCTTCAATAGTCCTGTGAGAGTCGTGAGAGCGGTTACAAAATGATGTAGAGGTTTGAGCAAAATAAGGAATAAATAATGAAAAATAAATAAAAAATGAAATAGATATTACTCTGAAAATGCCGTCCGGTACATCTATTTTACCACAATGCTTGCGAACTTGACTACTCTACTACAAAATTTAACTATATATAAAGTTATCAAATCGACATGAATGCATAAGTGGAATACAGCCATCCCGTGTATCATACAAAATAGAGTCAATACATCTACGAAACCAAAGGAGAAATTGCACTACTCCTTTAGTACCGACAGCAATGATGTACACTGGCAGGTGTTCTTACCTGTTGTAGTAAAGTTATGATTTAACTTATTCTCTAGGCAATGAACTTAATCCAATCACTTCATCTTCAACCAATTAAGAAGCAAAATTCAAATTGACTCTTACCCTTCATCAACATCAACTGATTAACATAAATCCGCAAACCCATTTTCTGTAGTTCGAACAGTTCGACAAGCTGTCGACCATTCCTTACGGATAAGTACTACCTCCCTTTCCAATACCTTTGCAATTTCATCTTCATAAGGCTAATTAGCACTGCACGGTCTTTCCCAGCAATGCTGGACGTTTTACTCGATCAAACAGCACTTCTTGTCCAGAGAATTTGATGAAGTGAAAACGCTTCAGATCGTGAGTCCACCATCATAAAAAGTTAAGAATAGACAATCTAACAAGTAGAATATTTACATCGATACTATCACTAAGAATGTAAACTGTCAAACCACTGAAAGACTCGAAGAAAGGCATCGTTCAAAGGTTTTTCCAGTCCCCTTAAGAAACAAAAGACCAAAGGAATGTTTTTTTTTTTTCTTTTTCTGTTAGAAAATTTACCTGGTTTTACAAAAGATACCGAAACGTTAAACTGGCTGAGTTTACACGGAATTCTAAGCTGGAGTCTCCCTGGGAAGTTACTATCAAACTGACTGCGCAGTCACAATTCAGGTTTTGACTACTCTACAAGGAAAATGCAAATATTAAATGGTGCTTGTTTTTACAAAAGAAGTTCAAATGCCCTACTTTGCCTAGTATAGAAGTGAAAAAAAAAATCCGGTTTTCCTTAGTATACAAGTGGGGAAAAAAAGTCAAGTTCTTAGTGATTAAAACGCTATGTACAACATGGTAGTTTTACAAGAGCCGCTATTTTACCTACAGTAGTCTTGGAAATTATTTTTTCCCGGACATTCCAAAAGAGTTAATAAGACAGTGACTGGCAAGAATAACGATTTCAAAGGGAAGTTAGTCAAGCTTCACCTGTAAGGAATCCAAGCAAAGGCTGAGATAACTTTTTTTTCGAATCTGTAACCCTGGACAATCTCTCCTTTTAACCCCCCTCAATATTTGAGATAAAATTGGAGAACGTGGTCCCTTTCCGAGAAGAATGTAAGTAAAATTATGCTTTCTATATCAGCATCAGAACTTTTACTTTAAAACTCAAAATTCTACCAGCCGTTCATTGGATTACCTCTAGATCAGGCACCAAACAGGATGTATTTGTTACAGACACAGGCGCTGTAGGGAATCGGAACACAAGCCAAGATAGTATTATGTATATACAAATAAAAAAAAAGCGTCATAGAAATAATTATCACAATTCGCTAGTCAAGAATCAGTAGCAGGGGGAACTTGTAAACCTTTGAAGTATTTACTAGTGAGCATCTTCTCTTCCGACCCGTGACATCTGACGAGTCATAGCATTGCACAGTATGGCCTAATGATGTCCTACAAAATCTCAGAAGCAGTCCCATTAAAGGCTCCGCCGAAACTTAGAGAAAACAATACTTTTATTAACAACTTATAAAGAACTGAAAAGTGAACAACCGATGTAAAACAAAATGAAACCGAAAGATATGTTGACAATCCGTTCAGATGACGTTTGGGTACAGAAAAAGCTGTACACGAGCACGAACTTCTGTACAAACAATTGCACAATCCATAATATTACCAAGAGATCATTTTGATTGCTGATAATGCTGACTAGGGCAAAACAGTGTTGACACATAAACCAAAGACAAAATTAATACACTTCTAAAGGAACAATTCAGTAGAATGAACTTAATCTGGTTAAAACCCGGAGTACGTAATTCAGTCCGTTTCTTGCACTGCTTTCAACGCAAGCGTCCAACACTTACATAATTTTTTTTGGTTGAATGTCTGACAACACTGTTTCGGGGGAAATATAGAAGGACTTCTGGCCTCCGTTCTAAAACTTATTACCATCATAAAGTAAACCGAGTGAGCAAAAACAAATAAAGCAACATCAGGAGGCGACGAAGGGCTTCTATACGAAGAGCCAGGTCAGCTCAGGCTTTTAACAAATACTAGTCGTTATTTATGGCTTTTCTTGAATGGGGCGTCGTTGCTGCCATGCTCTGGCGACGCGGACGCCTATTCATTCATTCATTCCCTAGCTACAAAGAGACAGATATCCGGAGGCGTCCAAATCTGAGGGCAATTCTTAACGATTTAATTCACGTCGAAGTATAATAAATACGACTTCAAAATCTTCGGGACACTAAATTTAGAAATGAGATATTGGACTCGCATAAAGTACAACGCCCCTTCAGATAAGGACCCCCGGACACCTTTAATACAAAAGCAGGCAATATATTTCATATATCCACATATAACTTCGTAAAGTTTTAGAAGAAAAAAATTATCACGTTTCCTAGCTTTGATGATCATTGGGGGAGGGGGGGACACCATTCAGTAACAACCGTTCGTCAGAGATCGAAACACCCCTTTCTAACTACGTGTTCAAATTAACAGAGGCCTTTGACAACAATTCTCATGATCAGTTCGCTAAATCTTACATAACAATGACGTCACTAATTCACGGCCGGCGGGGCTGTTTCGAACTCTTGGTTAATTAAGGCGTAATTAAATGACTCGAATTTTTAAAATAAAATTACGTTATTTTTTTTTTATAAACTTGCTGAAAAATTTCAACATCCCACAATACTTGCCACTTACAAAAAGGATTTTGGAGACGCACGCGGCATAATAATAATAATAATATAACAGAACAGATACTACTGAATGGTTCCCTAGAAAGAAATCAGTACTTAAGAATGAATATTCTTGACTCAGGAGCACCAATTAAACTAATTGCTTTATTTACAAAGCCTCCCAAACATAAGTGTAAGATTTTTGCTCAAACGGGAAACTCCCTCTTCACCAACCCACTCCCCCTCCCCCTCTTTTTTTTTTTTTGAGAAGGAAACAGGTTAAAGCTGCATCGCCAAAACCAACTGAAATAACCCACCTTCTTCCCCTTCCGAAGATTTCGGTGAAAATGAGGTGGGTGGTTTCTTTCCCAGAGAAACATCTAGGGAACATAAAGTCAGCGTTTTCCCTTTGTGCAAAATCTTACGAAAATAAAAGGTTTATTCCCAAAGAAATGGTTACATTGAAGAGTACGCTTGGGGGGGGGGGGGGGGGACATCCTCCGCCCTTGTAAAATTATTTCAATACATACCTCAGGTGCTCATGTCTCTATTTACAGGAAATTGTCTTTCTATTCACAACAAAGAAAACTTACTGCAATGATGCCCTTACATGACTAAGAAGAAGCAAATTACAAAAAAAAAGGTACACAAGGAAAAAAATACAAAATAGTTCCTTTCGAGGTTATCAAAAAGGAAAAGAAGAAATAAAAATGTCTTGATACAAAACCTTAATCTACGCAAAAAAAGACTACACATGGCCTTCTAGATAGGCGATACAAAATTCATTCTCTCTTCCTCTCATTCCTTACAACTATACACGAGATCCATCAGTTACTTCGCTATAAAGCTACACCAACTTAAGTCAGGTGCCTTCGCAAACAAAGGCGAACAATGCTACTGTGGCTTAGTTTTCTGCTGGATTTATCGGCAAGGAATCCTGGCTCGCAATCATTTGTCGCAAAGGTATTAAATATACTACATACTGTAACTAAATTATTTTCTTCGTCGCAACATCATTAAATATACTACATATTCTAATTAAATAATGTTCTAAGTTAAGATTCATTAAATATACTACATATTCTAATTATATAATGTTCTGAGTTAAGATTTCTCATTAAATACTTTATACTGAATATTCTAATTAAATAATGTGCCAAGTTAAGATTTTTCGTTAAATAATTTATCGAAGGAGCCGTTTTCTGAAAGCACAGTGCCTACCTAACTGGTTACAAGAAATTTGGAACCATTCCAGCGAGCCAGGATTCTCTGATACAGTTATGAAAGACACCCGGGTAGTGACGTCCACTGGACCAAACTGGGTTATATCAGAACCTCCATCTAATGTCCGAAAACAATGGGTGAAAGACTAATGAGCTTCAAGTCTTAAAGCAACTTGTGACTGTACACTTCAGTTCTTTTTTGGTTTTTACATTTGGCAGAAAAACAAACTGGATTAACTTGAGCTATGTTGCACAAGGAAGGTTGCACGAACCTATCACTAAGCCCTCTGCTTTTTAAGTCTTCGACGAAAAAAAATCCACGCAACCAAAAAGTATGACGTTACTTAAACGTGGGGCTGCACCACTAGACAACCTTCAAAATGCATTTCACATACCTTACTTCATCATTATTCTAGTATACCGTGATCTTTCCACATTTGAAAAACAATAAAAACAAATCTATGTCTGCATACGGTTACATATCTGCACAGGTTACACAAACTTTCAATACAAAATACAAATTTCCTCCATCATGGCTCTTGACACTTAAAAAAAAAACCCGAGTGGAAAAAAGTGGATGGACTTTGGACCCAAAAGGTACACCATGAGGTAGAAAATCTTCAAAACAAATTTTGTCCTCCTGAAACGGATCTTAGGGACGGGGGGGCAGTGAAAGCATGATATAACCGAACACCAGGAAAATAGTTTTGGGACAGCAGCCATGATTCCATTTTCTTAAATACGCTCACTCGGGAACCACCTCTCAAATCATTTTCATTTTCTCAAGATAATAATTCTCACGCAGCAGCCAAAAATCCCACAGGCAGCAAAGCATTCTCCTTCTACCTGTCATGTCCAAGTGTCATTACGGCAATCGGGCAGGTCGCAGACGCAGACTGCTGAGTCAGCGCAGCTTGTTCAGGAGCCTCCACCACAGAAGACAGAGCAAAGACGCCGAGAGACACCTGGTGAAGGCCACTGGAACCGCCCATGAAACTCTCGCTCCATCACCTTTTTTCGGGGAGACGCCGCCCTGTGGAATACAGAAAAAGGGGAAAATGGAAGCTGGTTATTAGAGCAGATAAAAAGATAACTTTAATATTGCTTTCAACTGTCAATTATTACATATACAAGTAGGCATGCGTAACCAAGATGGCATCCGCTCCCTTCACGAATACGAACTGCATGTGCACAAGTTTGCTCTGCGCCTATCAGGCCACAATAAGTGTGATACAATAAAACACGGAATAATGACGAAACTTCATCTGAAGGTGATAACGTTCAATGACACATCAAACTGGTGCAAGGGCTAAATTTCAGCGACCACCTGATACACTGTTAACTTGGCGAAGAGAATCATCCAGCAAACTGCTTCGCAGTACACAAGCAAAAAAATGTACTATTCGTTAACAGAACTTGAAAACGTATGAGCTGAAACGCATAGTGTTGTAAATGAAATGTTTTAAACAAAAAATGCATCCTACCGACACTGACAAAAACACCAGTCACATTTGCAACACATTTACAGAAGCAATGACTGACACGCTGTCTCACACACGCGCAAACGACTCACGCTGGATCAACGTACCTTACCGTTGTCAAGCTGAAACTGGTCAGCGATCCTCCGAAGGTCAGCTCCAATTTGACGAAGTCTTTCGTCTCTCTCGTCTGGGCCCTCTTGGTCGCCCTGCCCTCTCTGTCCGCTGTTGCCCTCTCCCGAAACTCGAGGAGATGTCATCCTACGGGACCTCTGGATGCTTGGCACTTCCCAGGTCAACTGAGGGAGCGACTGGTGGGGCTGGAAGTGGGCCTGGTTTCCTCCCAAGCGTCTCCGGATTTCCTGGATGTGCCCCAGGCGGGTTCTGGCGCTGTCGATGTCAGGATCATCATCATCTCGACTGCGCTCGCCCCCGGGGTCGTGCGTCCCTTCTTGTGGACTGGTGGGAGTCGGGGGTGGGGTGGGCAGGAAGGACAATGTCCTCTGGTAGGCTTCCCTCGAGGGGCGTAGCTGGTCTTCCGACTTCTCGGGGAAGAGGAAGTGGTAAGAATGAGACCTGCGCAGAGGCGAAGAGGGAGGAGTGTTGCTCAGGATCACGTCAGGAAGAGGTGGATGTCCTACAGGAGAAAAATGAGTAGCCTTGGTTAGTGGGTTATCCTTAGCCCTACACCGACTGTTAAATGCATACTGATTAGCACAGCAAGTAAAAGGTGTCATTTGCTGCTATGACCTTGGAAGTAAGTATCAGTCAAACTTTAGTTTATGAGTAGTACTAGTTATAACAAACTCTTCTTCTATAACTAAATATTATCTGAAGACTATGGGATTTGACGTCAAGAAAGCTTTCAATTATGCATAATCGCAATTAGCAAGCACGGTATATACATTATTTTAGTTTTCAAATAGTATCAACGACCTCAAGTTAACTCAGCTTTGTCCTAATGTACAAATTTTATCTTTTGCAGAGCACTTGGGGGGGAGGGGGGAGAGGAGGCATGGCGAGGGGTTAGAGGAGGCATGGCGAGGGGTTAAGTCAAAAAAAAAAAACTATTGAGAGAGAGAGAGAGAGAGAGAGAGAGAGAGAGAGAGAGAGAGAGAGAGAGAGAGATTCCAAAACACCACCATGCCTAAGAGAATAAAAAAAAATAAAATAAAAACTCGGTCAACCTCAAATACGCTACAGCAGTTGGACCAGGTAATGGAGAGCGATCGACGTGTCGTAAATGTAATTAATCTCAATTTGTCAACGCAAAGAAAACTTAAAATTCTAACAGCAACTGATTATTACCTTAAAAACTCATGGATGTAAGACCCCAATGTCTTGGTGCGGATGGGACCCTTCTCACTACGTGGATTTTTTTTTCTTTCTTTCAACAATTTTCACCTTTCATTAGACAGTGATTGATAGCAGGCTGCGACACAGGTGCCCGGGCATTTGACAGGCGACAGGGAAGTCCATGGGGGGTGGGGAGGGGGTCAGGAAGATAAAAAGTCTACACCAAAATTCCACGACACTACGAAACCATTATACGAAGTTTCGCTTGGGAAACTAAATATATATATATATATTTTTTTTTTTGTCATACAACAGTCGACCACCGGTCACATATGAACACTCCAATGGCGCTCGTTGATAATGTGTGCGGAAACTACGAGCCTACTGGGAATTAATAATTATCTAAAAAAAAAAAATTTTTTTTAAACATGGTGATTACCGTCAGTACGCAACCAAGTTCAAACAAGAGACAAAGCAACCTAAACAAAACAAAACAAAAACGGACAAAAAAGGAAAAAAAATTACGCGACTGAAGATAAATGGCATAACACAACCCAATAGAGACAAGGCGGTTGAGGCATTGGGTGCTAATTTGTCACCCTAGAGGCGCTGAGACGACAAGGAGGAAGAGGAAGGAGGCGAGACGAAGTCAGGAAAATACTCCATCTCAGTGCCATGTTTCTGTACACTGCTGATTTCACCTTAAGAGAAACAAATCTAAGAACAAAGCCTACAATAGCTATATGCCAGGAGTTCAGAAACACAACTACGCTGTTAAAACAATCATTATATGTATGTATCTATGTAAGTATGTATATACGTGTATATATATGTCCCTTCGACTGCTAATGCAATACATCTAAACTTTTTTTCTTTAAATGAAAGTCGATGGTCCGTCTCATGTAACCCAAACCCCTGATCATAAGTTCAGGCAATTTCTTGTTCTTTGTCTGAGAGAGAGAGAGAGAGAGAGAGAGAGAGAGAGAGAGAGAGAGAGAGAGAGAGAGAGAGAGAGAGAATTTCTTTATAGTAAAAAAAAAAAACTCTTTAGCTGCTGGCAGGCAACTCCAAAAGACATGTCCTGTTATACGGCCATTTGAGAGAGAGAGAGAGAGAGAGAGAGAGAGAGAGAGAGAGAGAGAGAGAGAGAGACGTACCCGAAGTCTCAGTTCAACGGGAGGGCGTCCATCCACTCAAAACTCTCCTCCAAACTCCCTCTCCCCACCCACCAAAAACAACTCCCACCACCGCCCTCTCTCAGCCAACCTCAGTAAACCAGAATCTCGCAGACTCTTCGACGCCAGCCACCAGCGACTTAGTGACAATTAGCGCGCGGTTTTGGTGTCTGGCGTATTTAATTAATAACTTCCCTCTTGTCCCACTTTAAAACCGCTGCCAAGGCATTTTCATTACTCACAAGCCAATATATCCTCACAAACCTGTTTCTCGCATTAATTTTACGGCTACGGAAATATCCTTATTGAGAAATTTAACGAAGTTTGGTTCATTAAGGTACACGCACACTTATCAATACAGACCGACATTGACTACGTATAGATACATATATTAGCTGAACATACTTTGGCACCCTTATATCATTTATCTTGATACACAAATACATTGTACCGAAGCCCCGTAACAGCGACCTTCGATGTTTGGGTTCAAAAACAAATAATTAACAAGAAGCCATGCGTTTAAACCTCCTGATAACGCTCGGTACACCATATTAAGACTACTTCTGTCTCGGTACACCATAATAAGACTACTTCTGTCTCTAGATTCAAGAAAACCAGCAATCATTCAAGTCCTGCAACATTATACGTATACCATTCTATAAAAAGGGAAAACGAGTAATACCGAAACTGAAAAACAACCCGAAAGAGTACGTGGTAAGCAGTGTTGAATTCCTCCGTCTTGCCTATCTTTCTACTTAGATAAAAGGTCAAGTGGGCCTAGCTACGCAGTTGCGTAGCTCCGGTTCCAGATCCCAATTTTTTAAAGTTCAGACGCAAAGATAAAGGAAAACAGTGAGAATGAGATTGGAACTTAATTTGACGTTAACACTTTTTTTATAATATATATAAAGTTAAGCATTCACAAATCCCATGTATATATTATGTATATATACACATATATAGGTATGTTGAAGTTGCGCCTGATAAAAGTTACAATTAGCCGTCGTCCAGTCCGGGGCCAATCTCTCATCACTGGCCTTACACAATATCACGGGCCTTACACAATTATGCTGTATTAGAAATACCTCTGGGATCGGGACTTTGTTTCGACTCACTACATACCTTTTTTTTTATGAACATTTTAAAGTATTAAATTTATCTCCCACACAGACGTCACCGCAAATTAAAGACTTTGGTTTTGAGAGAGAGAGAGAGAGAGAGAGAGAGAGAGAGAGAGAGAGAGAGAGAGAGAGAGCTATTCCCGCCCGAGAGCATCAGGTAATTTCATGTTCCAGCTCGTTCAGCACTCGGGGATTGTCGGGAGGACACGACACTTAGTAGCTTTATCATTACGAAGCTACCCTCACAGCTCAATATTTAGCACATATTAATATACCTCCATATTTGCACTGAACGAAGTACTAAAGGCACACGCGTGCAAGTGTATATATGTGGACATACATGTATAACAATTTACTCATGAACACAGTCTTGGATATGGACCACATCTATGGACCGTGCCGTTCAGTCAGTACTCTGGAGGTCAAGACTGCTGTCAGGATGACAACCGCTTGACAGCTGTCAATATTAATTGTCGCGTTTAGTTATCCTACCTAGTCTTTTGTAAATAAGACGATGAGATATGGGTATTGCGATATGCACCGTCTCGATAATTTATTTTTATTTTTCTTTTTTTGCATTTCGTCACCAAACTTTGTATGTGCTAGGTATATAAGCAAGATTGGGTGTATTAAAAACTTGTTAGTGAAAGCTGTAAATAGACAGTGTTTATGTTACCTATACATAGAGATATATACTACATAATTATATACATGTGTTTGTATGTATGCGTATGCATGTAAAGCACCGTGTACCCAAATACGAAAATGTACTTATATTAAGTATGTATATGTATATGTGTGTGTATATATGTATACGTATATATATATATATACATATATAAAGTATAAGTATATATGTATAAATATACTTTATAATGGGTAACTGAATTTAATTAATTGAACTTGGCTTTCTGGTCGGTTGCACACCATAACTTTCTCGATTTTTCCGGTCCATAACGTGTTTTATATTTCCAAAACCTGAACTATAAATACTTGGGCTTGAGCGCAGGAGTACAAATAACGATACATATTACCGAACACCCGTCGAAAAAAAGGTCAATTGCAAACGTCCAAAAAATGGAAAAATACGTAGTGCAACAATTAACCTACTTACCACCACGGAAATTTTGAAAGTTCATTTCCATCACAGAGCAAAGTTCACTAGAGGGCCAGTCGTATTCACTGTCTAATTCACTCGTGTAGCCAAGAGGCACAGCTCCCCAAGTAAGGAGATTGATCATGTTTCATGAGCACAAAGTAATCCGAGATCTGTTTGCAAAGTCTCATGAGCGAGGGAGAACGTGTAGCTCAGGTGAAGTCTGGTCTTATACTGAAGTTAGAAGAGGAGGTCTGGGTGAGCCTGGCGGTTGCGTTTTCTGTCGGCAGGTTCATCCAATGAGAGCGCCGATGATTGCGCATCCAAAACAAAGGATTGACACCACCGTTTGTTATTCCATTTTTATCTTCATCAAACAGTGAAGCAGACTCGAATTTACTAAGTAATGTTATATATCTGGTGTTGGTAACATTTCAAAAGAATAAAAAATGTGAATTGTCATTGCTGGACTTCCGCTGAGAAAATAATCTAAAATAAGCAGAATTGGCAACTGTCCTCATAGACGCTTAGCCAACCACCGTTGGCGGTGAGCGAAACACGTGTTCTGGGAGGGACAAAAAAGAAAAGCAAAAAAGTCGGGAAAAAAAAAAGAGCAGACCCTTCTCTCCCCAAAGTTGGGTCAGCACAGAAAACTCTCCTACTGACACAATAACATTATATTTCGCGATCAATTTCCTTTCTGTAAAACTTAATTTTCTAAAACTATCTTATCTTTGAGCTTACGATTTGATGTAGCATCTACTAATGATTTCATTCTTGGTCAACGAAATGTTATGAAGGGTGTGAGTCAGTGATACAGGGGTGGGAGGTCACCGCCCCGCGAAACTCTTCTCCACACGACTGGTTGCGGGACTTGATTATTTGTTTTCAGCCGGGGCAGGACGCGTGTCGCACCTGACTCTTCGCGTTCTCTCTCTCTACCACCCGCCCCGCCCCCCCCCCCAATTCATCTCCCCACCCACCTCTAGAGGAACGAACCCAGATCTTAAACGATTTTATAAGTTAGACTTAGCTGAATGGGCTTACCATACACATGTTATGAGCTCTTCACTTTTCTATGGAGTTTTGTTAGTCATTGTACATCATCGTGATATATTTTCCTGATCTTTATAGCAATTATCCTTTAATGATGCTTAATTTAAACTTGTCACTAATTGTCCGTGATTTCATCGCCGTCATAGCGCTTATTGGGCGTTCGACCCTGCTTTTATTATTTCCCCCGAACTTCTAATTTACTTGCATTATAAAAAAAATCGTTGACGTAACTTTTTTTTTTATCATCTTGACTGAATGCAAACGTCACGTCATTTTGGTTTATTACTCCGTTGACCGAATAATGATATAATATGATGATACTTGCAATGACCGAAGTCAGAGGACGAAAGACTAAAGCAGGAGTAACTGAATGCGCTCTAATGTCGTCTTCGCGCGTTTTTTTAACCGACGTGAATGTTCATGTTAGACTGAACATTCGAGAAGAGCATCATTCAACTGTTGCGGGAATGAAGTGAGTGGGCGCGTTCGCTTTGATGGTGACCGTTAAGTAAGATTTGTATTATATGTAGCATCTAAGTTGACTTACAGCACATTTACAATACTTTTTCTCATGTTAAGATCTGTTGGGTGTTTGACCTAAATTACAGTCATATAATGAGTAGAGTTAGTCAAATGATATTATCAGACCTTTTGAAGTTATGCAATATACACTTCCGTTGTGGAGTCAGCTACGCTATTTGTTTGTTTGGTAGTATTAAGTTATACCAAAGATTAAACAAGACTTGTAGTTCAGGACTTTGTCAAATTTCGTAAAGTTTGTATTATTTACGATATAAGGTGCATGTTATTGATTATGCAAAAGTCGTTCTGAAAAAGGACAGTACAAGGCAGTGCTTAGAGTGGATGTTTGTGTATTTCTTTTTCTTATTTGCGCGCTAGTTGTCGAAAGAAAGAAAAACTGTTCACTTATAAACATGAAATCTTTTTCCTTCGAACACGATATGTATTCGAATGGGTTATATGTACTATAGGATCAGAGCGCTATCGTTTATATATATAATGTTCAGTTTGATAGCCAATTATTTTGATATTAATTTTCTCGGTCCAGCGATAAATTCCACTCTACGCTAAGTAAATGAAAAAGTAAAAGTCCTGTCATTGAAAAATCTTTTACATCATTATTCATTGCTTTTTAGTCTCATTCTCAACAGGATAAAGAATACAGATGCAGAGGATATTTATACAGTGGCCGGTAATAAAGTACGCTGGGAACAAGTCAAAGTTCTGGCTAGGAAAAAGGGTCACAGGAAAGAAAGTCACATTAAATTACAGTTTTTTATTTATGCGTTTACGGTAATCACCAACAGGCTTCTACTAAACACGCCGCAAAGGTGGATACATACTAAGTTAAAAGCCTTTGCGGGGTCGCTATCTAGGGGAGATTAATGTAACTTTTTTCCTGTGACTTTTTTAACTCGATTTATTTATAACAAGTTTAGAGAGAAAGAAGGGAGACAATTAAAATCCAAGGCTGAAGATTAAACCGAACAGTAAACCAGAGGAGGCACTTTTGAATATATGGTATTGTGGGAAATGTTGCAGTACTTATTGATTAATTAGGATACAAGAGTATATTAGGTGGAAAACCACCTGTAGGGAGGTGAATATTCTTCTTAAAGGAGGTTTATTGAGTTTATATATATATATATATATATATATATATATATATAGATATATATATAACATAAATGACAGCTCATAAAAGAGCCATCAACGGTTACTCTCATATTCATTGATTTCTGTTCCAACGATGAGAAATTTTCTTGTGAAACAGAATCGATGTCAGTCCTCGTTTATTTATAGTGCCATCTTAGACATGGCAAGTGAGATGCCTCACCAGATGTGTCCTTGTCCTCCCAACATGCAAGGTTTTGTGTGAACCTGTCATAACTTTGAGAAGTGTGCCTGCATACTAAGTTGGCCCTTTGGAGTACAGTTGGTCAAGGGGAAGAGTCGTTCTTCAGGACGAGTCTTCATCACTGCTGATCATGAACGCATAATTTTTTTTTTGAATACTGCTATGCTTCTAGTAAAGCAGACATAGTTCAAGATGATTTCTTGTGTAATTCACTCATCCTTTTTTTCCCTTTGACATCTGGTTTTTATAGAAAAGAGTCAGGTCATTATTCTGGTCTTATACCTCGCATTCGGGATTCTCTTGTGACCCTTTTGACCTTGGCATTAAAAAAGTATAACCTTTTCTTACTGCAGTAGGAGAGAGCACATTGGATGTATTCAATGGTGGTGGTTTAATACAAAATAGGAGGTATTTACTAGCACCTGCAGGTTGTGCCAAAGTCCATGGTCTTCACATAGACTAAAAGTTTGTACATCTGCCACATTTTGTGTAAGGTCTGTGAAGGGAAGCTCACTTTCAGTACTCCTCCCTGTGGTGATGATTACGTGTGAGCTCTCTTCATAGGCTTCCATGAGAAATAGAAGGTTTCATTCGAGAGATGATGGCGATGTCCATCTCTGATGAGACGTCCTCCTCTGAGCATTTCGTAAAGAGATTAGCAAATAGCACTCCTAAAGAGGATCTCATAGTGATGCCATCGGTTTATTTCCACATCATGCCCTCTGGCATGGAATGGTGTCTCCTTTCTGCAAATGACACGGATGGTCTTCATTCTCTCCTTTGGAATGTTAACAGAAGGGGTGGGGCCATTATCATGCACGTCTAGGGAACATTTGTGAGGAGTCACTCCACAATCAGGGATGCAACAATGCCCTCGGACTTGTTATATCAGATCACCTCCAGGAACTCAGCAAAAGAGGTGATATTGTAATGAAAGAAGGAATGAAAGTCATCAAGATATGTGCCAGCCTCTGCGCAAGGTGTGGGTAGTGGTGGGAATCTGGCTCATTATAAGGTATGATGGATTCTGTCCTGAAAATCCACTCTACCAGATAAATAGTGAAGGTTAAAAATCCACTCTACCAGACAAATAGTGAAGGTTAACTATCTTAGGGAGCTTGCTACCATTCTGAGAGGTATTGATTCTTAAGAGGAACTTGTTGGTTTGCTTGTTGGGATTCTGGGGATATACCTTTAATTTAGTTGCGTTCGGGAATAGGTATCAGTTTTTAACAGGGGGTCCTGCAGAAGGAGATAAGTAGACCACTTATCAGCCTAAAGTATGGCGATATTTGAGTGGGAGTGTGACGTTGTCTTAGGATGGCAATACAGCCAAATGATGGGTAATGAGAGTTACATCTTTCTGCTTCAGAATCCGTCTTGCTTCTCTTCTTTCTAGGCGGTCACCAGGTTTTTTTTGAAAGTCTTGATGGCATCGTGACTGTTGACATCATCATCCTCATCTTCTTCCCACCTTTAACCCATTTTTATCTGGGGTCGCCGTTGTGAATGAGTCGTCTCCATCGATTTCTGTTCTGTGCATCGTTCTCATTAATACCTTTCCATGATATGTCTTCCGCTACACAATAACGCCATATCTTTCTTGGTCTCCCCTTCTTCCTTCTACCCCGCACTTCCATTTCCATCGTATGTCTTCCAACATGATGTTCCTCTCTTCGTAACAGGTGTCCATACCATCGAAGCCTTCCCCCCTCCTGTATTTTCCTTGTTATTTAAACTACCTTTGTCAATCCTCTTATATATTCATTTCTAATCCTATCTTCCCTTGTTATTCCCGACATCCATCTCAACATTCTCATTTCTGCTACATCCATCTTCTTCTCCTCTGTTTTCCTCATACTTGCTGTTTCTGTTCCATATAACATTGCTGGTCTGACCACTGTCCTATGAAACTTTCCCTTTAATTTCAGAGGAACCTTCTTGTCACAGAGGACCCCTGATGCAGACCTCCAGTTATTCCATCCTGCCTGAATTCGATGTCTCGTCCTCATACAGTCAGATAACCATTTTCTGCAAAGGATGATATCTCTCAGACATGTTAAATTAAAATTAATACCACCTTGGCAGGATATTAAAAATACTTTTACCTTCATTTATTTCCCCCTTATTTTTCTCAAGTTCCTCTCCCTTCCTTAATAACGAGTTTAAATAGTAAGTGTCCCACCATAGTAAGACATTTATTTGCCTATTGCTCCAGATTTTTCAGTATAATCAAACTTATCCTCAGCAGTATAATGAACACAGATACATTGGATAGCTTTTGTGCAAAACTATGAAAAGTTGCAACCAAACAGTGTATGTCATAGTTGGTATTCACCTGGACCTAAAAACAAAAGATATAGATTGAAGACAAAGGTAGAAAAAGGACTGTTGCAGTGGCAGTAATCAGTTGCGGGTGCTTGGGCTGGACATGGCAGTTTAGGCCAGTTGATTCTTAGAAAAAAGGACACCATCATTTGTACAAAGGAGGCACCCTTCCAGTGACGAAGGGCATGCTGTGCAACAAAGTAATGTGGTCACCATGGGCTCTGTCATGAGCATCCTTTCCACTAATTTCATGATGGAATGTAGCAAAGAAATTTTTAGCAAAAGGGACAGATGTGCCGAAAAAAACTGTGAGAATCTCTTACAAAGAAACCCACATAAGACTCAAGGAAGCCTTTGAACAGAAGTTTGGTTGCTGCTTCACCACAGCAAGGAGTTCTCTGACAGTCAGATTATCTCTTAGAGTCTTCCTTACACATTGATTCAGATATGTAAACTTTAGTGTTGTCAAGGTCACATACTCATGGTAGTGCCACATTGGTGGCTCGGAATGACCTCAGTACCACCACCAGTACATACATCTGATATGCCTCTCCTGCTGAACTAGCTAGGACAATAAAAATAGAAAACTTTGCAGAAGTAGCCAACAACTTGTGGGGGCAGGGAGACGGGTGTCTTCCTACTGGCTGGATCCAGAATTAAAACATCCAGCAGACCAATGAAGATGCTGATTGGCTAGTAACAGATCTTGGAGCATTGCTCATAGGTCATGCTGTCAGAAGGGTTTATACCAGGGGGTGCTCTTTGTCATTTTCCTGATAGTGGTAGTAAAGAGAAGGGTTCATGGGTCACGGTCAGTGATTGTTTTCACTGTATGATGGCAAGGACCTCTTTATATTGGAAGCAGTGATGGTCACTGTCACCATCCAGGATTTTTGTGCGCCTTACGATGTAGTACTGGTAGACTTCCCTTTCATGTAGGTGGACAGTGATCTTCTTGGAGAAGAGAATTGTAGTCATTTCAAGGAATGAATGGCAGCATCCATTCTTAAGGCATGACATATGGTAAGCCATTCCTCCCCTCTTCATGGGATCATTGTTTGCGATGGTGCTGTTCTTCATGAAGTGCTTGGTAGCCTCCTTATCTTTATAGTAGGTTGCAGGGTCAACTTTTATGGCTGCATTAGTGGGTTTTACACTGATGTTGGTGATGTTCTTCAGGGCTCCCTTATCTTTCATATACTCAGTGTTCATGTAGCCTCTGTAGTAGAGTCTAATGGTCTCTCATTCTCACAGAGGGAGGGGTTCTCCTGACAATACCTACTGGCAATGGCATTTCTCATCACCCTGGTAATCCAGCAGTAAGAGTACCCATTACCAATAGTGGTCGGGTAACATGTTCAAGCTCATCAGAATTGGTATTCCAAGATGAACAATGTGAGGGGCACAAAGAAAGTAGGAGTTCATGACTGCAAGGCCCACAACCCTCTATACCCAATAGTAATCCAATGATGTCTGACTCCAACCTACAACTGGCCTAGTGAGTCTACATTGCTTCATCCCTAGAGTTTCTTGAAAGGCTCCACACTGCATCATCCCAGGACACCATCACATTGTTGGATGTGGAGTCTGTTGGTCTACAGAGATGATTCTACCCCAACATTGAATGATTCAGAGGCAACACAATGGTGCCTGCTCAAAATCTGCACTAAAAAGGCCCCTTTCATCAACTAATGAGGGCAAATGTGGTCTTAGGTCAATGGAGTAGACATGGGTTATCCCCTTGGTGAGCTGTTTGTTAACATTTATATGGGACTTGTTGAGTAGCAGGATCCCCAAACCAGCAGTATATGCCCAGTAAATTGATAATGCCTTCATCAATATCCCTGTGAAAATAAACTGGAGGCATTATTCTAATTTTGGATGTTCATTTCACTAGCACTCCTCATGGCTTTCACATGCAGGTCCACTGTAAGACAACAGACACTGGGGTCTGCCTCGACGGCAGTAGTGAAAGCCTGGAAAAATTCAAATCTGCAGTCATGAATGCCTATGTTTGTCATGCCCTCTCACACTGTTCTTCTTGGGATGCCGCTTCCAATGAGCTTGAAGATGTTGCCCAAAACCAAACCACCTTCAGGGGCTGCTCCTACTGCCAGGTGGCCAGTGTTATGAGAAATCCCATCAAGAGGTGGTACCACTAGGAGAACCATGCTCCCTGAGAGAATGAGAGGAACATTAGACTGCTCTTCAGAAGCTACATTAATATCAAAATAAGAAATAAAGCTCTGAAGGACATCATCAGTGTTAATGTAAAGTCCACTGATACAGACAAAAAAGTTAACCTGACAATCTAACATAAGGATTGGAATACTAGTGAGCATCTCATGAGGAACAGCCCTATCACTAGCTATGATCCTATGAAGAAGAGAGAGATGGTTTACCGAATGTCATGCCCTGAGAATAGATGTTGCCATTCTTGCAATGGTATGTCTACAACTCACCTCTCTAGTAGATCGCCGTCCACCTACATAAAGGGGCAGTCTACCAGCAGTATGTGAGGAAACACGGCAGTGCACAAAACTCTGGACAGGGACATCAAATATCACCTCCTCTGATATGAAGAGGTCCTCACCATCCTACGATAGAAACTGTCACTGAACGTAATACATGAGATTCATTTTTTCTCTACCACCGTCAGGAGAACAACAAGGTGCACCCCTGAGATAAACCCTTCAGCTTCCTGCCACTTCAGGCAGCATGTCTTATGAGCAGAGCTCCTGGGACCAAGCACCAGCCAATCAGCACCTTCGTTGGTCAGCCAGAACCTGCCAAATGTGTCATTCTGTTCCCAGCCAATAGGAAGAAACCCCCCACATCCCTGGTCCCGACAGCCAACCAAAAATCTGCTAAAATTTCAGTAAGCTTGCTTGCAGGTATCAGTATGGCATAATTGTACCCTCTGGCTTCATTCACTTTTCAGTAAATGTTGGAGAGTACTACCAAAATGTTAAGAAATAAATGAACTATGGAGAGCTGTTATTTAATTTACCTGGTGCTACAAAGAAACTCATTCGAGAGATCGAGAAACTGCAGTATTATCTAAATAGAATTGAGATGGCCATTCTTTTCAATGAAATGATAAAAATTATATAATAATAATATTCTTCATTTCAGCTCAGGACCATATACAAGATAGAAACATTACAATACACAAAATTTAGATAGAAATTTGTAAGTAGTTATACCCAAACAATTGCAAATAATAATAATAGCTATTATTATTATTATTATTATTATTATTATTATTATTATTATTATTATTATTATTATTATTATTATTATTATTATTATTATTGTTATTCAACTAGTGAACATATGCAGATACATAATTCAGGTACAGTTTCTAAAAGGGAAGACTGAACAGCAGTTTTCAATAAAAATATTTAATACTGATAATTTCTGGAGAATACATACAGTTGGTAGCAAGGGATTGCTAATGGTAGAGATGTTGTAATAATGCTTGTTGATTATAATAATAAAAGATGACAACATCATTGGCAGTATGAAGCAACTCATGGAGAAACAATACAAAGCAGTATTGTCAACATAGTAGGTAAAACAGGGCACATGTATGTGAACAAACACTGCCTTTTCAAGACCATAATGAAGAAATATAGGGGAATAGTATTATCAGTATGTATACTAAAAGTTATGCCATCAACAGTGAAAAAAATCAAGAAATAAATACGTATGTACATCAATGTTTTGCACAGGCGGAATGCTGCTATTCCTTGCATGATCAAACTGGAAATGGTTTGCCTGGACATGATTTTTAAACTAATCAGGTGGTTTTCCACAAAAATCTGTGTAGTAGGATGATTGTGAGGTGTGTTGGTTTTGCACCTCAGAAAGTCATTGTGAACAACAGTCATACACCCCATGGCCGTCAAGTATAGTTGCCCAAAGGAATCACCCATTAATGGTATAACAGTATGCAAGGAAAATCAGCAGCTTGGTGTCATGTACACAAAAGGCATCATGTTGCCAGTTGCACATAGTTTACATCACGTCTGGGCTTTGTTGATCATATCATTTAGGTAGTCTGTAATGATGTACAACAGGTATGAGAATTCAAGTACAAATTCCCAATAATGATTTTCGAGAAATACTTGTGGTTCTTCAACATGTTTATGTGATCTCGCGAGCAGCAACGTGCACCGGGTATTAGTTTCATTGTATAAAATACCAAATTACCTGCATATATGTTGCCAGTCTCGATTAGTCGCTGAAGACCTTGTACTAATGGATAGATTAGGACCATACATCCACTTGGTAGCGAGTTCAGTTTGACATTCAGGGTACATATGTATGTATTAAATAGATACAGCTAGAGAATGCTGAAACTTCAGAAAGAGTTTCGAACAGTTTACTCTATCAAATGTTGTCAACAGGTGATTTCATTATAATTTGTCTTTAGGGATGAACATTGTAGTCCTCAAATATACAAATTTGAAGAGCAGTAGAAGTGTGAATAATGCTGAGCAACTTGCATTTAACATTGATCAAAATTTGCATAGTTCTCTTGGGGTATATAAATGTTAAGAATTCGGATCTTTGTGTCTTTTGTGGTCACTTGAAGGCCAAGCACCCTTTTGCTCCAGTAAAAAATCACTATTCAGTATGTTGCTTATTGACTTGTGCAAAAAAAAAAAAAAAAAAAAAAAAAACTGACCCTTGGGCCATCAGCTATGACGTGATCCGTAACTTGTATTGATGAAGTTAAGAGGGCTCTGATGGGAAGGTCATGTGGCCATCGGAGGGTCCCTTGCAATGTAATGATGCCAGGAACGTTTTTGTAGATATATTGGAGAGAGGCATGTTCCACATGAGACAAAAAATATTCCATGATATGTCTAATGATTTCATGGCTGCCTACAAAGTTGAGAGGTGAATGAGGTGATTATTGAGGTGGAGGGGGTACTAACAAAGGAGGATGGGCAGATACTTGCAGTAGAAGATTGACCTGCTCTGATGGCATGGGGGGTCAGTAAGTATTTCTGGGGGTTAGTCCTCAATTAGGTTATGTCTTGAGACTTTTATATTAGGAACAGGCTAGTAATCCTGTAAGCTGCTTTATATCTTCATGAAGATAAGAGGGTCTGAGCCTGTGAGAAACTAGACTCTGTATGATGGCAGCTGTCTTCACCAAGGAGTGTAATCTTTTTTATTAACAGCTAACATCTCTCCTCAGGTTACACGCAGGTACATAGTGATGGTTGGGTTTTGGTCCTTCTTGCAATGAAGAGGCTTGTTTCTTTTTCCTGCTTGCTTGTGTCTGCCAGCCACCATTTCCCTCATGATCATCAAACACATGGGGTGAGGTGTGAGATTCAGGTTCAGAAGATTCTTATGAGCTGGGATTCTTGACTGGAATGATCTCATTCATCCCCTACCAGGGGCACTGAGAAACGAAAGGATATTGGGTATTCATCTGTCCTCTTTGATAGGATGTGTAATAGAGAAGGTACTCCCCAACTGGGAGGGTACAATCTTATCATCCTCACATGTTACCCACTTCTTCCATATTTGTAGGCAACGAGGAATCAAATGATGCGCGATCTAACAATCTGGTGGAATACTATTACCCTAGTAAGAGATTCCTGAATTCAGGTGATTACTTCCCAGATCAATGAAAATATTGTTTATAGTGTATGTCCTCAATTTTCTCTGAGAGTGACTTTACCATTTGTTGCAATATTGTACACTGCAGGCAGGCTGAGATCAGCTGGCTCCCCTGGTGGCAGTGTATAAGGGTCACTGGGGCAAACGGGTGCAGAGCATTTCCTTACCCATGAAGTTGTAAAGGTCACTTTCTTTCAGGAAGATCAGTTTTTTGCTGATCATTTCTGGGTAATGGATTTAGCTACCAGGTCTTTGCATGTTATATATGAAATGTTAATTTCTTCTGAGAGGTTTGCATTTACAGATTCTTCAACTGAATCTATTGTGGAACTGTTCAATTGGTAATGGACGAATTAAATATGATATTTCGTGAGCGTCAAGGCTTGTGTGTGAGGCACAGGTATTGTTGGGTGCAATGGTCATTGTCACAACAGATGGAGGTGGGTTGGATGGCATACACTGCTGTTAGTAGCCCCTTATATAAAGGTGGTAAAACTAAACACAAACCTCCAGTATGAGAAATTTTTCACCCTCCCTATGCTTCATCATCTATGAGAATACATGTAATTCTCAGGAAACTTAGCAGTTGAATGGCCAGCACCCACTGGGTTCTGGCACGGGCTAATCTCAACTTTGACTTCCAACTGGTTCTCGGACCTCTTTTGTCCCTTAGTTTGTGCAAATATTTTGTTTGTCCAGAACCTAATAGGTCTTCAACTTCTTTGGCTCTGAACACTTTCAAATTACACACTTTTCATCATTCCATTGCTCTCCATGCCTTACATCTGACCAAATGGTGTGTGTCTGTATTCATTATAATGCTTTGGATAAGACTGGCTGTCTTAAAATGTCCAGAGCAATAATTAAATGTAAGACGCCTTTCAGTGATTGTACTTTTACTTTTTCAACTAACTTTTTAACCACACATTGAAGAAAGAAGATTTTTTTGCAGGCTTGAGAAAATTAATAGCATATTGCTTACCAAAATAGGGCTGACTATTGAGAAAGCCAAAAATATATATGTGGAGGTGAAACTTTGGATATTCATATGAGTGAATGACATATGTTGAAGTTGCTAATATTAAATGTTTGCATAGTATAATATGTTGTTTACGAATAACTGGAGGGATGAATAATTAGGAATTTACATACAAGTGATGAAGAGGATTCTATAGACGAAAGAATGGATTAGTGTCTGAAGATGCTTTGTTCAGGTGCTAGGAATGGAGAGCAATGGGATGATGAAAAGTGTGTAATTTGAAAGCGTTCAGAGGCAAAGAGCTTGAAGACCTACTAGGTTCTGGGCAGACAAATTTCAAGAGTTTATGCAAAGGAAAGGCCTTTCTATGCAGCTTTAGCAAATGTTTCTGAATTCGACAGAAATATGTACGCAAGGGTGGGAGTAGACTTATGTCTTTCTTCTTAGTAAGTTGGATATCATTAAGTGTCCAGATAGATATTCCAGATACCTACCGGTTTGAATCTGCCCTTGCATCAGAGTCATTTCATTTGGTTCTTCATTTGGATCTTAAGTTTTATAGTGACAAGAATATCTAAAATATGAAGAAATCAGGCAGTTAAGGGGGCATTGTGGTTATCTAGCAAAAAAAGTGACCAGTATATTCAAAGTAGAAACCAATAAATGATTACGTTCTAGAGCATGCTGTTGAAGGTGGGTCTATCTTCTCGATAAGGTGGATATCGTTCCCTTATCCTGGCATTTTGGACGTGGGTTCGAATCTCGTCTGGGCATCAGAATTTCTTCATTTGGATCTAGGCTTCATAGTGACAAGGTTTTGCCCAAACAAACGGGGAGAAAACCCATTATGGTTTTACAATTTAATATATATATTTATATATATATATATATATATATATATATATATATATATATATATATATATATATGTATGTATGTCTTATTACATCACCGTGATTCATATACGCATTAACCTACAAATGTCCCTTAATATCTAATTCGCTCTACCTCGGAATTAATATAATTTCATATATGTTAACCGAAGAGGATTTTGTTTTTAGTTGATAAGATAGCCTTGTGGTTTAAAGTGCTTCACTGTATGTCTTGAATTATTGGTTCCGTGGTTCGCGCCCATGAGCGATGAATTACGTATCAACTAAAAAAAAATCCCCTTCTGTTAACATATATGAAAATATATTAATGACGAGGTACAGTGAAGCACTTTAGTATATTTAATATTATATATATATATATATAATATATATATATATATTATATCTATATATATATAATATATATATCATATATAATTATATATAATATATATATATATCATTAGTGCAATGGTCTTCAAATGAAGTACGTTGAGCTAGGCCATTGTCAGAAAGAGTAAAGAGATAGAAAAAGAGAACGGATGTACAGTGGGCGTTTGAAGATGGTCTGTACCTCCCCGGGAGAGAGCATAAGACGGGCTGGAGCCAAGGAGGTTGCTCCTTGGCCCCTGGGAGGAACGAAGGGAGGGCCGGGGTTATTAGGCAGCGAACACCAGAAAACTATCCCTTCTCTTGGCTCGCCTTACCCCTCTTACTTCCCCTCCCTCCGCCCTCTCTCTCTCTCTCTCTCTTTCTCACTCTCTCTTCTGCGCCTTACTTTTCCACTTCCAAATGATGGGCTCGACTCGGTCTGTAAGAAGCATAGAAAATGGTTCGTATAGGTATAGAAAACGGTGTTTTTGTTTAGTTTGTACCTAGAGAGTAACAATCACGAAATGATAAATAATTCTTACATCTCCCCCCACCCCTAACCCCCACAACCCACCACCCGCCAACTCCTTTTTAGGGAGAATGAAGGTAAATACTTTTTATATTGTATGAATATTTTGTTTTTAATGTTACCTGCAATTTTTATTAGGAGATTTTTCTTTTCTTTTAGCAAAACTCGCAGTTCTCTCTCTCTCTCTCTCTCTCTCTCTCTCTCTCTCTCCTCAGGAAGCGACAAAACTTAAATTAGAAAAATATGCCGGCACATGTCGTCGCAACATATAAGCGTACACAAACGCACAGAATGGCTGTGTTAAGTCTTGAAATGAGAAGCCTTTGTTTATATGATTCCAGTTTCTACTTTGGTTGACTTATTAAATCTGGTTTCTGATGCGGTTGACTCTCATATTCATGAAGGGTATTCGTGACTCAGCAGACTACTGATATATTCCCCTTATTTATTTCGAGCTGATTTCAATAACAAATAATCTAAAGTATCTATGTCCGCCAATATTTTCGATGCATGTCACTGAATCTAAAAACCTCATAATTTGTTTCTCGACAGAAATCAGACGATAACAAAACTTACTTGTTAACAAAATAATCAGTTGAGCTGAGTTGAATATAGAATATAGGCCAAAGACTAAGCACTGGGACCTAAGAGGTCATTCAGCGCTGAAACGGAAATTGACAGTAAAAGGTTTGAAATACGTAACAGGGGGAAAACCTGGCAGTTGCACTATGAATCAAATGTTAGGAGATGGTGGAAAGTAAGATGGAAGAAAGAGAATATGAAAGAAGGTACAGTAAAAGGAGCGAAAGTGGTTGCAGCTTTGGGCCAAAGGCACGCTGCACAGAACCTTATGTAATGCCTACAGTGCACCGCATGAGGTTCACTGGCACTAACCCTCTACCGCCACAAATGAGCCAGGTGCCGTTAGGTAGCCCATTTTGCGATGACTACTGTGAGACATTGGAGGTCGACTGGGGGAATCTTATAGATGTAAGTAGTGAAAATACTTTCGAATGAATATGATTATATACACATATTTACTGTTAGATATTTTTAAATGAAATTCTTTTCAAAGTTATTTGTTCATTTTTAGTTTTCTGTTTAAATTGATCACGGCGTCAATAACCTAGATATTGTGACGCCAGTTTTAAGAGACATAATCAGTCAGTCCAGCAATGTCGACCAGAGGCTTCCTTCGTCTCTGCTCTCTGGGCTTTGTGCTTCGATGTTACTCGTTTGTCAGCAGACAATTTCTCTAGAATCGGAGTTGTTTTCATAACTTATCGATTGACATTTTATGATAATTTTCGTGCCGTAGGAGAGCAATGACGTCAGTGCACCTGATGCGGTGTACTGTAGGCTTTACTGAAGGTTCTTTGCAGCCACTTTCGTTCCTTTTACTGTACCTCCTTTCATATTCTCTTTCTTCCATCATACTTTCCACCCTCCCCTAACAGTTGATTCATAGTGCAACTGCTTTGAGGTTTTCCTCCTGTTACACCTTTCAGAACTTTTACTGCCAATTTCCGTTTCAGCGCTGAATGACCTCGTAGGTCCAACTGCTTGGCCTTTAGCCTCAATTCTATACTCAATCATAATTCCATTCCTGCGTCCTTTCTTCAGTGCTGCTGTCCAACACCTCTATCTATTGATTCTTAGAGCAAGTGCGAGATTTTCTTTTTTCTCCCATTTCCACCTTCACATTCTTGAATTTCGTTTCCTTTATATTCTGGGTCTCTGTATCTCGCTGCCGAACCAACCCAAGAGGCCCTCTTCACTGCCCAATGCTTTGCTCGGAGGCCGAAATTTCGTCTATCAGTCATTTTCCACGATGAAGAACTAAAGCACCTCAGTCGACAAGTCATTACCGGCCGTTATTCGAGTTATAGATTAACCTAAAGGTTTAAGCAATGATTGGATGATACCCAATAGATTGGTAAATCATTCTCAAAGGCTGAGCAACGTGGCACCCATACACAAGTGAGAGATGCGGTCAGATCGTAGCTATGTAATCATACAGACACAAGATTAGAGGCGAAGCGCAACGAGAACGACCAGACAAAAATTTTACTCTCATCTTTTTCCTTTTTTTTTTTTGTAATTGCTACGAACGTTAAAAAGGGCTTGGACAAGATACCTCATACCAAATGACTTGCTGCTGACAGGGAAAAGGGCGCGTGATAATGTGCTTATATATATATATATATATATATATATATATATATATATATATATATATATACATAAAACCTATGTGTGCATGTAAGAAATAATATACATATATATATATAAATATATATATATATATATATATATATATATATATATGAATCATATCACATTACCGTGATTCATATACATACATCGAGCTACAAATGTCCTTTAATATCTAATTCGCTCTACCTTGGAATTGATATAATTTCATATATGTTAACCGAAGGGGAATTTATATATATTAATTCCGAGGTAGCGAATTAGATATTAAAGGACATTTGTAGCTCGATGTTATTATAATATATATATATATATATATATATATATATATATTTCCTTTGTATGCATATGAAGTACAATCCGTCTATTAGGACTTTTTAACGAAACAAATAAACACAAACAATCAAAGACTTCGTAAATCTGAAGGAAAGACTACTACGAAATCCACCGTCCAAAGTTTCCTAGAATTGAAGAAATAACGATACCGACGCTCCAGATGCATAACACTACTACAGGATATTGAGCAACCATAAGAAACGCAAAAGGTCTTCGGTTTCCTAAAAGGATACGGGGCGCTTTGTCAAGCAGCGATCTTCGCGATCTTTATCAGATCCTGAGGTAAGTGTTTAGGTGAAACAATATCTTTTCATTGGATTTTTGCCTTTTTCTGCTGATGGGATTTCAACCCAGCGTTTACATTCGCTCTGTCTGCATCGTGAGTCTATAATTTTAATATTCATCTCATTGTGTCCGTTTGTAAGCATAATTATCATGACTCCTTTCTCCATGACAGTGGAGACTGCCACGTCGAACTCTAATAAGTGAATCTAGGCCAGATCCTTTGTGCAGGATATATTGATAAGATGAGCCGTTCATATCGCTATACGCAGAAAGCTAATGGCCATCTATTTTTTTTTTTTTTTGTTTTTTTTTTTTTTTTTTTAGCTAACAGGTAAGATGGGTGAAAGAAGAGTGAGGGCAGTTAGCTAGGCAACCATGGTACGGAATGGTTTAGAAAGTCAAGTATTAGTAGGAGTAACGTAAAGTGTGGTTTATCCACAATTTTATTTGGGTAAGGGTACCATTTTCTTACTATGGCTTTAATATTAACATATTACAACGATGATTTTACATTATATTAACATAGTGAACTGTACAGATTACATATTTTAAATATTATTTCTTAATAGTATAATTCTATTTAACAAAAGTTTTAGTTTGCTAATTTTAATTTTAATGTTAACTTATAATGATTATGCAATACATTTACATAATAAAATCTGCATATTACTTTTTTCACAAGACATTTGTTAATATTCTAGTAGCTATTCACGCCATTTAGTTGCCAGAATGAACTGGCACTAATTGAATCATAGGCACAAGTAGCATAGCTTGACTGGTTTGCATAATGAAGTGACATTCGCTGATTAATGAATAAATGGAAATGTCGGGTTTTTATCAACTCTCAATGGGGAATCATTTCTAACTGACTGATTGGTTAATAGGAAAAAAAAAAAAAAGCACAACTGGAAAAGTTAGCAGAGGCCATCTGTTTTATAGATATAACTACAGTAAAAATATACAAACCAACCAAGTACCACCTGCTAATTAGCGCCACAATAACAGCGGTCATAGTTGGCGTAGCAATATCACCTAACGCACAGGAGATATTGTTTGCACGAAGTCCGGTTCGCCATGACACATAAGGCCGGATGTTTTGATGCCAAGGTGCTGCCAAGTCGTCTCTCCTCCAAACACACCCCCACCCCCACCTCCACCCCCACCCCCACCTCCACCCCCATTCCTACCCAACCCCACAGCCAACCAAAACGGCTAGATGTCAATAAAGGCGATTTCAGTTGCATTTTTCAAATTCAACAAATGCTAAGTATTGAAATAAAGACAATCACAGTTCAGGGTGTAAGCAGATACAATGAATTTAAATTCTTTCTCTCTCACACACACATGACGCATATATATATATATATATATATATATATATATATATATATATATATATATATATATATATATATATGTATGTATATTTATATATACATACATACAAGCATGCGTGTGAGTGTGTACGTGTGTTTCCCTCCTCCTCCCTGCTAACCCAAAGCCTCGTTTATCAGGGCCAAATCATCACGCGAACGTTGACTCATTTCCTGTGCATAGGAATACCGATTTAGAAAACAATTATCACTAAAGCACAAATCCCAGGAGCGCAGTGTACCCGAGACCAAATAGGTATTTCGATAGATGAGATTTTTGAATTTCACCTGTTTTGTGGATAATGATATGAAGCGCGGGAACTTGAACGTTTCAACTGGGAGAAAGCCTTTGTGCCAAGCTTAAGAAATCGAAACTCATCGTCATTTCCCCCAGCGCCGTACGAGGCAAAGGACCCCTAAGAATTCTATTCCTCCATTCTTGCTCCTGACCCTCACTTTCACTTCAAACCGCTACCTGTATTCCATCCTCCATCCTCATCCTTCTCATCCAAAAGGGTCTGGAGGCCTTCCAACTTTTTTCTGGCATCCACAGGAGTCCCACTGGCACGTACCAGGTGACTGTCATCACTATTAAATATTATAATCTGTGTTTCAAAGCCTCATGCGTCTATCGTTAAGCCTACCTAAATTTTCTCTTCCATCTCCAAACGTCTTTTAATCATACGATACATGAAGAGAACAAATAGCAAGAGGTGACGCAACCTTCAATATTAGTACCCTACTGCTTACTGAAAATTCATTTATCGAGACTCGCGTTTTGTTCATGGATACTTTCAGTTTGTTTAGCTTTTGAAACGCCATTTTAACACAAGACCCTCCACGGGTTTGTTGACGCTGCTAAGTCCTCCAATAGATCTTAGATTCGAGGCACTTCTTAACAGTCTTGCCATTTCTATAACCAGTCTTTTCACTTCCAAGTTTTTTACTAACTACTTATCCCATCCCACTGAGAATAAGAATACCAAGCACTATTATTACAGTAACATCGCAATGGTCCTTTAGTGACCACAAGTCAAGCCACCTTTTTTTGGTACATCAGCAATGATTTTCACTCGCAATCATCAGTCAATGTGTCGTCATCTCATATCCTGCAACGGTCCAAATACTAATTAGGGCGCCATTGACATTTAACTCAGATCATCCTCTGCCGAGATTCCATCACAGCCAGCGGTCTAGTTAAAGTAAAATATACTTATTTTATCTCAATAACTGATGCCACTTCAAAGATCAACTATAAGAATTAAATATATAAGTATATGCATATTTATGTATAAGAATTTTTTAATGTATAAGCGTTTCGTCCCATTTTCATCGAAGCTTTGTAATTCATTACTACGCATTTTCTGAAACCTGTCTTTTCCTTTGCGGTTGAGTCTCACTTGTTCTAGTTTTCTGTCAAAGAAAACGAGTGAGTTGGCTGTTTGTCTGTCCGTCCTCTGATCTTAAAAACTACAATTGCAGCCCTCGAGTCTCAGTCGTTTTTATTTTATTGAAAGTCAAAGTTAGCCATGATCGTGCATCTGGCAACCCTTTGGGACAGGCCACCACGGGGCCGTGGCTGAGCGGCTCATACAGCATTATACTCTGTACAGAAAACTTGACTGTGCCGAAGAAACTTCAGCGCATTTTTTTTTTAACCAGGACTAAATGAGACCAGCCCATCGGCTTCTGAATTCAAACAATATAAAGCTTTCATTCGTATTTGATTAAAATCTCAAAATAATGCAAATTGCGGTGAACAGTTTGTTTGTTGTGGCCAAAATCCTCTTTATAGGTATTACGTCTTCTCTCTCTCTCTCTCTCTCTCTCTCTTCTTTATCTCGCCGTGATTCATGGTTGTTATCGGATCTTTGGTGGACATTTCCTGCGCGTTGTGTTTGTTTATTTGCGTATTTAGTTTTCCTTACACACGCATATACATGTATGCATACATACTTGCAAATATATAATATATATATAATATATATATATATATATAGTATACATATATATATATATATATATATATAATATATAGTTATCTATATGATATTTATATGTAGAAGCCTTGGTTTAATTAATGTTGAGAATTTATCAATCAATTATCCAAATTCCTGTTTGTTGTTTTTCAAGTTCTATTGTTATGTTTGGTTTATTCATATATCTATTTACTTGAGTAATTAATGAAGTGAACTGGTATTCACTAAAGAACGACTACGGTTATTTATCAATTGTTTGTAACGTGTTATACGATGTTTATATTCTGCTTCATCTTCCAAGATTTCATTACTGAACAGAAGAGTTTTTTCTTCTTCTTTTTTTTTGGTTGGCTATTTGTTCATTCATCATATCCTGTTGCACTTTCAGTTATCGATTATAATTCTTACAAATTCTTGTGTTGTAAACTAGACTGTTCTTTCACTTTTGAGTGTAATTGTATTTATTGATAATAAACTATATCGTTTTACGAATGAAATCGGTTGTCTCTAATCGATTATCTGTCAGCTCTTTTATCAATAAACTTTTTATGAATAGGCGACGAGGAAATGGAGATCTTTCAACTTGTGCAGAACTGACAGAAGTTCCTCATCTGTTGGTGAAACTGTCCTTTCTCGTAATTTCCACGAGAAAACTGGCAGAGAGCTACGCTAAGGAGAATCACCAGCGTAGCTCTCTGCCGTTTTCTCGTGTAATTTACGAAAGAGACGGACTTTGTTACCAACACACCAGAAGACTTCTCTTTTTTCTCCTTTTGAAAGAACGCCATTTCCACACACACATTGAGCTGACGAAAAGTGTTGTCGCCTATTTATAAAAAAAATTTATTGTAAAGAGAGCTGGCAGATAATCGATTAGAAACAACAGAATTCATTCGTAAAACGATATAGTTTTATTATTCATAAATATGGTTTAAGCCGTAAGGCTTTGAGATAAACAGAGCCATAGACTCGGGTAAGGGAAATAACAAGTATTAGGGTGAGATAAATGGAGTTGCAGATTAGGCATTGATGTAAGTTGAAAAATGTGAGGTTGTCAGTTGAATTGAGTATAGTAATAATAGTAGGTAAGTGAAGCAAGTACTTGAGGTAAAGTTGAAACAATAGTTTTAGATAAGTGAAGCAATAAAATGGAGGATTAAGGTAGATCAAGTTATAGTTATAACTAAGGAACCTAGGCTACGGCTGAAGCGAATCCACAGCTGTAGCAGAAACGGGCAAAAAGCAAATTAAAAAGCGCAGTGGTGAACTAATGACTTCACTATGCATATATCACGAAAAAACAAATCAAGAATGTACTCATGAGCGAACGTACCTACCACTCAACATGTTACGGACATGTTCAGAAACAAACAACAAGTGAGCGCAACTGAGTTGTCTTAACATTACGCAATTGTGTATTCTGAATCGTTTTTCGGAAATTAAAAATAGACTTTTTTTTCTAAGAATAGGAATCGCTTACGGGAATACCCGCGCCTGTTCTATTCTCTGACTCTGTTCCATCATATCCCGTTACCCGAAAGGATGATATGGTTTGTTTTGTATTTCGTCTCACAATTTGCCTTTTAGGCAGACCATTCCAGAAATGATACATAGGAAAGGCTACTGGATTAAACAATATAGGTCATGATAGGACCTGATTTTTCATTCATTTCATGACTTATTTCCACGGAACTGTTTATTATTCGTAAAAAAACAGTCACTCTGCACAGATCACCTTCATGTCTGCATGTACATATTTTCATTTCGAGTTCATATTGCATTGAATACCAGTCATCATTGTATGCGAAACACAACGCCTTCGTTTCTAAAACATCGAGTTAATTAAAACTAAGCTGCATTCCGCAGGTGCAGATTAAGAATTTCGATAAAAACACCTCCTCAGAGTTCGAATGATATGAAGAAAATAAGTCACCTCTTATCGCGCGATTCCTCCCTGTGATAAGTTGCTCACGAAAAAAAGACCAACTACGATCATTATTATGTCCTACTGGATGATAAGTTTCTAGCTATCGTGACCTTAGTTATTATTATTATCATCATCATTAAAACTTCTCTTCTCCACATCTTGAACTGTTTTCAAGGGCATGGGTCAACTTGAAAGATAATAAGTAAAAAATGCGCCGAAGTGTCTTCTGCGTAGTCGAGTTTTCCGTACATTGTTTAATGCTATATAAAACTCTCAGCCACAGGCCATGAAACTCTTAGTTGCGACAAATGAAGCTTTCAGCCACAGCCCAGTAGTGGCCTGTGTTGTTGACATCGATAGTGGTGCCTGACGCACGATCATGGCTAACTTTAACTCTAAATACAATAAAAACTACTGAGGGTAGAGGGCTGCAATCTGGTATGTTTGATGAATGGAAGGTGGATGATGCAACTAGTTTCAGAGACACATTTTTGCCGGTTTTAATTGCTCCCATTCTTCTCTGATTTACTCGGAATTTTCAACTGTAGATAAACTGTATGTATATCGATAAAAGACATGTTTCATGAAGTAGGGCGATATAATGTTCCAAGTTACAGGCAGCCTCGATATCATTCATGAAATGTTGACGTATGAAAACCAATAAAGTAGCGTAATGCCAACAGTCATTTGGTAATAGTAAATCACTGCGCCGTTATGTTTAATAAGGTATCTATCAAACGGGTGTTTTTTTCGGTAAGTGTGATGCAATTGTGGTTTCCTTCTTATCAGATACGGAGGTTGCGCGAGCGCAAGCGAGCTCGCCAGATAAGCCACCAACAGGCAACAGCGGCGGCTAAACAAACGAAATTTTATTCGGATGATCATGAATCCCGAGACGTTGCGAAGGCAGCTTGTAAAAAGGTCATGCTTCGATCTCCTAAAAATAACAGCAATAAGTGAATGCGCGTTTTTCAGATATAAAGGTACAAGGGGGAAAAAAACGATACACACGCAGATACAGAAACGACTAAGAATGCAGTAATCGTTTGTTGGGGCATACTCATTTTTACTGTCAAGTTTTTACTGATTTTCATGAAGTGGTGGATGTTAAGTATGAAACGCAATTAAAACGCATTTTGCCTCCTTATGAGACTAGGCCGTCAACTGCGGTTGTTTTGACACAGTTCCCATTTATATGTAGCATTAAATTGAAGGATGAACGAGGCCGCTATTTTCTCCTTGTATTTCGTTGAAGCCGCCTTCATGAGGAGAAACAGTTTATCGGATTAGTAAGAGTTTGGACCTGAAACGTTTCGCTTCCTGAAACAACGAAATCCGTCCAGATCGTCATTTTTGTAGGTTTCAAAAATAATTAAATTCTACACACGTGCACGTACAAACACGCGCAATACATACATAAATACATACATACACAAACATATATATACATATATATGTGTGTGTGCTACCGTATGCCTTTTTCCTTAAGAGTGGGATCTTGATAGATGGTTCCCTTTGGAATTCAGCATGTTGCAGGAGTGATGTTCTTCCTCTCTCTCTCTTTCACTAAGTATATATACATATATATATATATATATATATATATATGTGTGTGTGTGTGTGTGTGTGTGTGTGTGTATACTATATATATATATATATATATATATATATATATATATATATATATATAGATAGATAGATGAGACAGACAGCAGATGGGTAGATTATATCTGTGTGTGCATGTGCGTGTATCACAAAATTTGCTTATATTTTACTTAAATAAAATGACGATTATAATGAAGATAGACATATGCATATATATATATATATATATATATATATATATATATATATATATATATATATAAATGTATCTATATGCACTTCCATTGGCACACATCTCGATCCGTAACTTGCGCAAAATGCGACGTTCCATTCCTGAGCGATATAGGTCACGAAGAAAGTAAACAATAAAGAAAAGAAAAAAAAAAGAGCTCGTAATGTACTACTGTGAGAAGTGACTGACGCAGAGGGCGGGTGGCGTGCAGGAGCAAAGAGAGGCGCGATAAACAATGCAGTCTTCCGAGAACGTCGACCAGTCATCGATCATCGTCGTATTTACGGAGCCACGAACACTTCCACAATGTTTCCAATTCGACTGATGCGGACAACTGCAGTATTATCGATCGGTTATTCTCATTACCCTTTTTTACTTCTTTATTTTTTACTCTTGATGTTATTATTAGGATTCTTATTTTCAAATGAATATTATTATGTTCAATATGTTTAAAGAGACCCAATGAAAATGACAAATGAATAATCGAATACGTAAACAACTTCGTTTAAAAGTTAGACAATCAAAGGTGGCGTACTTTTTTTGCGGCTAAGCTGGGTAGGTTTACGAAAGCAACCGGAGCAGAGAAAATATTATGATAGTAGTAACAACAGTGCCGTCCGTACTATCCCTGTTATCATAATTGATATCATCATCAGCAGCAGCAGGAATAGCAGCAGTGCCCATGATAAACTGCTAATACTGCGTATCATGCGAGTCTGTAAAGAAAAAACAAATCGCCTTAACTCAAAAAACTTGAATGCCTTCCATTACCAATCGATGACAAATAGATACAAATCAAGAGCCTTGTCCTTGGCACGCTAGAAATCGCGAAGTAAGTAAACTTTATAACGCAAGAGTCCTACTCGTGCCAAGTTCATTGACACGTTATGACGCCGCCCCAAGAGTGTTGCCAAAACACTGACACGGGACGCAATGGGGTCAGTGTTCCCAAGGTCTAGAGAGAGACTCGTGTTTGCGGTCGAGCATTTTACCTCGTTTTCTTTCACGGTCGCGTTCGTGACCCCGTTTTCTGTTGCGTAATGTATATATAGCCAGCAGCGGTTACGTCATGATAGAGCGAAGGCTTCTTATTCGTTTATTCTCTGTTGGCTGCAATCACAAGTTTCAATTATGTAATGAAATGTCGTGTTCATTAAGCACCTATGAGCAGATGTAAATTAACCTCACATTGATCTGAAAAAATACGTGTTTATTAATAATTATCAGCATAGAACAACACTTACATACGTATACGTATATATATATATATATATATATATATATATATATATATATATATATATATTGTGTGTGTGAAGATAAAATGCCCATAAAGCACTATTTGATCGTTGCAACCATATATTTCGAGCACTTCGTATTGTGCCCGTTATAACATTCACCTGTTAACGTGGGCACAGAAGGAAGTGCTAGAAATATATGGTTGCAACATTCAAATAATGTTTGATGTGCCTTTTATCTTCACATTATTCTATTGTATTACAGTAAGAAACATTCATATAGTGTGTATATATACACGTATATATATGTGTGCATAAAACAGTCACCACTGCATCTATGATTCTTCACAGACGTCTGGGTCTAATACAACACGAGATGTTTGGAAGTGATCTAAAACACAAGTGAAAGGGTGCTAATAATTCTGGATGCTGTCCTTGGCCTTCTCCTGGCCACCTGAGTCAATTGAGGAGAGGTAACCCTCATCCCAAGACCATCCTCCTCAAACGTAGTAACCTTTGCATACGTAAAATGGTCACAAGCTCCTTCCGTTTTAGTTGCTTTTGGTAAAACCGAGCTTTCTTTGTCACATCTGCCCCTGTTGTATAGATGCAGTTCGCGTGAGAAATCCTTGCAAGTGCGTCGAACGTGTTATTTCGATGTGCTATTTCATATAAAATCAAAAATTCTTATATGTATATAATCCAGGCATTACCAATGTACCTTGTACAAAACACCACGTGTTTATCATAAATTCTGCAGCCTGCATACATTATCATTTGTTCCAAGTGAACTTTTTTATAAATATATTCTAGGCATTGACTGAATATGAGATTGGCTTCAAAGTAAAGGCAAAATTAAACGAAGTCCTTTCCCTCAGTTGTCTTGTCGACTTACAATCAGCTCATATTTTACATCAAATTTTACTTATGCGGTAGAATTTATACAGATTCACACACACACATACTCACTCACACACATACACTCACACACTATACACTACACACTAACGGCTAGATAGACAGATAAATAGATGTAGGTAAAAATATAGATAGATAAAGATAAACCATCATTATTGTCATTTTTAGTGGTATAATAGTAGCAGTACTGTTATAATTTGTGTAAGTATTATTAGGCTTATTTAAATTTTTCTATATTTCAGGTAGGGTAACTTCGAGAATTTCGTGAACAGAAATTTGAATCGCGATGGGACCACGGGGAAGGACGAAAGTTCCAAAGTGCCACGAGAAGTCTGTTGCACCAAAGCAAAAAGGCACAAAATTGAGTTTCACAATTTTATCACAAAATTAAACTCTGTAAATTTAACAAAATACATGAACTGAAAGCGGACTCGCGCTAACGCACAACTTAGAAAAGGACATCAACTTTAAAACAATTGACAACGAGTCCCAAATGCGCACAAGGACACGACAGGGAAGTTTCAATAAACCGTGGAAAAAATCTCATGACCTGCTTCCAGGATCCCGTCAGTCTCTGAAAGTTTCAAACAAAAAAACCTTATTTGTGCAACATTTCGCTTATTAGATTTCTTCAAAATAGATCCTCACGTGAACTGCAATATTTCATATGTCCAAAACCGCATTCCGCTTAAATCTACGGAGGGATAATTATTAAATCGCACTTTAAAGTGTAAAAATACGTCAGTTATCCTTATGTTTACATCAGTAAATTATCGCTTCGACCGATTTGTGTGACGTCACAGATTATGGTCGGTTACATAAAAATACACCGTAGCTGCGCGTGGGACTACCTGTTATTTCTATATCGTGCTTGTAAGTAGGAAAGGGAGGGGAAAATTTTTTGTAAGGACCTGGTTGGTTTGGTTGGGAAGCAATTATCGTTAAAATACAGGATTACAAATACAATTTCACTGTGAAAAGCAGCCTAATTGGATGTTAAAGTAAAAGCTCTGTGTACAAGTGTATATTAGGCATTCATTTTGAAATAAAAGCTATAGAAATTGTAGCCAAGACCCGTAAATTTTTAGGTCCGGTAAATGGTAGTATTAAAATGATTTTCATCTTTTGAGACTAAAACATCTAACAAAACAAAGCTAAGCGACCTTGATATTCCTTTTCCAGAGTAAGCTTGATGTTGCCGTGACATTGATTCGCAAAGTGTAAAAATCTCTCGGCATCACAGTCATTGTTAAAAAGGACAAAGGTGTCGTTTATAGACCGTGAATGAAATAGGGGATGGAAGGACCAAAGTCTAAGTATGTACTAAATCTTGGGAAAGACAGGAGGCAATCTTCCATCATGTGCTCTTCCGAGCAATAAAGTTATTGCCAGCAGTCTGGCCCAGAGGCGACCCCTTTGCCATCCCATACACCTGCTTATATTCATTGTTATCTAAAAAATATTTTCAAAAAAAAATTAAAAGTCGCATTATGGAAGTGTCTCCTGTCCTTGCTTTGGAAGGTTGGTGTTGGTCGCCCCAGTGTGTCTGTGATACTACTTATTGTCTCATTTATCGCTTACTCGGGGAGTAAGCCTACAAACTACTTTTTTTTAGTTGTTCTTGTTGGGGGTTAGGAAAACCCTGAGGAAAAGCCTGAAAAGGTCTGAAAAAGGTGTTTCGGATGAGTTAAAGATACAGGAATTTTAGGATAGGATATATAGGATTTATTTATTAGAATGAAAATGTGAAAAATAAATAATGTGCATGTTAAGCCGTACAAAAAAATTTTCCAATAAAATATAACGCATTTATTTTAATATTCGTTGGTGAATCAACGCTCTTTGACCATAGAATTTAGCATGCGCATTGAGTAAGCTGGAGGTCAGATCACGCCTTGTTTTTATACAATTTCAATTCTGTATTTGTGTGGATATTTAGCGCATATATTGCAATGTACTTCATTCATTTCATTTCCGTATTTCTATGGATAATAGCGCATATATTGTAATGTACTTCATTAATGTTTTGAAACCACTCTGATGTTCGATCACTTTCTTTATAGATGTCCTTGGAATAAACTACTGTGCTACTTTCCCGGCACCAGCTCTTCTTTACAGGTGAAGTTTTTCTTGTCCCTTCCTCATCTCATATGCAGATTTGTCAGTTGTATGTAGCCTAGAATCAACAGCTCTGAAGCTGGACTAAACTAACAGTAACAGCTTGCATAATCTAATGTTACAGGAGAACGACTTTTCTCGCTTATTTATAACACGAATTGATTATATAAGGCATTTACCGAATTATAACAAGAAAACCGAAAAAACGCTCCGGTTCTCGGTTCTGTGTTTAGGACGACCGAGGATTCAGTGCCCATATTTTCGAGACGTATACGTTTACAATCACCCACAGCATATTCTCTGTTATAGCCACGCTTATGAATATAGTAAAACCATCTGTATATGTATATAAACTTTAAATTGATTGATCGATTGGTTAGAATTTATCTGGCGTCATAAATACAAAGTAATCTATATATATAGTATATATATATATATATATATATATATATATATATATATATATATATATATATATATATATATATATCTTATATTTGACGTCAGATAAATTTTAATCAATCAAACAACCAATTTGGAAGTTTATGTATATATATATATATATATATATATATATATATATATATATATATATATGTGTGTGTGTGTGTGTGTGTGTGTGTGTGTATGAATATATACACACACACGATAATACGCACATATACTGCGAACCTTGCGACCTCTCAAGCAACGCATTCGTTGAGTAAGAATGGAGAATTTGTGTGTGTGTTTGTGTGCATCACGACAGGGCAAGGCCGCAGTGCAGTCATCAAGTTGCGGAGGGGGAAATGATTGAAAGACGTAGCTGAGGCAGAGAGAGAGAGAGAGAGAGAGAGAGAGAGCAGCTGTGCAACCCAGAAGAGGCCTCATGAGACTCCTGGTTTTTCCCAAAATTGGAAGATGCGCTGGAAGGTCACTCATATATCCATCACCCGATGACAAAGTTGGAACGATTGTTCGGGAACTGAAATAAACGAGAACACTTCTTCGTGGACAGGATGACATAAGAACTTCGGAGCAATCGAGTTTTCTGCACAACTTATAATCCTGTTTGAGCAGCAGCCCACGAAGCTTTCAGCCACGGCCCGATGGTGGTCTGTCCTATTGCGTTGCCAGACGCAAGATCACGGTTAACTTTAACTTTAAATAAAATAAAGACTACTAAGATTAGAGGGCTGCAATTTGGATTGTTTGATGATTTGAGGGTGGATGATCAACGTACCAATTTGCAGTCCTCTATCCTCGGTAGTTTTTACGATCTAAGGGCGGACAGCAAAAGTTTTCTTTTACAGAAAACCAAAAACAGATTGAGCGTTTAAATGTATTTCAGAAAATGTAGATTATGTTGAGAAAAGGACGCGTAATCCAAAGAGAAATAATAAAAGTCCTCCACTTTGACACTAGTTTCAATATCTATCTGATCTGAAATATATATTATGGGCTGGGGACAATTATTCATCAATGAACCTTAGTATACATGAACTATTTTTATGTGTATACATGTGTATATATTCATAAACCCTTTTTCCCAGCGGTGCATGGCTAACAGAGACTAGTGGTCCATCCTCAGTCATCTTCCAACCAATAAAGCTCAGGCGAACTTCTCTTGTAGACAATTTTTGGCGTCAGTTTGCTAGAAGGAAGCCGTTCCCGACCCTGGCCGCAACCCACCACAGTCGTCTCACGAACGGTCGCTGGATAAGCAGAAAGCATAAAAAATCATTTCGGTAACCAGCCTAGATCACTTTCCCCTACCTATGATTGATGGTTGGTTCGTAAGTTCCGTCCCATGGACAGGAAACAACTGAAGCCGTTTCTTCAAATATCCAATGCGCCCCTGGTTACATAACCAGGGAATGAGACACTTGGTGGTTAGTCGACCGTGTTGGGTTGTATTCACTGAGGAAAAGGTATTGAGCTGGAAAAATCATTCCAAAAGCATGGCCGAGATCAGGGAAGTTAAAACCCTCTCGAGCTAATATACAGACATACATTCATATATGTTTATACACACACACACACACACACACACACATATATATATATATATATATATATATATATATGTGTGTGTGTGTGTGTGTGTGTGTGTGTGTGTAAAGATATTTCTTATTCATTTTTATATATAAGTGCGTGTAGTGTGTGCGTGTTTGTGTATTTATTATGAAATAGGTTTCAAACAAACGCTAACTCACAAATAGATAAATACCTATACACACACACACATATATATATACATATGTGTATACATACATATATATGCGTGTGGAGGGTGTGAGCGTGTGTGTAAGTAATAATGGGAGAGGGAGGTCTCTCGTATCACGAAAGGACTTGCATCGCATTACAATAATTACTGCTGTTGCAGTGAATCAACTTTATTTACAATGATATTTTATTAGATTAATAATGTTCATCCACATTTATGGTGGTTTGAAAATCCAGGGGTACCGCCTTCTCTCACTCACAACAGTTTAATCAAAAATCATCCATATGCATCTTACCTGTTCAGTTCTTTAGGTACATCACCACAGGGTTCTTTGCAGCGGGCCCTCGGCCCCTAGCTTCAACCCTTTCCGTCCCTTTTTACTGTACCTCCTTTCATATTCTCTTTCTAACATCTTATTTCCAACCTCTCCTAACACTTGATTCGTGGTTCATCTGCGAGGCTTTCCTCCTGTTTCACCTTTCAAACCTTCTGCTGTCAATTCCCGTTTCAGCGCTGAATGACCTCATAGGTCTAGTACTTTGCCTTTAGCCTAAATTCTATATTCAATTCAATTCGATGCGGACCAACGAGCAGACTCACCTTTTCCCTTTTATGCAACTAATATCACATACAGGCAGCCACTGATAACGCAGGAACGATAAAAATCGATGCGTTTCGTAGAGCTCCCTATTTTTTTCTTTCTCCCAGCCCCCTCCCCCCCCCCAACACCCCCACCACCCAGCCAACTATGCGCACCCCCTTTATCTGTTTACACATCTGTTTTTGTATCTAACTCTTTGCTCGTAAGCTCGTCTGCTTTTCCTAGTGTATATATATATATATATATATATATATATATATATATATATATATATATAATATGTATATATATATGTATATATATATATATATATATATATATATATATATATATATATACACGTGCATATACATATACACACATATACAAATATGCATACATATATATATTATATATATATATATATATATATATAGATAGATAGATAGATAGATAGACAGATAGATACGGTTGTGCACATAGGGATGCATGTATTTATTATAATGTAAGGGTGCAATCTTATTTAGAGACGATTTCATATTAGCACGGCCGGCCACTCACGTCAGATGGGATCTGTAATGCCCGATCGAAATGGGTGGCGTTTACGCAAGCTTGAATGTGAGTGGGGTGTTTTTTAGTCAAGTCAAATCTGATCAAGCCCGGAAGTCAAGCGGGATCGACAAACCTGACAGTTGAGGTTTGAATAAGCAACTCATGTTCCGACACGACTGTCAAATATGGGTTTTTCAGATTAAGTTGTTCAGAACTGATAGTTTGACCGTGAGTGGTGTCTTCGTCGAGGCTTGGTGAACTGCTAGGAGGTTTATTTACCAAGAAACGGCGCAGAAGAGGATATCGTTCAACACGAGACTTTCGATAGATAAAGTGTTCTGGACGGGGCTCTTCAAAATTTATAAGTCGTAGCAATATCTGTGGAAAATAGAAAGTAAAGAATATTCTGAGAAAGACAAAAGAAATGCAGCTTATCAATCGATATTTGAGAAACTAAGGAAAAGTGTCTTGATGCAACGAAAGAAATAGTGAACAAGAAGAGAAAAAATAAATATAAGACCTTCATATCGGAAAGAATTAAGGAAAGTAGAGGCATCTAAGAAATCAGGAATTGGTGCATAAGACGTTTCGTCCCTTGGACATGATATATATACAATTTTTCTTATTTCTTTACATCCTGAATTTTGTAAAATTTTATATAATTGCAATTTACCTTATGAGTGCAAACAAAATTAAATTATATAAAACTTTCAATCACCACAGTGATGTTGGAGACTGAAGGACGTAGCGTTTATAGATCCTTAAGTAACGACAAGGTTTCAAAGTACCAAACATTACGTAATATATATATATACTAACTATATATAATACTATAATATATATAATATTAATACATATATATAATATATATATATATAACATAATAGATATTATAGAATATATATGTGTGTGTGTGTGTGTATGTGTGTGTGTGTGTAATATTAATGTATATAATACAATACGTAATCTCTCAAAACAAAACAAAAAATTGGTGCCTTGTTCAGGACGTTTAATCAGTTATATTTTAAAGTAAAAGAAAAATAAGAAAATAAACGAAATAAGAATAAATGCTAAAACGCTCCTAAATGGTACTTGGTGCTGATAGCGAAATAGTGTAGCGTAATGACTGGTTACACAATGATTTATTACCTTTTCACTTTTATAATTTCCTACGCTAATTTTATACACTACAAACTGTTTGGTATATCTGTAGAAGAGTCAATTATTTTGAGTTTATAGAAGCTAGTTTATTTTTTATCAAAGATACAAAAAACATGAGTTTTATTTATCTTTATTATGTAGTGTTTGCAGAGTGTTGTCCAAATAGCTTAACATGTCTCCAGCATGACTCTTCCAAGAGCTTTGGGCGATATGGCCACACTCAATTTTATATTTTGATAAGGACAGTCAGTCGCTATGTAGCGTGATGTGGCACTTGGCCTTTCATAGGGGTTTGTGGATTTCGTCATGCATGTGTCCTTTTGCACGACCGTTATAATCTTCCAACAAATTTGAATGTAGCCTCGTCCACCCTTACGTTTATCATAGCAATCCCTGAGAGCTACTTGTATTTCCTTTAAAAGCAATACATGTGAGTTTTTCTCTCTTCAACAACCAATCATTGACCCAGTATTCTTTTTTCGTAGTTTTTTTATTATCATTCTACTGGCTGCAACGGCACAGTCTGAGCATTTATGGTTCATTATCAAATATTCCCTCCTCCACGTCCAAACAGTGTGGCAGCCAACTTAAGACTGACTACTTTGTTCAGACCGGGCAGTAACGTGAGTTTGCAGTCATTTATTTGGAGTCTCCCCCCACTCAGTTCTCATCGTACGACCAGATCGACTGTGGGTGGCCCGCCTAAGTTGATGGGATCTACTGCTAAAGCTGGTGGAAGTGTCTACAGAGAGAGAAAATTAGTTTACGCACCTGTGTTAGCTAACCAGTGCTCAAGATTGCATCTCCCCTACTTTCGTGTCCGTAGGAGTCAATCACTCAAGAGTATGAAGTATAAAACAAATAAAAAATATGTGTTTTCCGTATATTGTAGAATGCTGTATCAGACGTGACCAATGAATCTTTCAGCCACGGTCCTGTGCTGGCCTTTCCTATAGCGTTGCCAGACGTACGATCATGGCTAACATTAACCTTAAATAAAATAAAAACTACTCAGGATAGAGGGCCGCAATTTGGTACGTTTGATGATTGGAGGGTGAATGATTAACGTACCAATTTGATCTCTTGCATCAGCAGTTTTTAAGATCAGAGGGCGGACAGAAATAACGCGAACGGACAGACAAATAGCCATCTCAATAGTTTCCTCTTACAGAAAACTTGAAAATGACAAGATACAGCATAATAATTCATAGGAATAAACCATAAATGCATGGATCTGAAGCAAGCAGTATTGACTGAAATGATCTGTTTCACACGAAACGGACATAATCCCGAAGTAGGTCATTTGTCAGGACAGCGCGTCATACTACGTATATCTCAAACGAAGAGTTGCGTCATCGCGCGAGTCATAGTTTGGTTCCGACATGTTATGACTGACCTATAATTATAGTTTTGAGAACACCGGTAGGGTAAACATTGTCCTGATAAAACCTCAGACAATAAGCGTTTCATATCTTGAACAAACATTCTTGTTCTGCTGCTGCAGGATTTTATCATTATTGTTTTAATGAATCATTCCTTAGTCATTTATATTATATAGGCGTCTCGGTTACCT
>NC_087201.1:49105546-49123046 GCF_015104395.2 Macrobrachium nipponense
GCAAAAAAATAATGGTAACTATCCAAGTTTACAGTACATGATTGGTTCAGTCCTCAGTCCTATTCTATCTAGGTGGATATCGTTTTTCTTTATGGAAAATAAATTTCGTTTTTCATTGACGACACTTGATGGCTTCTTGTTTGCTGCGACCTGCTGCTTGGAGACAAGTCCTGGGAGAAAATATCCTTGTGTATTTGTATGCAATAACAAGTGTGTCCTTGACTTCCTACTGAGAGTGTGTATTGTGTTTATGCAAAATTTCATTGGACATTCTTACTGTAATTTTCTGAGTAACCTAGTACATTAAACAATATAACTTTACTGCTTGATACTACAACAAAATTGGCAACTCGGTTAAAGGAACCGGTTAGTGGTTAATACTTGTAGGTTTCTTCTACTGTGACAACAATTAGTAAGTTTTCACCAATCAATATCTTGTTAGTAAGTTTTCAACAACTACTATCTTGTTAATGAGTCTTCATCAATTAATTTCTTGTTAGTGAGTCTTCATCGATTAATATCTTATTAGTAAGTTTTCATCAATCAACATCTAATGGATTTGAACAAAGTAAGTGTATTAATTACCCCTTCAAAATCTTGATCATTTCTAAAACGAATTCTCTTATCTTAAAAATCTCTTAATGTCTATCTTAACCCGTCTTATTTATTCTTTTACTTCTAAGAATGTTCTCATGGAACGATTAAGCTTAATATACGTCTTGAAATTCTTATACTGCTCTTTGAACCGTTTCTTACATACCCAAATATTTCCCTTCAAGTCAAAATAAATTTGAAGTTAGTGCACGTAACTCAAAAATTCTTGCTACAAACCGACTAATTAAAGTAAGAATTGTAACAATAAAAGATTATTCCTAAGTCGACCGATGAAGGTAAACTTAGCAATAAAGAAATCAAATAAATACATGGGAATAATGGGATGAATTAATGGGTTTGTTCTTCTGTTTCATTGAAAAGTGACTCTTCTATTTCTTAGGTTATATCTAATTCCTTCTTCTGGAATTTCTTCTGACGTCTCTGTCATTTCGGATTCTTCAACTTCTTTGGTTCTCTTGACCTTGTCCTTGTTTATCCAAAATTCTTCTTCTAATGATTCAGCGTATGTGGAAGGCATTTGGTTATTCATTTTCTTAACCTTTATCTTAGTTTCTTGTACGTCTACGACCTTGTATGGTCCTGTGAATTTTGTGGCTAACTTATAATTAATACCACTTCTTACTTCCTTCTTAATATAGACTTCATCCCCTTTCTTGTAGTCTACAGGCCTTAATCCTTCTTGATGCTTCTCTATCATATTCTGCTGGGCTCTTCTAGATTCTTGTTGGCAATTGCTTTGTGAATTACTTTAAAGTTCCCGATTCTTATCTTCATGATATCTTCAGAGTAATTAGGCTGTATTGGCTGTTTCAGCCATGCATAAGGTAATAATGGGTTATATCCCATTCAAAGCTTTTATGGGAGTTGCTCGAGTACTCGTATGATGCCTTGCATTTAATGATAATTGGACTAAAGGTAAATTGACGTCCCAGTCAGGATCCTGTCCTACTGTGTGACGTAATACGTCTAAAACCTTCCTGTTATTCCTTTCTACTAAGCCATTACTAGCTGGGTGATACGGCTGTATCGCTACCCTTTCTACCTTAAAGGCGTTACAAATTTCTTGAACTAACGAGTTGTTGAACTCGGTTCCCATTTCAGAAATAATGAGCTGTGGGGCAGAATATCTGCAAAATATCTTATCGAAGAGTGCGGTTGCACAATCCTTGGCACTTTTACTAGTTAGTGGTACCAACTCTGTATATCTCGTGAGCGCGTCGATACATACTAGTATATTCTTATTCCCTTTACTCGTGGTATGAAGATTAGTGATAAGATCAATAGATACTCTTTCGAAAGGAGTCTGTGGGATAGGATATCTCCCTAGTGGTACTTCCTTGTCTGTTCTTCCCTTGTAGCTGTTGCATATATTGCAGCTCTTCACATAATTACTAACATCTTTGTGAATTCCCTTCCAATGGAAAGTTCTTTGGATTAATCTAATTGTCTCATCCCTTCCTGGGTGAGCTCTCATGTCATCGTCGTGCATTAGCTCAATGACCTTGTTTCTTAGACTCTTAGGTACTAACCTTTTGTGCAGTACACCTAGAAATTGACCAAATGGGTCATATTCGTGACACATCCAAATTAATACGCCATCTATGTCCGTTAATGCATCTGTGGGACATCCAACCTTCCTACCTAGTTCGGTTAATTCTTGTTGGCTAAATTTTCTTTCGTTTCTAACGTATTTGAACAGTTCCCTTATATCTTCATCTCTTTCTTGTTCCCTTATGAAATTTTGCCGGGAAAGCTCCTCTGTATAGTGCATGGTGAGTACATTAACGTCATTGCACATTGTTTCATTCTTTTCTTCTTCTTGACTTATCATATTTATACTATCACCTTGTGATACATATCTTGATAAATGCATCTGCTACCTTATTCGTCTTCCCAGGACATATTTCACTTCTATGTCATAATCTTGGGCTGTCATGAACCAACGGGCCTCTTCGTCCAGAAAAATTAGGGTTCTTTAAACATTTCTACTGCAGCTTGAATGATCCGTGAACACGGTTATCTTGTAACCAAAAATGATATATCTGAAATGCTTTAAAGCGTCTATAATAGCTAGAGACTCGAGGTCTGTTACTGAGTAGTTTACTTCTGAGGGCTTTAATTTCCTACTGTAATAAGCTATGGCATTATACTTGTTATCTTGTCTTTGCATTAAACATGCTCCTATACCAATGTGGCTTGCGTCCGTGGCTAAAAAGAATTCTTTGCCGAAGTCTGGGAAGCTAAGTACTGGGGGATGTGTTAATCTTTCTTTCAATTCATCGAATGCTTCTTGCTGCTTGTCTGTCCATACAAATGATACGTGTTCCTTTAAAAGTTCAGTTAGTGGTGCGGATATGACTGCAAAGTTCCCTATGAACTTGCGGTAAAAACCTGCTAAACCTAAGAATGACTTTACGTCCTTCTTGCACTGAGGTGTAGGATATTCCTTGATTGACTTAATCTTTAAGTCGTTTACTTCTACGCCCTTTTCACTTAGTGTATGCCCAAGGTAGTCTATTTTCCTTTTAAGGAAGTTACATTTCTTCAGTTTAAGCTTCAGGTTGGCTTTTCTTAATCTCTTTAGGACTTCTCTGACTAAGTCTATGTGTTCCTCTATAGTGTCTGTTGCTATTACCAAATCATCTATGTAACAGTGTACGTCTTTGCCTAGTAAATCGCCCAAAATTTTATCCATTAATCTTACAAAAGTTACCGGGCTTGACTTTAGACCAAAGGGCATTCTTACATACTGGTATCTGCCGTTACTAGTGGAAAAAGCAGTCAAAGGTTTACTTTCTTTCTTCGTCTACAAGGGATTTGGCAAGAATCCTTGCAATAAATCTATTGTGGTGAAGTATCTCTTGGACCCTATAGTGGCGATAAGATCTCGCATTGACGGCATTGGATAAGGATCATTTTCAGTAATTTGGTTCAATTTTCTGAAATCCACAACTATTCTGTAAGTTTTGTCCCTTTTAGGAACTAGCAAAAGTGGAAAAGACCATGGGGATTTAGATGGTTCTATTATTCCTTGCCTATTCATTCTTTGTACTTCTCTTTCAATGATCTCCTTCTGGGAATGTGCTACTCTGTAAGCTGGTATGTAAATTGGCTTGGTGTTTGATGGAATGTCTATCTTGTGCGTTATTTCGCGTGTATTTCCCAAGGTGTCGCCGTCTAGAGCGACTATATCCTGATATTCGCACAATAAGTCTATGAATTCTTCTCTAACATGGTTTTCCTTAATGTCCTTTAAATGAGATCCTATTTTAGCTCTTCTTCTCAGTTTTATGTCCTGAGCATAATTTTCATTTCCCTTACGGATCGCGGCTACCGTTTCCCTTTCTACAACTCGGATAGGTATGGAGTATACTTCTGCAAGGCCTATCTCTGTACCTGGTGTTAATTTAACCTTTCCTCCTCTGTTATTCGTAATCTGTAACGCTATTTTGCCCTGTCTGACTTCATGTAAACTAGAAGAATAATGTATTCCATTTACTTGCGACTTTTCAGTAAGCGTGAGAATTTCCTTTCCTTCAAAAATTGGATTTACTATACATTCTACCCAAGTACTTTCTCCTGGTTTAAGTCTTAATTCCCTTTCTAACTTTAAATAAGTGCATTGATTTGATTCTAAGAGGTTAATGATCTGTTGTGAACTCGTGATGCATTCTGGATATCTTCCCTCTGTCTTATCCTTCTTTAAGATACCTTTCAGTGTGGGATTCTCTTGAGTCTGGGTTCTTTTAATTGGCTTGCATATTGGTATTCTAGAAATCTCACGACCGTTGTTAATCACTAGTTGTTCTCTTGGGGCATCAATGCTTATCCCTTGTCTAGCCATAGTTGGATAACCTATCAGCAAATGAGCAAAAGCTAATTGTATATCTCTGGCTACCAGAACATTTTCTCTTAGAGCAATTCTTCCTAGCCTAAATGGAAAATCTAACTGTCCAATTACGTGGAATATTCATTACCCTGGACGTCTGTGATTCTACAATCTACTGCTGGGTTCAAACTTAAGTGAGAAAAATACAATCGATACACCTTTTCTGACATTATATTCTTAGGACTACCTGTATCAAAGAATGTAATAATAGGTTTCTCTAGACCGACATGTGCGGGAAATAATGGTCTATAATTATATTCATTTCCTACATCAACTTTGCTAACCTGTGTAGCTGGGCTTAGCCTTGACATTCCGGACGTTCTCTCTGTTATAGAGGAAGATTCATTGTACCAGTAAGCAGAAAAATTTCCCATTGCGTCGTCTGACATTGACTGAGCTGGTTGATAACCTATGCTTGCTGTTTGATTAGCATATCTATTTGGGACGGAATCTCTATTTCCTCTAGATGGGGGAGATTGACTATTGTTTCTACCTCTGCCTCTCGACTGAGATCTACCTCTAGGAGCTGAAACAAATTTATTTCTGCATTCTCGGGCACTATGTCCTGTTCTCTTATGGAAAGGACAGAAGGCTATCCCTCGGCACTCACTGGCATAATGTCCTCTCTTCTGACAGTTATAACACGTGACTGTCGAAAATCCTCCTTGAGAAGATTTACCTGGCATCTTATTCTGATTTCTAGATGGTGTCCTAGATCTATTTGGACCTCTTTCTTTTTGTACTATAGCGACTAAAGGTCTGTATATAGGATTCCCTAGGTCTTCTGCCTAAAATTTTTGTTTCCTCCTCTTCAATCTCTGCTACATCATCGGATGTCTCCCACTTACGTGTCATCCTTGCAATGACTTCCGTTGGCAGGCTTCCAATCATTATTGCTAGTCTAAATATTTTTTTAACATGACTCATTAGCATTTTTTGCTTGCCTCCTTATACCCGCTATCCAACCTGTGGATTCCATGAAGTTACCCCATTCATTCATATTGTTATACAACTGAGAGCTAAACTCTTGATAACGTCTTTCGTCTAACTTAAATTGACGCACTATCCTTGCCAAGCTAGTAACTGGATCTCTTTCACCAACTGTGGAATAAACCTTCCTAAAATACCGTTTCAGTTCTTCCCAATTCTTAAGATCTCGGTAAGTCTCGGAGTGGACGTAGCGTTCTAAGTCTCCTCCGGCTTCCAAATCAAGATAACTCTTGGCTTCAATAAGCTTTTCTCTATCTGTCCCCGTTATGCTATCTAGGCGTGTCTCCACTTGCTCTATCCAGTTTTCTAAGTTACAAGCTAACTGACCGTTCTTTCTTCCGCAAAATTTAGCTATGTGATTAATCACATGCCGCTTATGTGTTCCCATTACTGCTGCGTTCGAATTCGCGGACTGTGTACCTTCCGGCATGTTTATTTTCCTTGTTTGACTTCTCGTGAGCACAGGCGTTCTTACGTTCTGATAAGGAGTCGGTCTCCCTTTGACCATCGACTCGTTAATGGAAATTTTCTTAAGTACGGAGTATCATTAAAAGTATCAAAGTTATGACGGTAATATCCCAAAAGGAAATGATAACAATAAATTGTTTTTACGAAAGTATCGATCACCATAAAAAATAAAAGAATTTTCCCCAGAAATATTCTCAAAGTCTTACGTTATCGGTAAGCGATTCTTAAACAACAACAAAAACCCTCTTAACAGTACTGGTAAAACGATACTGAACTGACCGTAAAGTGTACGCTAACGAGAGACCTCCCGTGAATTACCCTTGTTATCCTAAACAAACAAAATAAAAACAAGTAAACATTCATTCGACGTAACAAGTAAAAAGCAAATACTAAAACAAAAAAAAAACAAAGTACAAGAAATCACAAAACAACCAAAATCACAAAAAAATAACATAAAATGACACAATCAAAATTCAAATTAAAATTTAAAGTTATTGGTTAGTAAATACAAATGTTCGGGAAAAGGTCTTAGTAGCTGATTAGTTATAATTAGTAAAATGAAGAAATATAGAGTTTCGTTGCCAAAAAAAAGGTTCAGTGTGAAAATCTTTTAATCTTGAAATACCAGGAATTGTCTAACTGAAATGTTAATCGCGTAATTTACTCTTAATAAAGTTTAATGTTATGTAAGTGTGGGACATTTATTTGGACTTAACTTCTTTCGTCGTCTTCGACATCCGGGTTTACGTCTGACAGCTTGCGTTCGCCTACCAGCGCGTTGAATGATGTGTTGGTTCTCTCTCTCTCTCTCTTCTTCTCTTCGGGAAAGGGGACCTCTCTCTCTCTCTTCTTTCCTCTCAGAGCAGGATTGCGTTGACGGATGCGTTTTCGGGATCGTTTTCTTTCCTCTTGATATTTTTCTTCATGCTTTCGACATCTTGTTCTTCTAGTGGAACGACTGTTCTTGTTCTTCGGAGTGGAGTTTTCTTTCGCGAAGTGTGGGTGCTTTTTTTTGGAGCGCTTTTATTGTTACAACTCGGTAACTGTCTTTGTATTTGGGAAGCACTGTTAACTGTCTTTGGGGAGAACTTCCTTTTTCGAGTGGCGTGAATGGATTGAAATCTCTTATGCCGACGCTAAACTTTTGATTCTGTTTCGCTGCCGCTGTTTTTAACTGTCATTCGTGTCTTCGTATCACGTCGCTAATCACCATTTCTTTGCTGTCTCTTTTGTCTCTTCCTATCCATACCGCTCGACATCAGTTAATCTTGTCACTATATCAATCTTTATCTCATCGTATCCCATCGCTCTGCCACCAATAAATCTGTGACGGTACTTACTTTCTTTGCACAGATCTAAGGTAACGTGTGCCGTGGAGGCAGTACTTTGGGGAATTAGGTAAAGGGGTTCTGTTAGGATGAGAAATTAATTGATATGTTTCTTTGCATTAAGTTTATTCTTCGTTAGGGGTTCTTACACCTGTTTTCCACCTTCTGAGTTACTGGGCTCTTGGACTGATAAAACTTAATTGGCACTTGTTGCAATTACGAGTCTATAGGCACGAGGGAAATTTACTGAGTATTGATTGTCACTTTCACTGTCTTTGATTGCTTCGCACACCACACTTTTGCACCTGTTCTTCTTCTGGGGATTCTTCTGTCCTTCTCTGTTTCACGGCCATGCCACTGCAGTTCTCCCCTCAGGCTCCCCGGTTGTTCTCTCTCTTGGCTTCTCTGTTCCCCTTTTTTCTCTGCTCCCTTTTCTGCCTGCTCTCTCTCTGTCTCGCCTTTTTGTTCAGTTGAAATCTCCTTAGCCCCGCCTTTGGATTTTGGGATTTTGACTGGGTGTGGCATTTTCTGAAAGACTTTTTGTGTCTTAGTGGCTGCTAACTTCATACGAGACCGCCTTCCTGTCAGGTCTTCTACAGTAATTCGTAGGCTTTGAATTTGTATACGCCTCCTTCTTCATGTCCTGGCTTCTTAGGGGCGTATCCCTTGGTAACCTCATAGGTCATTCGTTGATACCCCTTTTGGGCTGTCTTATGACCAACACTCATGGCTTTTGATTCGTCGATACTAGAGGCCTACCATTGAAGGGTGGAGCTTTTAAGAATTTGGTACTTCCCTCTTTCTAACAACGGGTCATAGAATTCCTTTTTAACGTATGCCAGATGGCTCTCTCTGACCTGTTCACGAAAGGAACGCCGATTAGTCATAGGCGCTAATGAGAGTAGTTTCCAATTTCTCGAATATGCCTGGGCGATATCGCTGGTCACTAATCGCTGGTACGGACAGAGGCTTTTTGGGGGAGATGAAAACCAGATGTCTAATGGCTAAAAGCCTAATGTTTGGAGTAACAAAATCCCTTCACTAAGAAAAATCATTATCGTATTATTCCCTTTTCCTTGTGAAAATCTTTTTCTTCTCTTATTATCCGTTTCGTGCCTTTTTCTTAAGTATTATTAAGTTATTGCCTATTGTAATAACGACACTGTGCCACACTATTACATATATATATATATATATATATATATATATATATATATATGTGTGTGTGTGTGTGTGTGTGTGTGTGTGTGTGTATGTATGTATATATATATATATATATATATAATATATATATTATATTGTGTGTGTGTGTGTGTGTATATATATGTATGTGTGTGTGTCCAAGAAGAGGTCAAGGCTAGTCCCCATCATGTAACAGGTGATAACTTATATGATACCTCATTTATACCACAATTAAGGAAGATACTGAACAAATATTTCCCAGCAGTTGATGTCAAATTCATCATAGGGAATCCAAAAACCATAGGTGGATTCTTTCGACACAAAGAAAAAATTGCCTATACTTTGATGCAGTCTCGCCTAGTTTACTTGTATACTTGCTGTTCGTGCAACGAACAGACTTAGGTGGGAAGCACTCGCCGACTGCTCAAAGTACGATGTGACTCACACATAGTTACCGCACAGGGATGAAGCTTTCTAGTCCAGAGCTTTCAAATATAAGAGGCCATGCACAAATATGCAAGTGCAGAATCAACTACGATGATTTTACGATAATTTTATCCGGCCGTAATGAAAATCAACTGCCTATACTCGAGTCCTTGGCCATTAAGCACCTCGTGCTAACATTAAATAACAACACGACAGCAGTTCCATGACACATTGCTTAGGACTTATAAGCCCACTCTTATCTTTCCTTGGTCATCTCGACTCCTTCTCGCTCTGGCAAACCTTTCAGCAACCGAACCTCGGGTTGTAAGGTTTGTTTTATATCTTTAAAAATTCGAACAATTTTTTTACTTAGTGTTTAATACATTGTGTGTTTTTAGTTATTTTTATTTTTATCTTTATATTGTATATTTTTTCCCGTGCTTAATTGTATGTGACAATTTATGTTAATCTTCCTGGACAAGTTTGTAATTTATGTATTTTTGGTTCTCCTTTTATAGCCTTGGAAATGAAACCATAGTCTTGAAACGGCAGCAATAAAACAAACCCAATGTATTGAGCTGTTTTGCCTCTTCACCTGTTATATATATATATATGTGTATATATATATATATATATATATATATATATATATATATATATATATATATATATATATATATACATATACCTATATATATGTGTGTGTGCATGTACGTATTTATGGACATCCACCATCTGCTACTGTCAAATGAGTAGGCGCTCCTTGTAAAATCTTAGAACTCCTTTTGAGATGAGACCACTATATCCCATTCCCTCCTCGCCAGTGGCAACCAAGGTACTGAAATCACTGCTAAGGTCAAAAGGCACAGAATGGGATTTATCAGCTTATATCTATAGACCTTGGTCTGAAGAACACTGCGTTGTTGGAAATCCAGTAAAATTGATAATAATTTTTTTTTTTTTTTTTTTTTTTTTTTACTGGAAGAATCATTGTTATTGATATGTCCAGTTCCTTTCCGAACCTCCCTTACAGCAGTCCGAGGACCCCCATGAATACCCAAAGTTCTCCCGTGGGCTCCGTTTGTGCATTTTTCAGAAGGAAATGATTCAGCCTCGCCGGCAACGTCGCGTAGCAACAAATAAATAAACCAGAAAATGATAACTCCTCGCTCCCCCACAAACTGTATCCACAATAAATAAGTCAGAAAATAATTGAGACTCGCCCATATAACCTATCGACAACAAATATCCTTAGAGAAGGTTTGTAGGCATGTCGGCGTTCAGCAGAGGCGTTGCCATTGATCCGTCAGTGAATTCGTAATGGAAAAAGGTGGAAGAGCCGAATCACGCCGTTGTAGGTACACCAATGCTGAAATAACACTGAATAGAATAAAGCTTTGGACCAGTGAGGACACACGCATTTGTGCATTCTCTTTTTTTTTTTTTTCTTCGGATATCACATCAAATATTCCTCATGTTATCGGCGTCAAGATGAAAAAATGTTTCTGTAAGCAATATGTATAAATATATAATGTGTATGCGTGTGTGTGTTTGTTCCCAATGTTCCCAATGTCTTTTTTTGGCTTGTGTATACCTACTGGCTGTTCAGAAGGGAATTGCCTTTAAAACCAAAATTAAAAAAAAAAATTAAATCTGCAATTAAGAATAAATTCTTTCTTATTTTTTGTTCCCGTGAAGGAGACTACAGTCAGAATTTATTCATTACAGATTCATAATCCAGTTCCATAGAATATAAAGACAGACAAGATGTAAAATGGAGTCCAGCCACCGCGGTCGACCCACGTGAGGAAACCTTCCTCCAATACAGTAAGCGGTGGCCGCCATTTTGTCGTTCTAAGGAACCCACTGCGCATTATGGGCCCTGGATGGAGGGGTGTCAGGGGTCAGGGAAGGGGATCTCCTCTCTATGGGTCGTGGGACCCCTCCCTTACAGTGAGGGACTTTATTACATCACTTTAAGGGAAGCCGGGTAGGATTACGACGGGAGACGCGCGGGGCCCAAATAAGGTTGGCAGCTGCAGACCTCGCACCTCTGGAGCAGCCATAGCTCAGGTGGGGAGAGAGGAATTTTAATCTCTCCGTCTTTCAGAACTACATAAGTTTTCCATTCATTCTCATTTCTTCACTATGCATTTTTGTTCATTATTATTGAAGGAAGAAGACTAAAAATGCCTATTATTTTCTGACACTGTCACTCGCATCCATCGTTTTCATTGCAGCACTTCCGCCATTTTTATGATTATATTCACCTCCTTACCTTACCCTATTCATTATGGCTTCATTCAAATTCCCCATTCCTGGTGTTCGCAAAAAATGTCTCTCCCTTTTGCTTATGTGGCTCATATGCTATCAGTATTTTTTACCCGACATTACGACTTTTCCGGAAGGTTAAAAAAATGGCAACTATAAGATTTAACAGACCATTTATTTCTGATATTATTGTGGTATCTTTTTAATTGAGCCTTTTTTTCGATTCCTCTTGACATTTTGACCTTAGACTCTCTCTCTCTCTCTCTCTCTCTCTCTCTCTCTCTCTCTCTCTCTCTCTCTCTCTCTCTCTCTCCAGGTCACGCGAGGGTAGTGGTTATGCAATCACTTGCATTTCTCACCTTTGCTAGACGACACAAACTGATTGACGTAAACAGGCATCGCAACAAATATTGTCATCGGGGCCGCTTTATGGGAGCAATTTTTTGAGCAAATAATTTCCTTAACCCTTACATTTAATAAAAAAAAATAAACCAAGAACATTGTCCTGTCCTTCGACTCAGTGCTTTACCTCTCGTGATCATAAACGAGTTCTTTCCTAGCCTCTAATGTTAGCGAATATATTACTCTAAACCACATCAAATGCTTTTTTCTTTTTCTTTTTTTTTTCTTTTTTTTTCCTTTTTTTAGTGGCTAACCGCAACACTTCTGCCTTGACAAACGGCCATCTCCTTTTCTTAAATTCGGCCAATTGTTTTTAGACGTCTGGATTGCTTGATGTTTATGTCTCTGTAATAGGAAAAAAATAAATTGTGAATATATATATATATATATATATATATATATATATATATATATATATATATATATGTTATGTATGTTATGTATATTATGCATACATATGTATATAGTATTTTATATACATACCTGAGTGTATTTATATATATTTGGTGGTTGGAATTTTCTTTCACGTGTTTTCTATTACTATTTTGCTGTAAATTATTTTTGATGCTTTGTCTCTGGTGTTTAATGACAAGACGTATATTGCAGCTTTTCATGAATTTCTTATGCTTATTGTTTGTTTGTTTTGTTTGCTTGTTTTTTTCAGAGGGTCAGTCAACCTCTGCTCTGGCGGGGTCCCCCATATGATGTGGCCTATTTCCATGCCACTATGGGACTCTTTTTTCGGTTCCTTTCTTACTTTTTGAGTGGGCTCTCTCTCTCTCTCTCTCTCTCTATCATCCAACTGGCTTTATTCTAGCACTTCTGATCACAGGGTTTGCATTTGCTTTGGTGGGACATCCTGTCTCTACTTGTAGAGCTCTGCTATGCAAATCAATACAGCTGTAAACGATGTGGTTATAAATCTTTAAAAAAAAATAAAAGTGGGGCTGAATTTCTAACCTCTTTATTTGAGAACCATTCCTCGTTGGGGAAATTTATGATACGTCTGGCTCCGTCCTTCGTGCGTCCGTCGGTCTGTCTGTCGTCGTCTCTGCATGTTTACTTACCTTGGGGATCTCGGCGCTGGAAATGAATACCGCATGACGATTTCCGAAGTGCTTTGAAGTAAGCCATGCTTTGTACGTGAATTCTCTCTCTCTCTCTCTCTCTCTCTCTCTCTCTCTCTCTCTGTATACACACACATTATATATAATATATATATATATATATATATATATATATATATATATATATATACACATAATATATAATATATATATATATATATATATATATATGTTTTTGTTGTCATTTGGCATTATTATTATTATTATTATTATTATTATTATTATTATTATATTATTATTATTATTATTATTATTATTATATTATTACTATTATTATTATTATTATCATGGCAAGAGTAAACACACACACACACACACACATATATATATATATATATATATATATATATATATATATATATATATATATATATATATATATATATATACTATATATATATATATAATATATATATATATATATTTCTACATTTCTACTCCGTCTTAAAAGAAAACTAGACTGCGTTCCATCGTATTATCAAATGATAACGTTATAATTATAGGTTTTTATCTGTTTATATATTTTCGTTATTCATGTTGCTGTAATTTGATATTCATGCCATCTTAAGAAAGATGCCTGCATTGTTACGGCATGCATCAATACAGAATGAACTAACTTCGAAAGAAAAGCTCAGACATTTGTATCTTTCATTTTCTAGATCAACGGTTGGGGTTTCTCGGGGGGGTCACAAAGGGTTCGGGAGAAGACAATGTATCTTCATATATATATATATATATATATATATATATATATATATATATATATATATATATATATATATATATATGTATGTGTGTGTGTGTGTGTGTGTGTACGTATGTATGAATTTGTATTAGGTTTTCGTTCGTGGCACTTTGTTTTTTATAACACTTTCAAAGGTTCACCATTTCAAAATTTCTTACAAGGGTTACAGTAATATCCTGAAGAGTCTCGGGATGGGGGTAGTGGTCGTCGAATGTAAAAGGTTTAGAACCAATGTTCTTGATGGAAAAGGCGAAAGAGAAAGCGGCCATGTGTCGAGTTACTTACATTATGGCTTCATTGCGATCCTGTGACTTGAAAATTTCTAACACTTGTTTTTCCTTATAGTTATATAGATACTGGATTTCTACTGACATAGTAACAAGTATAATGAAACTATTTTTACTGTCATGGAAAATATTTGTTTACTCTTGCCATGTGATAATAATAATAATCATCATCATTATCATCATTATCATTTTAAAATAATAATAATAATAATGATAATAATAATAATAATAATAATAATAATAATAATAATACCAAAGCACAACAGTTCTGAAACTATTTTAAAATATTAAAAATGTAATTAAATCCTCCGAATTTAAGTGCCCACATAGCCTACCATTTTCCAATCCTACATCAAATAAAAATGAACGGAATCGAAGAATAACAATCACGAATATAGTAATCTGGACAGAATTATAGGTTTTTTTTTTCAACGTATACTACGTCCATAAAGGATTAGCCTAAACTGATAAAATTTCATTCCTGGTGAGGAGCCGACTTCATATCGATCGGACGTTACACGAAACGGAACCGCAAAGTCACAGCGTGTTACGGAGGGATATTTTTGAATGTGCGACGAAGACCAATCCGCCCAAAGAGATAAGGAGGCAATATTTTCATTTCATTTTCAGGATCTTTCCTTGATAGTGCCCCCGGCAAAGTTCGGAGATCGTCATCTAGGACTAATGTTTCTTGGTGTTGTTATTTTTATGATATTTACATCCTTTAGTTTATGTTTTTATTATCATCCCCAACGGGCTTGTACTAGACACGCAGCAATGGTGGATACATAACGGGTTAAAACGCTTAGGAGTCACTATCTTCATGTCTCCTCTCCAGTAAGGGTAGAATATTTATGAAACAGGTGATGAGTCAACGATTCTATTAGTGGTATCACATTATTTCCTCTCAACTTCAGCGAACAGTGAAATGCAAAATTTATTTTTACAGATTATTCATATATTTACATGACTATATAGTTCTTCGTTGGACGAGTGGGTTTCGCGCTCGGCTACCAATTCGGTGGTCCGAAGTTCGATTCTCGGCTCGGCCAACGCCGAATCAGAGGAATTTATTTCTGGTGATAGAAATTCATTTCTCGATATGATGTGGTTCGGATCCCACAATAAGCTGTAGGTCCCGTTGCTATAGGTAACCAATTGGTTCCTAGCCACGTAAAAATATATAATCCTTCGGGCCAGCCCAGAGAGAGCTGTTAATCAGCTCAGTGGTCTGGTTAAACTAAGATATCCTTAACTTTACAAGTCTACAGGTTATCTAGTCTCTGTATTCTCAAAGAGATCCCCTCACTGATTATTGCCAAAATAAAAAAAAATTAAAAAAATTAAAAAATCGCCAGACATCTCAATTTTTTTATTTTCGACTCAAAATAGGATAAACTGGCTTATGAAATGAATATTTTGTAGTTATCGTCATAAGAATACCAAGCTACGCAGGGCCACAGCGCAAGGGAATTTGCCGTTAGTCACCGAAAATGGAGAATTTCGTTGGAATTTGCTGATATCGATCACAGAAGAACGCAATTGGTCGCTGCTCTGCTTTTATTTGGACTGAACATGGTGCTGCAATTATAGTACGGTTCCTCCAGCAATTGCAGTCATTTAGGTATAGTTTACCACTTTAAGAACAAGAGGTCGTGTTGGCATAAGGCCATCTTTTCTTACATCGTCGTAGACGGAGATTATACGTTCATCTGTCAGTGTGTTTGAATTCATTTCTGTCCTTCGGTCCAGGACATATCTATACAGGGCTATGGGCTGAGGTGAGCTCTGAGAGCTCTCTTGTCAGATTCTTGTAACATTTTGTTGTCACTGGATTTATCGCGTGACCCTCACGAGAAATGGCGTGCTTTTTGCTCTGTCTTATTCATAATTCATCCCTCAGTGCGTCTGTGTGTGTGTGTGTGTATGTATGCTTTTCTGGTGGTTCTGCAATAATCCTGTGGACCATTCTGATATTTTACTCTCCTGTTTACAGACATCATATACTAGATTATTTTCATTTATCTTGAACGGTAATGTTATTGTGAATGTGTTTCGCTCCATCCGACAAGTGTCGTTTGATTGACAGTCTTATTCAGTTAACAGATGTGTAATTCTCGCATTTCTTTTACTGAAGTTATAACACTACAACGGGATCTTTTTCCATTATTTTGTTCTTGATGTGATTTTGCTTCATGGTTTGAAAAATGAAGCCAGTGCGGTTGTTATCGTACCGGACATCACCTGCCAGATACTCTGTTGCTGGTGATTTTTGACAGTTAGTGACGTCAGTTTTTGTTATTTACACGTCACTGAGATCTGGTGTATGGTTAAGCCAGTTATTATTCGGTGTGATGTGCTGTGTAAATGTACAGTTAACTCTTATATATATATATATATATATATATATATATATATATATATATATATATATATATATATATATATGTATATATATATATATAATATATATATATATATATATATATAGTACTGTAATCTTCTTAGGCACGAGATATGGTAATTAAATTGTATTCCACATAGGAGAATGAAAATGGTTTATCTCAGAAAATGCCCAACAGTTTCATCCTCAAATGGACATCTTCTTGGAGTGTTTATTAAGGAAAGAAGAGGTCCATTGGAAGACGAAACTGTTGGGCATTTTCTGAGATAAACCATTTTCATATTTTCATTTTCCTATGTGGAATACAATATATATATATATATATATATATATATATATATATATATATATATATATATAGATAGATTAGATCGATAGTATAGATCTAGATTAGATAGTAGATAGATAGATAATAGATATGATAGATAAATGCATAAGAAATAGATAGATATATAAGATAGATAGATAGTAAGATAGTATGATATAAATGCATATAAAATGAATATAGATATATACACATATATATGTGTATATATAAATATATAAAATGTTTTATGATTTCATCTAAAACCTTGCAGTTTTATCTATGAAAACAACAAGCGGAGCAATAAAAAAAAAAAGCGATACAGCGAAGCACTGTGGAATTCCTCACGTGTCCTCGGAGCGATAAGCAGAGATTCAACGTCATTTCGCCGTAAGGCAAAATGTCGTCAGAGATGGATCGATAATTGAAGCCCAGTTGCGTATTAGATTTGGTTCCCAAGTAAGAGCTGCATGTGCCGATTAAGAAAGGAGATAATCAATATTCTTTTCTTCTCTTTTTTTTTCTTCCTTTTATTTTGAAACTTCTGCTAGCCTTTCATTTTCACTCGCTTTTTTTTGTCTCTCTCTCTCTGTCTTGTGTCATTTTTTTTTCGATTTTTTCTTATTGTTGTTCGTCTTATGAGATCGTGATACATTTTCCCTATTTCCGCATATTTGTTTTATTTTTTGCTGACACTCTATGTCTTTAGTCGTATTTCCTCAGTGTTCTTTTTTTATTTTTTTATTTAAATTCATTTATTTATACTGCCACTTGTTAGACATTTTTTCCAAAATATTGGCACAAACAAACCTTTTAGCCATGTGTTTGAAATATATACATACACACACACAAAAACACACACATCGGATATAACAATCGGATATATATATATATATATATATATTTCTAACTTGCATCAGAAAACACGATTCCATGTGTTCATTAGTTCCTTATATATATATATATATATATATATATATATATATATATATATATATATATATATATATGTATGTATGTATAGTATAAATATGTAAAAGTTGGGCGTTATTTTCATATTCA
>NC_087201.1:49125546-49133046 GCF_015104395.2 Macrobrachium nipponense
CTACTCTAGTACCATAAGTTGCCTCTGCAGTCCCATGGCGGTTCTAGAACGTTGGCGTCCTCGTGAAATGATTCATATCATCATGTCCTTTCGTGTTCTAATGATTCACTTCTGCATTACATTGTTACGTCTTGACGTCGATGACCTCTGGTTCTCGCTCATTCAGATTTTCTCGTGGTGCCATTTCCTCATTTTTCCTCTATTAGGCAGCCGTCACAGTAGACATCGCCCACCTTTTATCTCTGTTAAGTGCAGTATTCCTTTCCTTATTGGTGATAGAAGAAATTGTTCATATTTGTATCCTGAATCCCTAGCTCAAATTTTACTGACCAACATTCTTTTTATTAGACATTTCACACTCAACATTAGCTTTGGTATTTTGATTTTTTTCTCTCTCCTGCAAAGTCGTCTGCCATTAGCAGAACGGATCCAAGGAAGAGGGAGAAAGTGATCCCTTTGTCTAGCCATACAATCCATTCGCCTCCGTCGATGGTAGCTGTAGCTAGTAAGGTCAAGGAAGACTGTTGCACACTGACTCATCCCTGCAAAGATTATATTTAGCTTATTTGTAAATTATGGTCAAAACTGTCGGAGAGGTCATCGACACCGCAGACCAAGATATAGCGTAAAGTCATCCTTCAATGAGTCATTAGGACAAGAAACGACTCGGTCTACTGAGTCACCTCGCATGCAAGGAGTAGCACGTTCTAGGACTACTGTAGGATGTCTGTTGGGGCAGCCAATGGTACTACTACGCTGCTACTCCTACTATGATACTTGTGCTTCTTTCAGTATTAATGTGTGCTAAACCGAAAGAAACAGTTGCAGGAACAGTTTCTTAAGGAAATTACCTTTCCATCATTGTTACTTATACCAATGCTACTTTTGATTCCCGCTCCAATACTCTTGCTCCCATTCTCCGTTCCCGGTTCTTTGGTTAAAGGGTGACAGAGGCTGCGACTGATGTTTTCTTTCTTATGGCCGTCACTGTCTGTCTGTCTGTCTGTGTGTCCCTCGTAGCTTGGCTGGTATCGCATCCAGCTCGCAACTGGACGACCCGTATCCGAATCCCGAACCGGACGAGGAGGGACGGATGGGCGCCTCCTCTAATCATCCCAGAGTGATGATTAGAGGAGTGAAGTGAGCGGTGAATTAGGTACCCAGTCGTTTGACGGCTATTGTGGGTCACAGATAGGTGGTGAGAGGGAAAATGAGAGAAAAACTAGACCTAAATGTTCATTGCTCCATCAAAATGCAAATCATAAAAAACGGAAGGACCTCGCCGAGGTAACCCTCGAAACCATTCTTAAATGATTCATAACATGCTCTCTCTCTCTCTCTCTCTCTCTCTCTCTCTCTCTCTCTCTCTCTCTCTCTCTCTCTCTCTCTCTCAATAATTCTGACGAAACAATTGCAAAGGTCATATGCCAGTTATCTGATCATCAAGTATGACGAGTCCCGCTTGCTGGGATCAAACTTACGCAGAATTCTCTAGAGATCAAGACCTGTGTTTTAGATATCACCTTTTCGGTGTCATTCCGTGATAACCCTTGAACTTTGGGTTTTGATGTGAAATAATTGGATAAAAGCTGAGACTTTGCACATATGTAGAAATATGTGAAGTGAACAACATATCAAGAGGCCCATGGCCTCCCACGCTTGCGGTAGCCGCCATATTGGAAAATGACCGCCATATTGGAATTCGTTTAAACTTGAAATATCTCGTAAAATAATGGTTTTATCAAATACATCACTATGTAAAAGTTGTTCAGAGCTTACTTTTTAATAGGAATGAGTAGTTGCTTTACAAAAGTAAGGCATTTTATATGAAATAAGAATAAAAATACGTGAAACTAACCATATAATTTCATTTTCAAAAACAATTTCCACTAAAATGGTGTCTGTATGACCAAATGTTTCTGATAAAAATTTATAGAAATAAATCATCTTCTTCTCAAATATAAATACAAGTTTGTACATATCTAGAAAAATAAAGTAGATATCACTGTAAGTAAACAGAAAATCAATATGGGAAATGGCCAGACAAACAAATCAAGCGGTAACTTTTTTTTTTTTTTTTAATTTAAAAGAAAGCCTTACTTTGCTAGCGTTCCACTCAGTTACTTAAGATAATGTGTTCTTATACATTGTGGCATTATGTTTACTGTCGGAAATTACACTGAGAGAAACTGATACACTTTATTATATATGCTCAGATAGGATGCCTCTGCAAGTATGTGTTTTTTATATTAATGAACTATGTCACACAAATACCTTGCGTACAAGATTTTTGTGAACAAGATATCTTGTGTAGTAAATAATCTGTTATTCCAACATCTAAAAAATTGAAAAGATAGAAAAAATATTTCAAACGAGAAAACACAGAAATATACAAAATGAAACGCATATGCACGTGAAAGACTGCATGTTCGTTTTAAATACATAGGCAATAAACATGCCATGAAGGTACGCTTATTATTATAACATGTAGTCTTTCACGTGTATTTGCGCTTCATTTTGTATATTTCTTTGTTTTCTCAACTTGAATATTTTTTTCTATCTTCTAAGTCTAAAATTCCTTATTTCGTAAAACAACTACTCATTCCTATTAAAAAATAATTTCTGAACAACTTTTACTCTGGGATTTTTTTCTTATAAAACCATAATTTTACGAGATATTTCCATGTTAAACGAATTCCAATGTGGCGGCTAACGCAATCGTGGGAGGCCATGAGACTTTTGATATGTTAACATATCTCTACATTTGTGCAAAGTTTCAGCTTTTATCTAATTATTGCACGAAAACCATGTATTTTTGCCTAACGCTCCTGGGCTGAGTATAATGAGAGAAATCTACATATTCTCCGTTCAATAGGTATTGCCAGTATTGAGCTGGTGAAATTGACCTTAGGCCAGCATGGCGCGGGAGATTTCTCTGCTCTTGATGTCATTCCAGTGAGATTAATTTCAAAGAGTTTCCAGTTTCTTTCCCTGATGAAAACTCCTCCCATTTTATGTGATTACAGTAAAATAGTGGTCTACGTGAGGTGCGTAGTCCAGCATGCAGAATACAAGCTTCTCGGCAATTGGGCATTTTTTTATTCAGTGTATACAATGGTAACTTTGGACATTTGTATCTCAACAGCTTATTCCGTTATCAGAAGCGCTGACATTTTATAAGCAGAACACCGAAGCATTTAAAGGAAAAAGTTAAGCAATTTATGATGTACGCCATTCAAGTCATAACTTTTAAACAACAAACCCTGGAACCAAAAATTATCCTATATCATTGTAAAGATGCTTTCTTAATTATAATTTTAGAAATTGTTGCCACTGATCGCATTACTAATCTCGAATCAACCTAAGACATTATTTGTATGGAAACATCAATATCAATCATGATTTGATTTTATTGTTATTGCTATAGTTTATTAAAAATTTTATGAAATTCATTAAACCGTAATGAAAATTAAAAAATCATTATTGTTATCGTTAGTTTCGAATTTAGAAAAAAAAAAAGCCTAAACAGAAGGGTATAATACTCCTATATGCAATGGAATTGAAAATGGAGTCTTATCGATGGCACGGCTTCATTCACCATCAGCCACATGGTTTGCTTTTCATGACTCCAACCATCCTCTGACATGCTGCACGTGTTCGCCTCCTCCCCCACCCCCCCCCCCCCTGCCCCCCCCCCCCACCCCCCAAACCATTCCACCCCAGGAACCAAGTACGATCGAAATTTTCCGAGCGGGAATCGAAGCTGAGAAGCTATATTCTTTCTAATTCTTTACATATTTTGTTTTATACATTTACCTCTGCCAGATGTGATTTCAGATCCAATTTCCTGGCTGATTTACGCAGTTCTCCATAAAACTGAAGGTCATTACTGATTGGAACTTCTTAAAACTTCATTCCACTAAATCACCCTTCGCATCTCGCTTTTCTTTGATCGAGGCAAAAGATCATGTTTATTACAGTTCCCATTTTTGGTGTTTGTTTCTTCGCGAGTTTCTTTTAAGGATGTTGCAAATGCGAAGCGACTGCGTTGCTCACAGAAGCTTGGCGAGGCCAATCCCCTGACCAAAGCTCCGCGTCGAAAACGTTTTAGATGGAACGCACCACCCACGGGGGCGAGTTTGTCATCTACGTAAAGGAATTCAAGGAATTCTAATATCTTTTTCCGCAACTCATGATCCGAGTTGATTCCTTTTTCCGCCCGCAACTCGTGATCTCTCTCTCTCTCTCTTAAAGTTCCTCGTTAGACGAGTGGTTTTCGCGCTCGGCTACCAATCCGGTAGTCCGAAGTTCGATTCTCGGCTTGGCCAACGCGGAATCAGAGGAATATATCTCTGGTGATAGGAATTCATTTCTCGATATAATGTGGTTCGGATCCCACAATAGGCTGTAGGTCCTGTTGCTAGGTGAACAATTGGTTCCTAGCCAGCCCTAGGAGAGCTGTTAATCCGCTCAGTGGTCTGGTAAAACAAAGATATACTTAACTTCTCTCTTACATGCATGCGAACTCAAGTTATCCATGTTCCCATGCCTCAGTCGAGAATGCCTGCAGAAATTGGTCTCATTTTAGTCAGGAAGCGAATCTTTCAGTGTTATTCTCTCTCTCAATAATACCGAAGGTTGAGATCTAAAGCTTGGCACAAATGTGTTGAAAATCTTCCACATTTTTTCATACAGTTTTATTCTCTCTCTCTCTCTTTCTCTCTCCGCAAGAGTTCTGTAACGGATAGTACACGATAAGTAAATGGTTTTCTCTACCTATGGACTAAGAGATGAGATTAAGGAGGCTCTGAATAGAAAGTTGTTCCTTTTATTAATGCTTTCTCCCAAATACAGTTTGAAAAGCAGTGATAGTTATTAACCATGCGAACAAGATTATAAAAAAAAAACAACGATAAAGAGAAAAAATAAACATCTATCATTTGAAATGTACGTTGCTATGGAAAACTCGTATTGACTGTGCGAGGTTTATGTATAAGCAAGGTCCTTTAAATATACTCGGAGAGGTCGGCTCATCTTTGAGCTACGCGCATGTGGGCGGAGCTTTCGTGACGTTAAGTTTCGGAGACGGTGGCCGAGGTTTGACCTGACTAGAGGTAGTCTTACTTGGTCTCTGTCACGTTTATTAACTTCCAGCAGCCCATGCCTTCCATTTTTGCTGTATTTGGATGTCATAGTAATAGCAAAAAGACCATTAATTAGGGTATTCAATATTTTAGCTTCCCAAAAGAAGAAAAAACGAAGAAGAAATGGATGCATGCTTGCAAACACGCAGACGATGTTTACTGGAAGCGTGCTCTTCTCCAGAAGTCTCTGTTCAAGAAATTATTGCACAGCCTGAAGAGAGTTCTGAACAAATACAATTAAACAAGTAGAGGAAGTGGAAGAGCTAAAGAAAAAAATAGAGCATTTGGAAAAGACCAATCAAGAACTGAAACTGGTTAATTTGGAAATGGAAGTGACAGAACCTAAGTTCACATTAACATGAATAAACAAGTTATTTCAACCTGTGCTAAGTACAACACAGATAATGCTCTCATAACTAAAAAGCTTGTCAGTCAATGGCGCGATGAAGACATATCGGCAGCTTTCACTCTCAGAAGCATGAGCACCAAAAGCTATTCATATTTGCGAACTAAAAGAGGATTTCCTCTGCCATCAAAAAGTACACTGAACAAACGAGCGCAAAATCTGAAATGTGAGCCGGTTATTTTGCATTTGGTTCTGTCACAGAGGAAGGCAAAATCAAAAACAATGACGGAAATACAAAAACTTGCCGTTATTTCAGTTGATGAAATGAATATTGGTAGTAAGTGGAGTTATGACAAAGGGATGGACGTTTTGTATGAACCTCTTGATAAAGTTCAAGTGGTTAAGAGGTTTGATGGGAAGCTGGAAGCAACTCATATACTACCAATATGATGACTGATATTTTTATAAAATGTTGAAAAAGCTCGCTTTGCCGTTGAGGCAATTGTCCATGATCTTGGACCTAATAATTTGCGGGTTTGGAAAGAATTCGGGATTGATCTCCTTTACCCTGAGAAAGTCATTTTTAAAAACCCATGTGCTGACAGGAATGTCTTCTTATTTGCTGATGCTCCCATTTGGTAAAGTTAATTGGCAATCATTTTCTGGACCACGGGTTTCTTATGGAAAATGGAAGCAGTGTATCTGATGCCTGTGTCCGTGAAATGCTAATGAAAACCGTATCAGAGTATGCCTTAGCATATAAAATTAATGAAACGCATATCAATGTAAGTGGCTTACAAAGACAGCGTGTAAAGTATGCTGTACAGCTACTTACAAAGTCATGTACTAAGGCATTGTATTTTTTAGGAGAAAGGGCCTTACTAGAGAGCAACAATTGGAAGGAAACTGCCGATTTTATAGCTACAGTGAATGAATGGTTCGATGTCATGAATTCCTCTATGATGTTCGGTGACATAAAAGCCCGCAATGCATTTGGGATAAAGTTGGATAGCCAGAAAAGTGCTTTACAAAAAATGGTCGATGCTATGCTGGGAATGAGGGTAAAAAACCCAAAATTGAATTGCCTTTACAAATTCTAAAAAGGTGTGATATTATCTTGTCACTGAATGATTGGGCTACATAACATGCTAAAACAGTCATGACATTTCTTTTATTATGACACGGAAATTAATTCAAGATTGTCTTGAAAGTTTTTTGGATGCATTAGGCAGATGAGGGGTTCTCATGATTATCCCAATGCAGTTAATTTCAAATATAGATTGAAAATCGTTTTGCTAGGTAGGGATATTGAAGCTTGACCCGTTATCCCATGAAATGGTATCATCTGGACGTGATGGAAACGGACATGATAAATCTTTCCATGACAGGGAACTGGCCTAAGAAATATGTATGATAAACATCATTTTTAGAGACCTGGAATTTGATGTGGATCTTAAGAATGACGAAATGTTTTCTGAGGAAACAGAATTTGCTAAATGTCAGAAATCAGGATACACCACGGGATCTGTTATCGAGGAAGAGTCCTTAAGATATATCGGTTTGGATATGTAGTGAAAAAAAGTTTTCCTTTAAATATACCAAGTATAGGGCACATTATTAACCCAAAAGCAAGACGTCAGAGAAGGAACATGGGTCCAACTTTATATAAGTGAAGGGGGAAAACTCTATGCACCATCAGACGACTTTTTTTTCTAAACTGAAAATTTGTAGAGAAATTTTTACAGCAATTCATGGCTATGGTCTTAGACCAGGAACGGAATGCATAAAAACAATGGCTGCTGAAATGAAATCTGCTGTCGCTGGTGTTGCTGACGAGGATGTGGAATTTTTTGCCAAAATATCAGTGTTTTTTAGAATGCGGCACCTTAACAACATTATCGACACGAGTAAAAAGAAACAGAGGACTTGCAGGACTACAGTAAGAAAAACCATGAAAACAACAACTTCTTTTTTCCCCTCAGGGTCCACACCTGGCTCGGTGAGAAACAA
>NC_087201.1:49138046-49145546 GCF_015104395.2 Macrobrachium nipponense
GATGGCTACACCTTTTGGTGCCATTCCGCCCAAACTTGAAAAGGTTTATGGGAAAAAATTATATATAGATATATTAACAGGGTTGGTCAGTACGTGTGCCCTTTGTTATCATGAGGATTTGTACATAGCACAGATATTATCACCCCAAAATCGGGACTAGAAGTTTTGAATGGCTAACACTGGAGACATACCCTCTAGGGGGAAAAACAGGGGAAAGAGCATATATATATATATATATATATATATATATATATATATATATATATATATATATACATATATATGTGTGTGTGTGTGTGTGTGTGTGTGTGTGTGTTTGTTTGTTTGTTTGTTGGTTACAGGCAGATAGCAAAACCAGGCATTTCATGAACTGCCCGAAATTTCAGGCAGATAGCGAAATGCAATTCAGGACATTTGATTCCCCTGGAGGCTAGTACTAAACACAGCAAAATAGATTTGATCCCCAGGGGTGAGTACTGAACACGGCAAAATAGCGTAGGTGAGGCACTGTTTCGTCATGTTTAGTACTATAGTAGATTCACATCAACTGTGTATTTGATGTCTAGGCCAGTTCCTGACGACACTCCTGATTGACTGTTGATAAACCAATCACGGGGCTGGAAACTCTCAGTCTCTCTCGAGAGATCACATGGGCAGGATGTATGTTCCACCTCTCCTGAAAGAGGAGAGGTGGAACACAGATCCAACCCATGTAAACTCTTGAGACTGAGAGTTTCCAGCCTTATGATTGGCTTACCAACAGCCAATCAGGAGCATCATAAGGAACTGGCCTAGACATCATTTAATGGCAGTTGATGTGAATCTACTATAGCCCCTGGGCCTGGGGGTCAAATATCCATAAGTGCATTTCATTATCTGCCTAGAATTTCAGGCAGTTCACGAAATGTCTGGTTTTGCTATCTGCTGTAACATATATATATATATATATATATATATATATATATATATATATATATATATATATATATATATATATATATATATATATATATATATATATATATATAAACAAATTAAGTTCTTTCCCTTTCGACTTATCGTTTTCTACTGTCCCTTGGCTGCCCAAGTTTCCTTGCTTTTCCCGTCGGCTTCCTCGTCCATAGAATTCGTGATATACACAGCTTTTATGTGTAGGTATCGTGCGCCTTATGCCTGTCCACACTAGCGGGCATGCCCGTCGGACACTTACAGTTGTTTATACTTTCTCTCGCTTCTGAAACAGTGTTACCCGACAATCGCATCGTTCTGGCTCCCACGGTCTAGGCATATCCCTAGACCGTGCTGGCTCAATGCTCGGGCGGCAGCACTGCCCGTCGGGCAGTTCCCGCTAGTGTGGACAGGGCTTTAGAGGTGGCGCCTCGGTATGGAGACGAAAAGACCCGGATCATATCACCCAGTCAACCCCTCAGGCGGCGGGACGGCAACGCGGCCGTTTACCCTTCAGACGCGCCTGGCTTCGAAAATACCAAGTAATTGCGTATTGTTTGCGGACTGCGTATCAGAGGACAAAGAGAGCGAGACATTGGGGTGGGGGGTGGGGGGTTAGAGAGAGAGAAAGAGAGCTAGATAGGTCAACTAGGAGAGAAAAGAGAGCAGTTCATAAAAGATTCATCTCTTGAACTTTCGTATCCAGATGACGCAATCCTCAGATGCCAGATTTTGTTTTCACCTGATTTTCTAGAGGGACGAAGGTATGACAGATTGTGGTCTCACCTGGAGCTGGACGATAATAAATGATAACCTCAGACTTTCAAATGGTTGACAGAAAGCTGTCACATTTTTTATTTATCTGTACTTCAGCCATGGTGATTCTTAAACGATTGATTTATCGATAACATAAACTGGCATGACAACAGCAATGAATTCAGCGCCAGAAATTTTGTTAGAGACTAAATAATACAACGAATATATGAATAAATGAAAGACATTAATATCCTAAAAGACTTGTATTGCCTCACTGATACCATTCGGAAATTGGTAAGTAAATAAACAATTGAAGTTATAAAGGAATAAGCGTGTTTATTTGCATTTGTTGCATGAAGGATTAATAAATGTAGAAATGAATAATAACGCGTAATTTAAATGAGTATTGATAGGATTATAAAGCAAGATGTCTGATCATTATCAGATGTCTTCCCTCTCACAGTTCTGCAAGTGCCGGCAAATTCATTTATCTATTTTTAGAATTCTGTAAAAGAAAACTATTGAGATGGCTTTGTCTGTCCGTTCGCACGTTTCCTGTCTACCCCCAGATCTTAAAAACTGCTGAGGCTAGAAGACTGAAAACTGGTATGTCGCCCATTCCCCCTCCAATCATCCTACATACCAAGCTGCAGACCTCTAGCATCAGTAGTTTTTATTTTATTTAAGGTAATGATAGAAGACAAGCCACCACCGGTCGGCGGTTCAAGTTTCATGGGCCGTTGCTTATACAGCATTATACCGACACTACCGAAAGATACATTTGTTTTCGTTGGCCTTGATTATACGCTTAACGGAAAACTCGACTGCACCGAAGAAACTTCTCTAAGGCCGGGTCGTTAATCCAGTGGTCAACATGTCTGTTTTATCTGATACTGTGGCGTGATCACGGATCAGTCATTGGATATCCTGCTCATTTTAGTTATGAAGTATTCAGTCCGCAAAAAGCTGACACGTCATTTTTATTGATTGTATTGAATAAACGATTTTTCCAGCTCTTTTTAACTTTACTTTATTTGCAGATGTAATTAATTACTTCAGTGTCACGTAGATTCTTCTCTCTCCTCTCTCATCTCTTCTCTCTCTCTCTCTCTCTCTCTCTCTCTCTCTCTCTCTCTCTCTCTCTCCTGTTGCAAACCGATCTCTATTCAATATGAGTATTATAATGACACTCGCTTTCTATACTGATTGAGCAAAGAATTCTACCTCTAGTTTTCGCTTTCATCATAATTTATCAGGTTGCGGATTAAAGCACTATGCCCTCCTCCTTCCTTTGTATCCCCCCTGACCTCCATATCCGTCTCTTGTGGCATCGGGCAAAAATTAGGGACAAACCAACACCGGTAGTTGAGCAAACTCGCCGGTCGTTCCCGGTGTTGTGGAGCCTGACACGGAATTTTTACGGGCTGTTCTATGAGCAAGAGCCCGTGCTGGCATAAGCCCAGCTAAATCTAAATCTAAAACGGAGCGTCGATGCTGCCAGTTACAAGAAAAATACGTAATGAGTGCATATATATATATATATATATATATATATATATATATATATATATATATATAATATATACATATATATACACACCTATATGTATATACGAATTTTTATCACGTCACCGTGATTCATATACATACATCGAGCTACAAATGTCCTTTTATTTCGAACCCACGAGAGGACGAAATTCTTATCTATTAAAAAATTCCCCTTCGGTTAACATATATGAAAATATATTAATTCCGAGGTAGATCAAATTGGATATTAAAGGATATTTGTAGCTCGATGTTTGTACATATGCATGTGTGTGTGAAAATATTCTCACTATTGAGGCTCTATTTCGGACAGATCAGCGATCGCGAAAACCAAAACCGCGGAGGTAAATTCAATGTATGTAGTCATTTTTAGTTAAGATAAGTGACAGTAAGTCAGCTGGCTTCTCCTAACACAACTACTTGTTGTTCACACACATTAAGAGAACGGCGTCTCTTCTAATGTTGTGAGCAGTTCGTACCTGAGAATCAGGAAATCTGAATTTTGGGAGATGCTTTGAATGGTATACTGTAACTTTAAAATTTTCATTATTTCAAACAACAAAGCCCGAAAGGCACCCCTCCTGAATACGGGGTTTCAAAAAAACGTCAACATTAACTACTCGAAAATGCTTGCGGGTTTTATGACTTACTGCCTAGAAATTTCCCTGCTCTCAGCAAGTAGTAAAAGAAGTTCATTCTTCCAAGCCAACGTTCCATTTTGGGCATACCATAAATAAAGATCATGTAATAATGACTTGACAGGAATTTGAACTTTTTCCCATGATAGTACGATGAAATAATTACTTGTACGTAAATTTACACAAAGAATGAAAAAGATGAGTTTTCATCAGAAAATAGATCATTCGGAAATTTTTTTTTTTTATTTCAAAAAGGATTCCCAAAGATTTTTTTTTAGTTTAATATTTAAGAAAAATTTTGCTGTGCAATCTTTTAATGGGTAATTACTGCTTAACATTGTAATTTCCCTATATAGTTATTGTAAGTATTTAATACTACCCGAGTACCATATCAGCCCTGATGAATGATGTTTGTCAAGTAATCAATAGGGTGGAAAAGCTATGTATATTGCCACAGCCAATGCCACTCATTCAAGAGGGCTTTCCTTTCCCCTAGACGCATACCGCGTCCGGGTTGCCTGTTGCGCTGTGCTTGTAAGTTTTTTTTTTTTTTTTTTTACACAATAAATTGTTTTATCTCTCTCTCTCTCTCTCTCTCTCTCTCTCTCTCTCTCTCTCTCTCTCTCTCTCATCAATGAATTTATGGAGGAACCTATCAGCTAAGCTAAAGGAGCCCTTTCTTACCATCTCTAGACAAGAGAGTCCATAATAGCGGGAAAACGCCATATTTGTCGCAGCACTGGATATCTTGGATGATTACTATTTGTTCACAAAGTGAGAACCTTGGCATGCAGACGGCTAAGGTGATTCTCATAAAAGCCAGCTACGGTCAAATCATTACTTCGTAATTGAGCATATGGAAAAAAAATAAAAAATAAAGTGGCCTTATTTCTGTAAGAAATAACAGTCGAACACTGAACTATTGTTAGGCTTTAGTAATCGAATGGCAATAAAACCACTGTAAAAAGTCTGAAAAGAAATTTGCTTTGAATGTGTAGTCAAGTCTGCCTTATGAACGAAGCCGAGATGCGTGAGGATACCAGTCAAGGTCTTGAAGTCTGTCGTCACTGCTAGGCTGAACGGTCGCGTTTTAGTTTTCTGTAAAAGAAAACTATTGAGGTGGCTATTTGTCTGTCCGCACGTTTTTTTGTCCGCCCTCAGATCTTAAAAACTACTGAGGCTAGGGGGCTGCAAATTGGTATGTTGATCATCCACCCTCTAATCATCAAATTGCAGCGTCTCAGTGGTTTTTATTTTCTTTAAGGTTAAAGTTAGCCGTAAACGTGCTTCTGGCACCTGCACAACACCGGCCACCATCAGGCCGTGACTGAAAGTTTCATGGGCCGCGGCTGAGATTTTCATACCTTATTATACACTGTACAGAAAACTCGATTGCGCCTAAGAAACTTCGGCGCATGTTTTACTTGTTTTTTATCTTCGTTGCTCAGACCTTGTTATTGTCTGGATCTGTTTGGTTTCTCAAGCAAGAGTAAAGATCACAATTTTGCGATCTTGTTCGACCGTAGCTAAGATCCACATTGCCCTCTCACAGTCTTCATTCCCTCCCCCTTTCTGGAGAATGAGTGAAGAGGAATCCAGTCCTTCCATGATGGAACTCGAACTCACTCATGCTAATAAAATTACTAAAACAGTATCACTCAGCCAACAGCGCTACAAAGGATGCAATTCTGTTTCAGAATATATATATATATATATATATATATATATATATATATATATATATATATACATATATATACATATATATAGTATAGTATTATATATATATATATAATATATATATATATATATATATAATATATGCTTTTGAATATATTATAATGACGACGGGCAGACGGCTACACATTTTAACAGGGGTTCCAGCAAGACAACAGCTCACATAATTGATTTATTGAAACGTTTCGTGCCCCAAGACATTGGCACATCATCAGTCTGGAATAAAAAAATTTATTTGTTTAAAAACAATAAACTAAATGAAAACTATAAAATAAAATACAAAAATGAATTTTCATAGAAATAGAACAATTTAGCAAGAGCTGACTAGAAGACTACCTATCAGGTCAAAGGTGAAGAGCAGAATGATAAGAAACGTGAGGACCAACCAAGGGGGAGTGGCAGAGACGTTTAAATTGTTTAAATTAGGTGTTGTTAGAAAGGATGCTTAGGTTGTTGAGGTAAGATAGAAAACTTTTTTTTCGATAGGTATCTTACACTTTGAGGCATGTGTTCGAATACTCGAGAGTTCGGGATTCGATATCCTAGAACCCGTCCTGTAGCTGAGTCCCATGGGACTATAATAACGAGTTGCATGGAAACTGAAAATAACAATTCAATAGTCTTCTTGGATGTGAAAATTACTAGGAGTGAACAACGTTTTAATACTAATGTATATCGCAAGAGTACTTTTACCGGAATGGGAAATAATTTTTACAGTTCATGTTTTTATGGTTTTAAAGTTAACTCTGTCATTACGTTGGTACACAGAGCACTTAAATGTACTGAAGACTGGTCTGTTTTCCATAATGAAATTGAATGCTTAATGAAAAATGTAATTTATAAATATGAATGCCCAAGATGACTTGGTACTTATATTGGCTCAACACGGAGATTGTTGCAAGTCCGTTATTATAGTCACATGGGACTCGGCTATAGGACGGGATCTAGGATATCGAATCCCGAACTCTCGAGTACTCGAACAAATGCCTCAAAGTGTAAGATTAATATTGAAAAGGCACACTTTTCTTTCCTTACCTCAACAACCCAAGCATCCTTTCTAACAACACTTGAGTCACTTTTATATATCTCAAGAATCTACTGGTTACTTTCATCACACACGTTTTTTTTTTGACAGCCACAATGACCTCTTAACTTTTTTATTATTATTATTATTATTATTATTATTATTATTATTATTATTATTATTATTATTATTATTATTATTATTATTATTATTATTATTTTTATTATTATTATCATTATTATTATTATTATTTGTTAATTATTATATTTTATTTACCATTTATTTATTTATTATTAACTTAGTTTCTATAAAATGGTGAGCATGCCAATTAGATATTGCTTAGGTTATGGAACTGACTTATATAAATGATAGATATGAGTATGAGTAAGATTGTAATAATTATGATGGCTCTGTGTTTGGGCATGGACGAAGGCAGGGATGCTAGCTGGTATGGGCTTTGGTATGGTTATAAAACTGAGCAGTGTGTGGCTATGGGTACTGGCATAAGGAAGAATTAGAGAACAGGTAAAGTTGTGGCAAAAAAAACCTGTTTTGACTGGAATATTGTTACGTATTGAATATGCGCAGTGATACTCGTTGATGAGATTAACTGGTTTAATCCTCTGTTGTCCTATTCAATCCGACCGCCCTTTTCTGCTCTTCTTTTATTCATCTCTCTTGAAATTGGCACTGGAGAAGGCGGTCTTTTGTTCTGTGTGAACGCACCATGGAACAGAACAAAGGACCACTGTCTTGAGTGCCAATTTTAAGAAAGATGAATAAAAGAAGAGCAGAAAAGAGAGGTCGGACTGAACAGAATAACGTTGCAGATGAAGATAATAATAACAATAA
>NC_087201.1:49153046-49345546 GCF_015104395.2 Macrobrachium nipponense
TAATACTATTATATGAATATATAATATGTATATAATAATAGAGCGTATTATATATGTAATATATTATTTCATATATATATGTATATATATGTATATAGAATATTTATATATCTATAGACATATTAGGATATAATAATGCATATATATATATATATATTACCTATAACATATATATATTATATATAATATATATATATATATATCCATATATACCCATATCATACCATATTTAAAAATGTTTAAAAAAATTTTATAAACGTCATAATCTACATAAGCGTGTGAACGTGTGTAACCAGTCTGTACGAGCCACGAAATTACTCATACTTCCCGAAAAAAACGGTAAACTGAAATAATCAAAAGATATTCGTTACAGAAACCTAAGCTATCTGACCGGGTCAGTATACTGAGATCTTGGTTTCTTGCAACGAAATCTGTCCCCAGAGCGAGGCATTGTAGTGGAGGAGAGAAAGCGTCCTAATAGGTTCTCAGTTTATCTCAAGGTAGCCAAGTAACACCTGTCAGTCCACCAAATCCCACGTTTACTCCATGGAGATGAAACCCTCTAACGGGAGCGTTCATGTGGAACAAGTCGAAAATACTTTCCTGAGAAATAATGCAAATTTTATTTGACAAACGAAGTTCGGGTCCCTCTGGGGAGAGAAAGCAGGTCGTTAATGAAAAACGATTATTAGTTTTTGTTCAGAAAATTAACTTTAGATTAGTTTGGACAATTTAATAGTTATCATTCCCGAGAATATATTAACGAAAAACAAATTTAACTGAAAAAAGTGGGGCTTGTGGGAGAAGAAAATCTATATCGTACGAAAGAAATGAAGACCAGGTTCGTTCTAAAAATGGAACGCTAGATCTCCCTATAAGAAACACACACACACACACGCACGCACACACTCCCGAGTTTATAGAAACCAGTAGCTCTACATACCAGTGACGTCAGCGCCAACTTTCCCTAAAGGTTATCACCAAGTCATCTGAAGTTCTGTAAGGCCAAATCTTCCTCCATGGATACCCCTAAACGCGGTCTGCAAAGGAGGGGAACCAAAATACGGAGACGTTACTCCAGCAACTAACTGATTGATAGACATGTAAAAACTATAGCAGAAATGACGATTCTATATAATATACAACTATTCTCTTATACTGTATTTTATTTTGCTGCTACATTTTAGAGCAAAGGAAGAAGGAGGGAAAAAACTGTAAAGAAAATGTTTTGCAGAAACGTAAAAGCAGATTGAAAGATTAATGGCCAAATGGGTCGCAAACGTCGCAAACTAGATTTACATAGAGACACAGTCAAAGTTGAATGAACTTCTAGGTCGATGAAATGAGTATTTTGATATTTATTGAATATGGAGGATAGAGGAGAGTCAGAGCTGAAGAACACAAGCGAGGATATGATTACTATGTTTTGTGGCAGTGAATGTTACAGAAGTAAACAGGTAACTAAATGGGTGAGGAGTGAAAAGATGCCAGGAATTGATGGGGCTACAAGTGCGGTACTGTAGCGCAGATGTGATTTTGTGATTAGTAGCTGATTAGATATTTAAGATATGTCTGCATAAGAGGTCATCGGAGGGTTTGTATGATTGATGAAATCATTCCCAAAGTAGGTAAGGTCAGTTTTGCAGAGAGAAGCAAAGTGCTCTTCACGTGGTTTTTATCGACCTAGATAAGGCGTGTGATAAGAGATATGTAAAAGTCATTGGTGAAATATACAGAAATGTGACAACCACCGTGAGAGGAACGGTGAGATGACTAGCACCATCCAGATCAAGAGAGTAGTACTATTTCAGTGATCAGCGCTGCTCTAATCCCCTTCTTGTTCAATAGAGTGCGAGATGTAATGAGCGAGGATGTAAGGAAGGAGCTCCCTTGATATATGTTCTACACTGATGATTATTTTGACGGCAGGAGCACCAGAGAAGCTAGAGAGAAACTTGAATAAGTAAAGATGTGCGTTAGAAAGTACAGAGACGAAGCTGAGTAGAACAAAGAATGAATAAAAGACAAATGGGACGAATGATGATTAACAAGCCACGATATAGCCGGGAGACGTAAACATCAAGAGAGTTCAAGTATCTATGCTCGATAACAGATGCAGAAGATGATATGGATAAATAGGTTAACCATCGAAATCAACCCGGATGGCAGAAGTGGAGGGGTGGGGGGGGGCGTGTGCCCCGCAACAAGAGCATCCTTATTAGGCTGAGGGCCAAGGCACTTAAGGTGGTGGAAAGATCTGCTATGTTGCATGGGCTAGAAACGCACCATTGAGGAAAACAGAGCTAAATACGTTAGACTTGTCAGGAATGAGGCTGCTCAGATGGATGAGTGGAATGGCGAGGAGAGAAAGAATAAGAAAAGAACATATCAGGGGATGAACAGAAGTTATTGATTTGCCCAAGAAGGTTCAAAAGTCAAGATGAACGGTTTAGCCACCTGATGAGGAGGGGAGATGTTGAACGACAAGCAACAGGAAAAATCATGGAAATGGTAGTGCTAGGGATACGAAGGACCCCAGACTAGAAGCTAACCTGAGAGAAACAAGAGGAGAATGGCTGAGAAGGAAATTGTCTCATTGCAAAATGGTAAAGATGATAACGGTGGCTGTGAGAATTATAACAGCATTCAGTGAACAAGAGGGATAGCTTCCAGGAGCTCACTGATGTCCTTCCAACTCGGAAGGCTCTGCTTCGAATCATTTTTAGCTTTTTAGTTTTATAGCTTGGGAGGACTAGCCACATATAAATCCATTGGGGCGCCAAAGTTATTCCCAAGGTAAATTTAATTCAATACTAGTGGGTTATTAGCGGTTTAGTATTTGGATATTACATACACACATACACATATATAGATATATATATATAATATTTATATATATATATTATATATATATATATATATATATATATCTATATATGTGTGTGTGTGTGTGTGTGTGTGTGTGTGTGTGTGTGTGCTATATTGTTTATATATATAAATACATATTATATACATATACATATAAATATTTTATGCATTTCATTCCATACATATATATCTACGATAGGCAAATAGACAGATATTGCAACTTGAACTTCAAGCCAAAGAGAGAAAGAACGCTCTAGCTTTCTGGGTATTGAAATCAGCGACGAAGCAACAAGCTACCTCAAATATATACAGTTAATCTGCTTCTTCCATCAACAAATAAGAGGATAAATCAGTTATCAATCTATTGAAATAGATTTGGCTTGAAAGTGGAAGTCCTTCCTTCTCTTTATTATAACCTACCAATAATTCCCTGGACTCAATCTAATTATAACCTAATTATTCTCTTAACTGGCTCTCTCTCTCTCTCTCTCTCTCTCTCTCTCTGGCGCGCGCGCGCGCGTTTGTGTGTGTGTTCGTCCGATCCTTGTAAGAGATTACTACAGAATTTCATCAACCAACTCACTGGCGCAGCACAATAATATCTCATCGCTCAAGATTTTTTCATTTCACTCTTACTTATGGATTAGACAAAACCCTCAGTATTTAATACCTTCCAGCTGGAGTCATAAGTAGGGTTGAGACATTATAATACTCTTGATCAACTATGAAATGCTTTCTGGCATTTGATAAGTTCTTAGCTTACTCAGCAATATTACGAACACAGACTATTGACAATCTTTACTGGGTTTCAGGACAAAGAAATCCAATAGTTAATGAGAAGATATGTCTTATCCAATGTGTACTTTAATACAAAAATTTAAAAGTGTTAGGAAACATACATATACACACAGAAAAACACACACACACACGTATATATAGTATATATGTGTGTATACATCCATATATATATTCATACGTAACTAAGTATATAAATGTATATGTGTATGTATGTAGATATATATAATATATATATATATATATATATATATATATATATATATATATATATATATATATATATGATTTGGAAAGAATGGACGAATTAATTTTTTAAACATCTTTAATCTTTGTCTTTCTTACTTTCTTAGTTCACAAAGCTTAAACGAGATGAAGTAATTGGAACAGAAAATTATTCCATTAAAAGAATCATTTTAAGATAAGAATCGGAACAATGATTACTAACGAAATCATTAAAACAGAAAATGTTGTTACATAAACTCTGGAGATCTTCATTCAATTCACAAGTGTGAATCATTTCAAGTTTCAATTCATGCTATCCAAGGAATGTTGAATGATTTCAGACGCAATTATCGATACTCGAACGAAAATCAATGACGGATTTCCTTTTGCCTTTCCAGATGTATTGATGATTTTCACCCTCTATCAGCGGTGTCTCAGGAATTCAAAACCTTCACACAACTCAGTTTTTTTCTTTTTTTTCGCTGCCACATGTTTGTACTCTGTACCAAACTTGAATTCCTTTATGATAAGATAACCATAGATTCAACATCCACTTCTGGCCATTCTGTGATTGTTCTCAGAATATCATTAACTTCAACTGCACACTCAATGACAACCAGTTGATTCACAGTATTTCATTCATCGAAAATGACATAAGTGACTATAGTTTACAACAGAAATAGCGGTTGATACCATTGTTGTTAGTATCATTCAATGCACTCTCCAACTGTGTCATCACTTGTTAAATGTTTAGTTATTACAGCATCATCGAATACCCCACATAACAAAGAAAATATTCCTAAATGACAAAAACATGAAAACACGTCATGTAATGGCTCACGAGATGGAATTACTCTTGACTTGACGAAATAAATTTAAGTTAATATTATGTATCCTTTGTTGCATAAGAAAAAAAAACTTTCAAATGAGCGGCAGACAAATAAGCCAAAATGAATTATGATAATCAAATACTCAGTCCTGCAGTTGATTAATACCAACAAGTAACTTGACAATGGTTTGATGATTCACAAACAAGGCAGAAAAAGCTTGTCCAAAGGTGCGATAAGAACATGAAAAAACAACTTATCCTACTTAAACAAGTGTAAAGACTCAAATTTCCAGGAGTTTTTGTACTGGCAATTCCAGGTTTAATCTCACTCCAAGTCAATATCACTGTTTACCCAATTTTGTAAATCTTCCAGCTTTATTGCCAAACCTGGAAACTAAACCTGGATTTGGAAGCGAAGCTTCTTCAAGTTTTTCTGGTCTCTGTAAAGCTTCAAACTTCGCTGCTGAATACAGGCTTAACCGTCATGTTCGGAAGTGATTATACGTCTCTCGTGTTACCTGTCACTGGGTTCCTGATTGTTGTTGAAGATTAAGCTGGCCTTGTGCCAGCACGGGCTCTTGCTCATTGAGTAGCCCGTAAAGGTTCCTGATTGCATGGCCATTCGACCACCAGTAACCACATATCCGTCCGCATGCCCTTTCATGGTAAGTCACATCCCGGGAATAAATTGACAGGTTGCTTTAAGAGAAAGAGGCCATGCCGGCATAACACTAGCTCAGTCTCAAACAGCAACAAGCGAATAAAGGTAGGTAGCTGTCTTCAGACTACTGCGCATCTCTCATTTCACCTTAACTTCAGAAGTATCCGACGACTCTCGGTCTGTTTCCATCCACCATGTTACCTGTACACTCTAAATATATTTAAATGTCAAACCGAACGGTGTGCTAAACTTATATTTGTTAATATTTTGTAAATTTAAGTCGACTTTGATCAAATTCTGTTTGTAATACTATTTAGAATGTAAAAAAAATTGTACATTCTAAATAGTATTACAAACCAAAATGCACAAACTAATGTTTTGTGGCACCTTTCAGTTTGTCATATTAGATTGTTACTATCATCAACCAGTGGGTAACATTAGAAATTGACACTAGGGATGGACAACGGGGTTAGTTGCAGTGTGCAACAAGTGCTACAGACATGGCTGCCGACTACAGTCGCTGTTCACCCGACGCGCACTTCCGTTGGTCAGGACTTTCATGTAGTTGACCCAGACTCAATAGGCTTAAGATCAGAAGATGCCCTTGTCTGACCTTTGAGGGCATGCCAACAAAATAGCGATACTATAACTCCAATTCTCGCAGCTGTCAAATGCTGTGCAACAGACAATTTCGGTTTCAGCTACATCGTCATTTTTGCTTTGGTTTCATATTTATACATAAGGCTACACGTTTTATATTCCTCAAATTTCATTCATATTAAAAATTTGGCCGTTAGATATAAAAATGTTTTATATTCCCAAAATTGCATTCCATATTAAAAAAATTTCCGTTAAAGAAACAATATCTTTAACAGAAATAAAATGTATGACATCTTATCTTCAGCTATATTCCCCGTGATTTCACTTCAAAAACTGTGACTTCATTAATACCATTCAGATCTCCCTCAACTCTGTTATTAAAGTTTAGTTATACCCTTAGACACACACACATATATACATATACACATATATATATATATATATATATATATATATATATATATATATATATATATATATGTGTGTGTGTGTGTGTGTGTGTGTGTGTGTGTGTGTAAGTGTGTGTCTAAAGGTATAATTTAACCGAAATAACAGGGCTGAAGGAGATCTGAATGTTATTAAAAAAGAATTCACAGTTTTTGAAGTGAAATTACGGGGAATATAGCTGAAGGTAAGATGTCATACATTTTATTCCTGTTAAAGATATTGTTCCTTTAACGGAAAATTTTTTAATATGGAATGCAATTTAGGGAATATAAAAATATATTACTTATCTATATATATTATATATATATATATATATATATATATATTATTGTATGATGTGTGCATGTGTTGTATAATACTTATATATATGTATGTATATATAAATATGGCGTGTTTGTGTCTGCAGTGCATACGTGGCACAACGTTGCAAGTTTATGGGACAATGGGTAGCTTTCCACAACGCACCTGCACGTACGTCGCCCTCCGAGAGGCCAAACAATAGATTAGCCTTACTTGTTCACACTTGTTTAACATAATGATAGGTCCGGACTACTGCTGGGGTGACTCAGACTTTCGCCACGTCCCTACTATCCAACAAATGGCGTTTTTTTACGGTCCAAAACATCTCATCTACGTTGTTCCTGATTTTCAGCACTAACGTATGACCGTCCGTTATCGCTTTCAAAAGAATCTTACTCAGAATCCCGACGTTTAGTATATCTTAGTTTAACCAGAACACTAAGCAGATTTACAGCTCTCCCAGGGCTGGCCCGAAGGATTAGATATTTTTACGTGGCTAGGCACCAATTGGTTACTTAACAACGGGATCCTAACCACATCGAGAAAAGAATTTCTATCACCACAAATAAATTCCCCTGGTTTCGCGTTGACAGAGCGGGGAATCGAACCCGGACTCTGAGACAGGTAGTCGAGCACGTAACCGACACGTTTAACGAGGAACTCTAAAATCCCCAAAGAGAGAGAAAGAGAAGGGGGGGATGGGTTTTGAGGGAATCGGGTTGTCGGAATAGTAATTTGTGGAGAGCGAGAGGTTATTTTATTCCTCCCGTGTTATGCAAATTCGTGGGCTTCTTCCCAACGTAGTGACCATTGATATCTAATAGTGAAGCTCTGAATATCACCGGTGAACTTTGACTTTTAAAGGATGGAAAGTTATCATGGTCAGGGGAAACGGATCATTGCACAATGTCAAGAAAGAATTATATCTGGCTAAAAAAAAAATTCTTTTTATTTAAATCTTTTGTTTTTACTTTATCTTTGACGGAATCATTGAATTATTGCCGTCTGGTTTTTGATTAATGATGGGAGATTTTGAAATGAGAAGTGTGTCGTATCTCGACCGGTAGAAATTGAATCAGAAATTTCTCCAAGATCTAGATAAACAGATCTTACATTCCTCCTTCCCACCCCGAGGCTCGAACTCGCGTCGGGAGAGAAGTGTGTTCAGCGTCCTCTTCGATGTATTGCAACAAAGAATAACGCTCTATCTCAGCCCAGGTGTTCTCTACGGTCGAGATCAGTTAAATTTTACTAGTACTGAAATAGACCCGCCTTCACCGTTCAGCCATTAGCAAAGATCTCTTATGCCTTCTTACTTATATATAGATTTGTGTGTATACATATAATATATATAATATATCATATATCCATCATTATAGAAATTTGTTGATTTCGACGAGAAAAATTTCACTCAGTTTGAAATCAACTTATATTTCTCTTGATGGCTGAATGAATAAGTCACTGTTATCCCCGTATCATACCCAAGAGACATAGGTTCGATTTTCTGTCCGTGACAGATAAACTTCTCACATATAATGATTCTCCTTGGGTGGAAGATGTGTCCACGGAGAAGTAAATTTGATATTTGGTGGTATTGGTGGAGTAATTTCGAGTGTATGAAGAGGTCACATGTGAATGACTTACAAGATTACGATAGAGATGGAATTAAACTTTCACAGTGAATGCGTCACTTCTCACAGTCATATATGACGTCAGGGGAAATCGTACACGTAACTGATAAGAAATCGAGAAGTTCGACGTTCATTTTGTGGCTTCTCTGTATCTTCAATCAGCGTCGTGTGACTTTCTCGTCACTCTCAGGTTTAGCGAAGATTAAACCCCTTGTCTTATAGGTCTATTTAGCGAAGATTAAAACCCTTGTCTTATAGGTCTATGAGCTTGGTTTTGGGAATATTCGTCAAAATGGTGTGCTATCTGTATCTTAGGCTGTTGATAAATCTTCTGTATAACATTCTAGGTGATAAAGAAAGAGACAAGATGATGAGGGGAGAGAGAGAAGTGTGCTGACGATTATATGAGCGAGAGGTGTTGGCGCAAGCACTGTCTAGTAGGTATATTATACCTAGACCGTGGGCGCAAGAGAGTCACAAGAATAGCTAACGAGAGGGAGAATGGTTGAGTCAGCAAATACACCGTGACTCTTAGGCCTAGTATGCATTCTTATGTTTAAAAAAAACATTCAACAATCTTATCAGGCCTCAAGTGAAGATATTAAGATGTATTTCTCAACAAGTATTTCTTACAACCACTTAGTTGTTACTTAGCTCATGTCTTAAAATTCAAATTTTACACGAAGGCAATCTTCATTGACTGTACCAGAGAGAGAGAGAGAGAGAGAGAGAGAGAGAGAGAGAACAACAAACAGTAATGATAATGACGATGATAACAGAAGTCACTTATATAACTAGCTGATAAACTAATCTCAGTCCCTCTGTGATAGGAGACAGCCTTGGTGACAATACAATAACTCAGTTTTTCGCCGCTCTTCATTTATCAATCTATTTATTGTCCGCGCGTTATGAACACTCAAGTCCTACTGATAAGGGATATAAGTGATGACTAAATTAAAGAAATATTTGTACACAAGATTTCTTTCGTTTGACAACACTTACAGATAAACAGAAAGATAGGAAACTGTAAATGAAACATTAAAAAGTCCGGTTGCGCCTTGTTCAATGGAACTTCTAGCATGACAATATGACTAAGCAACTGATTGGTAAATAATTGTTGATTATCGGTGCATATACAAATGTATATATATGCGTGTGTGTGTGTGTGTGTGTGTGTGTAAATGTAATAGCCATAATGGCCTCTTAACTACTCAAATTCTTTGCTCTGTGGCTATTACATTTACATAAGTTACTGGTAAAAATGACCAGTAGATTCTACACATACACACACACACACACACACACACACACACACACATATATATATGATATATATATATATATATATATGATATATATATATATATATACATATATATATATATACGTAATAATATTTGTGTGTGTATAGCTATAATACTAGAAGTTATACTAAATATGCTATGCTTATATATACTATATATATAGTATATACATATATATATATATATATATATATATATATATATATATATATATGTGGTGTGTGTGTTGTGTGTGTGTGTGTGTGTGTGTGTTAATATGTCTTAATGTGTACTATCTTCACCTACCTTTGATAGTCAAAACTTATTTACTAATCTATTACTTATTCGTATTGTCACCCTAGAAGACCCATTAAAAAGGCATAAAACGACCAAATAACATCGTCGAGTAATGATAAAATACAGTTCTTAGAAGTCTCTTGTTCTGTGAAAATATAAGAGTTCATTCTAAAGATGAGGATACTTGTCTAAAAAAATTTAAGTTCACTCTCCAAATTACATTGCTAAAACTATATTATTATTGTTATTATTATTATATTACGGGGTTGTTGGCGGGCGCTACGAGTGCTGGAACTCGGCGCTGCTGTCTTCCCTACCCTCCTGATCCCATACCTACCCGCCCCCACTCAGGGCGGACAAACAGGTCTGCAGGAGGAGGGTGGACGTCTCCCCTTCCCTCCCGTTCCCCTACCTACCCCAGCCCTACCAGTGGCAGACAAACAGGTTTTCAGGGGGATGGTGGCTGTGTCATGTCTTCCCTACTGTCACCTGGAGGATAAACAAGATCCACTTGGATTTTAATATTATTATTATAATTTTTATTATGTTGGAACATAAACATACCAACGTCTTGTCTAAAACGAGCCTTTGTAAATGGAACACATAAGAAAAAAAAGAGTTAAGAAAACAGAACTAGAATGAAATACAATTTTGCATAAATTCAGAAAAAAATCTGGTACGAATAGATAAACATGATCTAAATACGAAACCTGTTTCTTGAATTAAGAAAACCCGCGTTAAAGAACACAAATACTCCGTCTGGAATTTGCAATGCAGATGCAAAAGGATACCTATAAAAACTCAAACCAGAATGATTAATACATTTAAACAAACAGCCTCTCTGAAATATTATGTACCACTTTCTGGCCAGTGACTTGAGATGGATCGTTCCCGAACTGGCCGACGTTTTGTGATACATATATCTACTTTGACTCTGCAATTAGCAGACGTCATTCTCTATTGATCGTCTCGTCAGTGCAATGCTGTGGCTTATACCAGTTCCCCCAACAGACACTGACCAATATTTAAACGCATTCTTTAGGGGAATATTCAATGGCCCAGAAAGCTTTTTTGGGGAAATGACGTGAGACAGCTTGTTGCTTAGCGGGATTCCAGTCCTCCTCCTTAAAGGTCAGAGCTAACTACGTGGCAACAGAGCCGCCATACGCAGTGTGTTGCCTGGAAACCGTGTATATGTTACAGGGAGTACGTGAAATTACCCGTTCGCTTGAGAACATCCTAAGGGGATATAGTACTAAACACGGCGAATCGGTAATTCATCTATTCTACATTTCTTATTTTTTAGCTGATAGGTAATTAAGATGGGTGAAAGAAGAGTGAGGGCAGTTAACTACCTAACAGTGGTAAGGAACAGTTTGGAAAGTTAAGTATTAGTAAGAGTAATGTAAAGTATGGTTCTACATTGTTTCACAGTGATTAGTACTAGTCCCAGAATCCGGGGGGGGGGGGGGGGGGGGGGGGGGGGGGGGGGGGGGGGGGGGGGGGGGGGGGGGGGGGGGGGGGGGGGGGGGGGGGGGGTTGGGGGGGGGGGGGGGTGGGGGGGGGGGGGGGGGGGGGGGGGGGGGGGGGGGGGGGGGGGGGGGGGGGGGGGGGGGGGGGGGTTGTTCAAATGGGTTTCTAGTGTTTAGTAATATAGCCCCTGTGGGATCAAATGTCCCTAAGTGCATTTGATTTTTCAGGGTCTAGTACCAAACACGGCAAAACAGTGTAGAATGTAGATAAATCATTGTTTCACCGTGTTCAGTACTAGCTCTACGGGATCAAATGTTCCTAAGCGAATTGGTCTTTTCGCATATTCCCCAGGGATTTCATGAAATCCACGATTTCGCCTCTGTGCGCTGGCTCGAATCCACGAGACGAAATTATTATTAACTAAAAAATTCCCCTTCAGTTAACATACATGAAAATATGTTAATTCAGAAGTAGAGCGAATTGGATATTGAGGGACATCTGTAGCTTCATGCATATATATATGTGTGTGTGTGTGTGTGTACGTGTGTAAATACACACACATAAAAGCTTGTGTATGGGAATAGATAGTTCATGGCTATGCGCTCACACAGGTGCCTGTATGTATGTATGTTCGTGCGATATTTTATCAAATGTGAATACTGTCAATTCCCTTGGTCACCTTTAATGATGCCATTCACAGTCAAGCGTTATTGATTTATTTACCTTGATTCCAGAAAGTAACACTCGCTATATGGCATTGTTGATCATTATATTTAGTCGCCATTGACAAAATAATGAAAGTATAATCAGTCTTACTGTTGAAATAAGGAGTTTAAGAAGACAAAGGTTTAATGTCTTCTCTCTCTCTCTCTCTCTCTCTCTCTCTCTCTCTCTCTCTCTGCATTAGTCGATCTTTATTTGCAAAGCAGTAACATATTTTGTTCTTTCAGCGAAGAAAAATATCAGTCATGTGGTTCCCAAGGTGTAAACAGAAATGATTCTACGGTACTGCGTCTGAATGTTTGACACGTAAAGCTGTGTCCTTCTCATTTGTTTGAAAATTAATAGTGCCACAGAGTGTGCATCGAAAGGAGTACCTCTGAGGGAAATAAGGGCTTGTTGCTGTGTGTTTTATTTTTTAGCTTTTTCTGTCCGCCTTCAGATTTTAAAAGCTACTGAGACTAGAGGGCTGCGAATTGGTATGTTCTTCATTCATAATCTAATGATCAATCATACCAAATTGCAGCCCTCTAGCGCCATTAGTTTTTATTTAATCTAAGGTTAAGTTTAGTCATGGATCGTGTATCTGGCAGCGCTTTGTGGAGGCGTTGCAGCCACACCTTCACTTGACCACATCTGGGAAGCAACTGAGCACTGAGAGTTTCTTACGGTATTATACATTGTAAAGAAAAATCGATTGCACCTAAGAAAGTTCTGCGTATTTTTTACAAGTTTTTTTTCTACAAAGCTGGTTACTTGTCAGCGGAGTTGATACCTGGCACTGCTTTGAAAGTGTTGTAGATTATGTTTATCAAAGAAAATTTGCATTTTTTGAGATTTGCCAAGAAAACTCTCATAATCTAGTTAATAAAACGGGCGAGGCATAAATCGTCTTGTTATGGGAAGGCGAAGCACAAAAACACCCTGGCCTCATTTCGCCACTTGGTCTCATCAGGCTCCCAATTAAGTGTGAAGATGAATCGAGTCATTAGACTCCGCTGAGACAGGGTTGTTGTGAAGTTCCATTAAGAAGGTTTCGTGAGAGCACCGGCTCTTTCTCTCTCACCCCGTAGGTGGGTAGTGCCGTCGGTGCACCTCATGTGGTGCTCTGTAGGCAGTACTTAAAGTTCTTTGCAGCGTACCTTCGGCCCCTAGCTGCAACATCTTTCGTTCCTCTTACTGTACCTTCTTTCATATTCGCCTTCTTCCATCTTACTTTCCACCCTCTCCTAACAATTGATTCATAGCGCAGTAGAGGAAAAGACCCCATATAGACTCCACTTTTTCTAGCCCCGCCCCCCCGCACCCCCCGCCCCCCACCCCAAGGGGCGTGGCTACCCCCCTCCCCCCTCCTGATTGGCTCATGTACGTACGTGAGGCCTAAAAAGGGGGCGGTGGGGCAACCACCAAAACCCCCAAAAGGGGCGTGGCCACCTGACCCCATATAGACTCACTTGTCTGGGGGTGTGGCCACCCTGACCCCATATAGACTCCACTATTCTGGGGGGCGTGGCCACCCCTGACCCCAAATTGACTCCATTTGTCTTATAAGCTCATGTACGTACATGAGCTCATAATTGACTCCATATGTATGATAAGTTCATGTACGTACATGAGCTCATAATTGACTCCATTTGTCTTACAAGCTCATGTACGTACATGAGCTCATATTAGGGGGGCGTGGCCTCCCCTAACCCCAAATCGACTCCACTTTTCTACCCCTGTGACGTCACATAACTATAAGGGAATAAAACCATCCTTTCAACCCTCCACTATTCTGGGGGGGCGTGGCCACCCCTGACCCCAAATTGACTCCATTTGTATTATAAGCTCATGTACGTACATGAGCTCATAATTGACTCCATATGTATGATAAGTTCATGTACGTACATGAGCTCATAATTGACTTCCATTTGTCTTACAAGCTCATGTACGTACATGAGCTCATATTAGGGGGGCGTGGCCTCCCCTAACCCCAAATCGACTCCACTTTTCTACCCCTGTGACGTCACATAACTATAAGGGAATAAAACCATCCTTTCAACCCTCCACTATTCTGGGGGGCGTGGCCACCCCTGACCCCAAATTGACTCCATTTGTATTATAAGCTCATGTACGTACATGAGCTCATAATTGACTCCATATGTATGATAAGTTCATGTACGTACATGAGCTCATAATTGACTCCATTTGTCTTACAAGCTCATGTACGTACATGAGCTCATATTAGGGGGGCGTGGCCTCCCCTAACCCCAAATCGACTCCACTTTTCTACCCCTGTGACGTCACATAACTATAAGGGAATAAAACCATCCTTTCAACCCTCCACTATTCTGGGGGGCGTGGCCACCCCTGACCCCAAATTGACTCCATTTGTCTTACAAGCTCATGTACGTACATGAGCTCATATTAGGGGGCGTGGCCTCCCCTAACCCCAAATCGACTCCACTTTTCTACCCCTGTGACGTCACATAACTATAAGGGAATAAAACCATCCTTTCAACCCTCCACTATTCTGGGGGGCGTGGACACCCCTGACCCCAACATAATTGACTCCATTTGTCTACTCCACCTTTCCTACCCCCTGTGACGTCACGTAACTCTCCGGGAATAAAAACCAACATTTCAACCCCTCACCCCCAATTGACTCCACTATTCTACCCTGTGACGTCACGTAACTCTCTGGGAATAAAACCATTCTTTCAACCCCTGACCCCAAATTGACTCCACCTTTCCTACCCCCTGTGACGTCACGTAACTCTCTGGGAATAAAACCATTCTTTCAACCCCTGACCCCAAATTGACTCCACCTTTCCTACCCCCTGTGACGTCACGTAACTCTCCGGTAATAAAAACCAAACATTTTCAATTTCAACCCCTCACCCCAAATTGACTCCACTATTCTACCACTGTGACGTCACGTAACTCTCTGGGAATAAAACCATTCTTTCAACCCCCGACCCCAAATTGACTCCACCTTTCCTACCCCCTGTGACGTCACGTAACTCTCCGGGAATAAAAACCAACATTTCAACCCCTCACCCCCAAATTGACTCCACTATTCTACCCCTGTGACGTCACATAACTCTCTGGGAATAAAACCATTCTTTCAACCCCTGACCCCAAATTGACTCCACCTTTCCTACCCCCTGTGATGTCACATAACTCTCAGGGAATAAAAACCAACATTTCAACCCCCACCCCAAATTGACTCCACTTTTCTACCCCTGTGATGTCACGTAACTCTACGGGAATAAAACTTGACCCCACCCTGACCCCAAATAGACTCAGTTCACTGTTTTTTGCGACTCATGTCCCCTTTAATTGTTTTCAAAGTAACCGGGACGTTTTACCTCATCCTCCTCCTATAAAATCTCTAAATTTATATATGCACATTGCGAATATACTCTCTCTCCTCCCTCCCTCCCTCCCTCCCTCCCTCCCTCCCTACCTCCCTCTCCCTATCCTCTCTCTCTCAGCTGTTACATTTTGTTTTATATTATACACAGCTGCTTAGATATTCAGAGTATCATGATAAAAGGATATTTGGCGACTGACTTCATCCACATGTGATATCTCCCCCAATAACCATATCAGAGTCAATGTTATCTGATGATGAATCACGCACACACACACACACATATGAAGAAACGAGACCTTATCGCCATATTTGCCCAGCTGACTTCACGCCAACGTGAAATTTTATTTTTCATAGAATTTGAGTCATAATCTAGGTGGCGAACACAAGGACAAAGGTACACATTTCAATTTTGTTTATTTATTATACAGAGTTTGAAAGAGGTTGAAAAATCAAATTACAGACGGAATTGTTATTTTATATTTATAACCAATCCTAAATACAGGGGAATGAATTAATATTCCATACAAATACATACATTAGAAAAAAACTGTACAAACACGAACGCGATAATATGCGCATTCGCTTTTTCAAAAACAATACTTCAACGAAAAAACATACTACGGCTACTATATATTTTCTAACCTGTTCCTTGACATCACAGCCCTTAGTATATACCACAAACATCTTCTCCAGCACTTTCCCGACCGTGTATCGAAGACGACGACGTTTCATCTAACACCTCAAAGCTTTTAAATTTAGCTAACAAGTTTTTCATATATAAATCTTCCACACACCTTTCCTCCAACAGGGATAAATTCTTTTTCATTATAGCCACGCAGCATATTTTACCAATTTTGCTCATTTCATCACTGAATGTAGCTAACACAGGTAAATATTGATTCAACCAAGTCGTATTACCACCTCCGCTCTGACCGATGCCAGCGGGAAAGATAACATATTTGGCATAGTCATACGATGATTTAAATAATTCTTCCTTCAATTTCTTGACCGAAGAAAAAAGTGATTGAACCTCATCTGTTTGGTATCTCTGCCCAAACGATCGGCGTGATCTTCATCTTTGGAATAAGCCACGCTCTTTTGCGCGTATTCATTATCTTCAATGGGGCACCAATACCGTATTGTGTTAATAAGGTAGCTATGGTGGGTAGATCAACTTCTTCGTCGCATTCCCAAGATGTGATATTTTCAGGTCTTTTCACAATGGCGGACCCTTCAATACCCCTATCACGAAGACAGGCATATGATGCACCAGTGCGAGAATATCGAAAACCTGCCAATTCGGCATATGGATAAGCTCGAATGACGTCCGCCACAACACCGTAATTCCTGCATGTCACACAGTTAGTGGCCACTACTAGACACATATTCCTCTTCCTGAACTTATTTTCGGACAAGTTCCCGAAAACTAACTTACAAGAGGAGGCTGATGAAGCCATGGCGAGAGTTCACGTCTTGATGTGACAATCCTTCAAGAGATAATGAACTACGAAAGCCCCGCTACCCAGACCCCTTTATCACAATCACTGATTACAAACCTGTTGTGACGAAGCATCAAGCCTCTCCCAGCAATGATTCAGACTAACATGAATAAACAAGTCCTACATTCCCTCACCCCAAAGGTCATCCACACATGACTCATTTTATCAAAATCAGTATCACTCCAGTCATGTTCTCGCAGACACGAATAAACAAGCCTTCATCTTTCCTCACAACAAAGGCCGTCACACAAACACACACACACACACACACACACACACACACACACACATATGACTCATATATAAAACTTTCCACACATCTTCCTCCAATGGGGATAAATTCTATCGCTACAAGGCGTGAACTTCATCTTTGGAATACAATACTTCATCGAAACATCATATGTCACACCTGATTATTACTTCCCAACTGTACACCATAAATACAACCGACAAGGGAAAATTGATGTTATTCCTTACCCAAAGTGTATAGAGTAAGTGCAACACACCAACCCTCCGTCCCTACAAGTATTTCTCTTGACCGAAACGTCATTTCCCTCCGTCACTATTCAGTAAGTAGCATATAAAACACTTTCCATTTACTTGAACATAGAGTATAGTAAATATTAAAAACAGCAATAAGATTCATCTGTATATGGAATAGATATTCTTATAAAATAATGTAGCCCGTTGAAAGAAGCGGAATATATAAAACAGTCATTATTCCTCCCTTTCAGATATGGGAAATAACTCTAGTAGTGAACTGTCAGCCGACGAAGTAGCCACTCAAGTCAGACACCATTACTATTATGGTGTTGGAGCCCCAAACTCATTTATTAGGAAGGTGAAAACGGGTCATGACCATGAAGCAGGAGAAGAAGAAGAAGTAGCAGGAGATGCAACAACTACCACTGGCAGCCCACAACAGTGCAACCCCCGATCAACTTCGCCACCACCCACTACTGAAGGAAACGAGCAACCCGGTGAAGGTATGTAAAAACCGATGTGTTATATATTTATTTAATAATAGTTCCTGATTCCATAGAAACACGCACTCTTTTTCTCCGTTTCCCTGTTTTTCCGTTCAAATGCATTATGGGCATAGTAAAAAAACACCTATATAATTATTCATAAGGATTTATTGACCCATAAAGAGTTTTACAAATTCAATACACTAATCGCTGTCAGACCGTCTCAGCACGCATCCCAATATAACTTCCACGTGTATCCTTATTTTAACCTGAATATGCCGAAAAACGTTTAAGAGGAAACGACTAAGACGTCTTAGCAGATTAACACCGACGTTCATGGGCGAATGATCCTCACAGCTCATCCTGAAATAAGTAAAAAAGTTATGTGATTGAAGGTGTATGATACATATATAGAATATATCCTTAATAGAATGTAAATGGAGTAATATAAAAATCAAAGAAAAATATGCATTTACCTTAGTTGTTCAAGATGCGGAGACATTCCTTGTACGTAATAGCACGTTTGACCCCCGACCTCCAATGTGAACATTTAAACTTTTTCAAATATTTAAATAATATCCCGTTATCCATTTATCATTACCTCCCAAACGAGTGAATGAGAATACATTTTGTATTAAGGATAATACTGCTTTCACACCACGGTGACTCACGCAATGAACAAAAAAACTAACGTAAAGACCGCACTTGTACGATTTATCAGGTTGTATTTGTTTTATTAGGCGATAGAGGTTATATTCGGGATGCGCATATATAAATTTAGAGAAGTCATTCGAATAAACTTTTGGATTTATACCGTAACTATCAAAAAAGAAGATTATATTTCTAGGTGATTTTTCCACGTAAAAAACATACCCAATGACCAACAATATTAATATCAGTAGACGAAGATAATGTATTAGATATAAAAACTAAAGGTTTAATTCTACTTTCTGGCAATGTCAATAATCCTACTTCATCCGAAGCGAACACACCTAAATATTTAACCCGGTCACCGAGTGAACCTTTTAAACTTATTTCAATTTCTTTTGTATCCATTCCATTTAACCCCTAACATCACACTGAATAACCCTATCCGCATCCACCGTTAAAATACCCTTGGTATCCCCAAAAAGTAAAATAATGCAAGGGCTAGGCGTAGCCGTACCCAGCCTAGATCGATATTCGCAGGTTTGCCGAAATTTCCACTGGCATGGAATCTTCAACATCTCCACCACAAAATTAAAGCAGTAAATAGCTCTACCATTTTTAAAACTATCATAAGTGATCAGATTATCACCGCCACCCCCTATACTTTTCTGCGTCTCGTGATATAATTGCATGATGGTATTAGGGAAACTACATTGAATATTATATACCGTATTCCCATTAACGGTAATATGTATATTATTTAAATCGAAAGATTGAAAATATAGACTATTGGTCGCGTAATTACCTGAAAATGTTTCCATATCAATCATGGCCAATGTGATTTTTTCAGGTATACAACTGTTAAAAGGCTGATCAATTAAAATCGAATTTTCATTTTGCCCAATAACGTATGTCTTGTATAAAGTCTTATCAAATATATATTGTATAGGATTAACTGCTATCGCCTCATTTAAAGCCGACATTGCGTTATAATGTGGGGTAACTCTATCGATCCATAATTTAGCCTTTTCTACATTGAACACATTTAAATGTCCGTCTGTGTGGGCGCCCATAAACCAGCTATTATTCGCTAATTTCGAGCCTAAGTCTCAAATCAACTGAATCCAGTAAATACATGTCTATAGTCGCTATATCCAAAAGAAGTGGAAAATATGTATGCACGCCCCTCGTTTTAATGTCACCCATAACTTTCGTCTCCCACCTGCCGGTTTGACCGAAGGTATTGGCAGTAAATTGCCGAGTTACCCCATGTGTTACATGATAGTCATCATATAAAATCCCGCCCGACCGGTGGTAGGTAATGCCGAGGGTTTTTATATTTTCATTTTCAACATTTTTATATATGATTGATAGTTAAATACAGGACAGGATTCCCCAACTTTTCATTCAAGAAAAACGGAAGCGGATTTAAATAATGTATTACTAATACCATTAACGACGGCCACGTGAACATCATCCGCTAATTGCGCACCGTCCCTATCAATTGAGATATATAATTCTAAAGCTATACTTGACAAATCTAAGAAAGAACCTGCCACCCCATTAATGCGAAATTCTATATATTTATCAGATAGAACTTGATTTATGGAAATATTACAAGGTGTAAAATCCAGTCTTTCCTTTGAATTAATTGAAGTTTCAATAATTCTCCGTCTATTAACATTCGGGAACAATTCTGATATACCCGCAATATACGATGAAACAGGAACTTGATTACCAGTTCCGGGTATGTTAGGAACTACGCTAGCCATATTTTGTGTTTATATAATTTTAGATGAAGGGTAGAACGAGTGCGTACCCGCCGAATGTCAATTGATGAATGAGTTACAAAAGATCGTACACGTCCTTATTATATTTACTCCTAGATTTAACTCGTGTGTCCTTCCTCTTCCTCCGTTTTTCTTTCCTCCCACACTCGACCGTCTAACTAAACGTTTCACTGTTTTCTTCCGTCTCGTTCTCCTTCTCCTTCCAGTACCGCTTAAAATTCGTTGTCCGGTAGTTTTGAGGGCCCTTATACCATTTCGTTTTATGGATTCTTTTAAAGGTAAACCGCTGTTTACCATATCAGATAACACAGATCTACCGAATTCATTAACTGAAGGTTTCGCGGCGTTAAATAGAAAAGGAAGCACTTTCCGTGCAATACCACTTATGGCCGAAAAAAAACCGCTTCCCCTTCTGCGGCCGGGATAGAAAACGGAAATATCCTCAAATCCCGCTCCTCTCCTTAATAAAGGGTCTGATAAAAATAGTTTTTTAAATTCCGCCTCTGAAGGAGGCGCGAATAACACTCTCATTTTACTGTTTATACTATTCCCAAACAATTTAAGTTGAGCTTGATTCGCAAGTTCTAGTTGACTCGAGGGTGTTACGATCACGAATAAGGAATGCCAAGGGTGAACATCGAATTATATACTCACCTATTCATCTAATTTTCCTCTAGGTTTTATACGGAGCAGGCAAGTAACACTCGAGTCTTTAGTGAAATGTAAAAGGTGACCATTTTGATCCGTGATAAGAATAGAAATCTGATCCAAGATGTTCGTGTTCAACAATTTGTAGACTGTATTAATGCCAACATATCTTTAATCAATGCGACGTGGTCGTCAGTGATTAATAACAACGTGACCAAATGAGGGCTTTGGGGGTTACCACCTTTCCTCGCTAGATGTACCGTCCAATGTTTTTTCCGCTGTTTCCCCATGAATAATTCACATAATTTATACAGATATATGTTGAGGTTATTCCCCTTTTCTAATGTTTTGAAAGAGTCATGGGTCAACGGCATATCTGGCGAGTGTTTGATATTAAATTGTCCCCTCCCCATCCTCCTCCTCATTAAGACACGAGGGAGGTTGTTAATACGTGTGGGAGGGTTATCTCGCAGTACAACGTACGCTTCTAATGCTGTAACGACACAGTTGTACCCGGACTGAATATTGATAACCTGATCACTACCGCGGACTCCCTTGGGATACACCTGGAAGTTATTAATATTCACTAACTCACGCCGCGTGATATGAAGTTCAACCCTATCTAGCGAGGTCATACACCAACCCGAACCCTCAGTACGGTTGAGTTTCTTTCTTCCAAGTTATTAGCTATAAACTCAATAAGCTCCTCCAGGGAGTCATAGATCGAGTCAATCGTAGTGAGGGTGGGTGGAGTACATACATAGAAAGCACTTTTTTCATTCATGTCGCCTAGCATCCTCACGCTGGTGATAATAACGCACAAGTATAGCATAGCCGATCGAATACCTCTTTCGAGGAAGTTACTGTGCACATCTTCGCGTAATCGGGTTATGCTACTACTTAACTTCATTGCCACGTCAATGTGTGACCCTACTGCAGCCGCATAATGAATGGTACTCACTACCTTATTACCCTCCGTTCTTTCCCTCGTGAGTGAAGATCCCCTTCTGGTTCCTACACCTCCACCAACGCGCGATGCTTCATTATTATTATTACTCCCCATCAAATCTTCATCTAATGGGAAGTCTTCAGCGAAGGGATCTGTAAAGATAATTTTAAATAAGCACCGGAGTGAACGTGTATTATAATAATAATAATAATAATAACTGCAAAAACTGCAATAATAGTAATAATAATAATAATAATAATAATAATAATAATAATAATAATAATAATATTTTACCTGGATCGGAGTGATATGATTGATTCAATTACGATTAAACTCAGTGCTAAAGCAGCTAATATGTTTGGTTTCAATGAAAAAGTCAGGTATTTAATATACAGTTCGGGTGCGTTGAGACCTCATCACAGTAGAAATATATTCCATCAAGGCGTTGAATACGTTTACCTGTATTCGGGTATCGTTCAACCTACCATCTTGGGTGATAAAATGGTTAATCTCTTAGACTGCTTCACGTTAGGATGTGCATGTGGTAAAGGTCCGCATAATGCCATTTATAAACCTTTAAATACCATTGACGTATTGGATTACATTACTATCAATGTCTCGGATCAGAACGGTGAAGAAATAATGTTTACTGAAAATGGGGTTCTATCATGCAGTCTGCATATAAGACCTAGATAAAACGCTATCGAACTTTTCTTATAAATACCATATGTGACATATACCCGTCGTAGTATTTAACCGACATGGCTGGTGAACACACCATATATTTGAGCAGCCTCGGCTGTTTAGACACGTATATCAAAAATACACCTTCGAAATTTGCCAATAGATTACCTACACCTATATTATTACCTAATGGGGTTGAATATGAAGTAGGTTTAGCTTCGATCATGTTCCCGGGGAGTTATTACGCTATATTATCCAAGATGATTTATTCACTCTCGAATTTATTACAGAGCGTCATAAACGTGTAGGCATACATATTTGTATAGACCGAGAATAGCAATGTTAGCGGGGGATATGAAGAGACTCGTGAGAGCTCTTAATAAGGACGTGTATGATTACTTAAAAGTTTATTACGGTGATAATTTCATAAATTATTTTAATAGTAACGGTATATTTCATTGGGATGAAGATTTAAGAAGAATTACTATACCACGTATCAAGAGAGAGAAATTGAGAACGGGGGACGTTAAAAGTATATACGTCAAATTTAGCGGAAAAACCGCGAAATTATTAGGTTTTCATATTAATACCGGTTATGAAATATATGGCGGGCGTGAACTGAATGAACACGTTTCCCTTGATTCTCTACCTGATAATTGTGGGGTAGATTATATATATGTGTATACGGATATAGTTCAACCGACGATTTTTGGCGGGAGACTAGTAAATATATTGGACTGTTTTACTTTAGCAAGTGGTAGAGGAAAAGGAATACATAATACAGTCTACAAATTGTTGAACACGAACATCTTGGATCAGATTTCTATTCTTATCACGGATCAAAATGGTCACCTTTTACATTTCACTAAAGACTCGAGTGTTACTTGCCTGCTCCGTATAAAACCTAGAGGAAAATTAGATGAATAGGTGAGTATATAATTCGATGTTCACCCTTGGCATTCCTTATTCGTGATCGTAACACCCTCGAGTCAACTAGAACTTGCGAATCAAGCTCAACTTAAATTGTTTGGGAATAGTATAAACAGTAAAATGAGAGTGTTATTCGCGCCTCCTTCAGAGGCGGAATTTAAAAAACTATTTTTATCAGACCCTTTATTAAGGAGAGGAGCGGGATTTGAGGATATTTCCGTTTTCTATCCCGGCCGCAGAAGGGGAAGCGGTTTTTTTTCGGCCATAAGTGGTATTGCACGGAAAGTGCTTCCTTTTCTATTTAACGCCGCGAAACCTTCAGTTAATGAATTCGGTAGATCTGTGTTATCTGATATGGTAAACAGCGGTTTACCTTTAAAAGAATCCATAAAACGAAATGGTATAAGGGCCCTCAAAACTACCGGACAACGAATTTTAAGCGGTACTGGAAGGAGAAGGAGAACGAGACGGAAGAAAACAGTGAAACGTTTAGTTAGACGGTCGAGTGTGGGAGGAAAGAAAAAACGGAGGAAGAGGAAGGGCACACGAGTTAAATCTAGGAGTAAATATAATAAGGACGTGTACGATCTTTTGTAACTCATTCATCAATTGACATTCGGCTGGGTACGCCACTCGTTCTACCCTTCATCTAAAATTATAATAAACACAAAATATGGCTAGCGTAGTTCCTAACATACCCGGAACTGGTAATCAAGTTCCTGTTCATCGTATATTGCGGGTATATCAGAATTGTTCCCGAATGTTAATAGACGGAGAATTATTGAAACTTCAATTAATTCAAAGGAAAGACTGGATTTTACACCTTGTAATATTTCCATAAATCAAGTTCTATCTGATAAATATATAGAATTTCGCATTAATGGGGTGGCAGGTTCTTTCTTAGATTTGTCAAGTATAGCTTTAGAATTATATATCTCAATTGATAGGACGGTGCGCAATTAGCGGATGATGTTCACGTGGCCGTCGTTAATGGTATTAGTAATACATTATTTAAATCCGCTTCCGTTTTCTTGAATGAAAAGTTGGTGGAATCCTGTCCTGTATTTAACTATCAATCATATATAAAAATGTTGAAAATGATAAAACCCTCGGCATTACCTACCACCGGTCGGGCGGGATTTTTATATGATGACTATCATGTAACACATGGGGTAACTCGGCAATTTACTGCCAATACCTTCGGTCAAACCGGCAGGTGGGAGACGAAAGTTATGGGTGACATTAAAACGAGGGGCGTGCATACATATTTCCACTTCTTTTGGATATAGCGACTATAGACATGTATTTACTGGATTCAGTTGATTTGAGACTTAGGCTCGAATTAGCGAATAATAGCTGGTTTATGGGCGCCCACACAGACGGACATTTAAATGTGTTCAATGTAGAAAAGGCTAAATTATGGATCGATAGAGTTACCCCACATTATAACGCAATGTCGGCTTTAAATGAGGCGATAGCAGTTAATCCTATACAATATATATTTGATAAGACTTTATACAAGACATACGTTATTGGGCAAAATGAAAATTCGATTTTAATTGATCAGCCTTTTAACAGTTGTATACCTGAAAAAATCACATTGGCCATGATTGATATGGAAACACATTTTCAGGTAATTACGCGACCAATAGTCTATATTTTCAATCTTTCGATTTAAATAATATACATATTACCGTTAATGGGAATACATAATATTCAATGTAGTTTCCCTAATACCATCATGCAATTATATCACGAGACGCAGAAAAGTATAGGGGTGGCGGTGATAATCTGATCACTTATGATAGTTTTAAAAATGGTAGAGCTATTTACTGCTTTAATTTTGTGGTGGAAGATGTTGAAGATTCCATGCCAGTGGAAATTTCGGCAAACCTGCGAATATCGATCAGGCTGGGTACGGCTACGCCTAGCCCTTGCATTATTTTACTTTTTGGGGATACCAAGGGTATTTTAACGGTGGATGCGGATAGGGTTATTCAGTGTGATGTTAGGGGTTAAATGGAATGGATACAAAAGAAATTGAAATAAGTTTAAAAGGTTCACTCGGTGACCGGGTTAAATATTTAGGTGTGTTCGCTTCGGATGAAGTAGGATTATTGACATTGCCAGAAAGTAGAATTAAACCTTTAGTTTTTATATCTAATACATTATCTTCGTCTACTGATATTAATATTGTTGGTCATTGGGTATGTTTTTACGTGGAAAAAATCACCTAGAAATATAATCTTCTTTTTTTGATAGTTACGGTATAAATCCAAAAGTTTATTCGAATGACTTCTCTAAATTTATATATGCGCATCCCGAATATAACCTCTATCGCCTAATAAAACAAATACAACCTGATAAATCGTACAAGTGCGGTCTTTACGTTAGTTTTTTGTTCATTGCGTGAGTCACCGTGGTGTGAAAGCAGTATTATCCTTAATACAAAATGTATTCTCATTCACTCGTTTGGGAGGTAATGATAAATGGATAACGGTATATTATTTTAAATATTTGAAAAAGTTTAAATGTTCACATTGGAGGTCGGGGGTCAAACGTGCTATTACGTACAAGGAATGTCTCCGCATCTTGAACAACTAAGGTAAATGCATATTTTTTCTTTGATTTTTTTTTTATATTACTCCATTTACATTCTATTAAGGATATATTCTATATATATACATACACCTTCAATCACATAACTTTTTTACTTATTTCAGGATGAGCTGTGAGGATCATTCGCCATGAACGTCGGTGTTAATCTGCTAAGACGTCTTAGTCGTTTCCTCTTAAACGTTTTTCGGCATATTTCAGGTTAAAATAAGGATACACGTGGAAGTTATATTGGGATGCGTGCTGAGACGGTCTGACAGCGATTAGTGTATTGAATTTGTAAACTCTTTATGTGGTCAATAAATCCTTATGAATAATTATATAGGTGTTTTTTTACTATGCCCATAATGCATTTGAACGGAAAAACAGGGAAACGGAGAAAAAGAGTGCGTGTTTCTATGGAATCAGGAACTATTATTAAATAAATATATAACACATCGGTTTTTACATACCTTCACCGGGTTGCTCGTTTCCTTCAGTAGTGGGTGGTGGCGAAGTTGATCGGGGGTTGCACTGTTGTGGGCTGCCAGTGGTAGTTGTTGCATCTCCTGCTACTTCTTCTTCTTCTCCTGCTTCATGGTCATGACCCGTTTTGCACCTTCCTAATAAATGAGTTTGGGGCTCCAACACCATAATAGTAATGGTGTCTGACTTGAGTGGCTACTTCGTCGGCTGACAGTTCACTACTAGAGTTATTTCCCATATCTGAAAGGGAGGAATAACGACTGTTTTATATATTCCGCTTCTTTCAACGGGTACATTATTTTAGAATATCTATTCCATATACAGATGAATCTTATTGCTGTTTTTAATATTTACTATACTCTATGTTCAAGTAAATGGAAAGTGTTTTATATGCTACTTACTGAATAGTGACGGAGGGAAATGACGTTTCGGTCAAGAGAAATACTTGTAGGGACGGAGGGTTGGGTGTGTTTGCACTTACTCTATACACTTTGGGTAAGGAATAACATCAATTTTCCCTTGTCGGTTGTATTTATGGTGTACAGTTGGGAAGTAATAATCAGGTGTGACATATGATGTTTCGATGAAGTATTGTATTCCAAGATGAAGTTCCCCACGCCTGTAGCGATAGAATTTATCCCCATTGGAGGAAAGATGTGTGGAAGTTTTATATATGAGTCATATGTGTGTGTGTGTGTGTGTGTGTGTGTGTGTGTGTGTGTGTGTGTGTGTGTGGACGGCCTTTGTTGTGAGGAAATGATAAGGCTTGTTTATTCGTGTCTGCGAGAAACATGACTGGAGTGATACTGATTTTGATAAAATGAGTCATGTGTGGATGACCTTTGGGGTGAGGGAATGATAGGACTTGTTTATTCATGTTAGTCTGAATCATTGCTGGGAGAGGCTTGATGCTTCGTCACAACAGGTTTGTAATCAGTGATTGTGATAAAGGGGTCTTGGGTAGCGGGGCTTTCGTAGTTCATTATCTCTTGAAGGATTGTCACATCAAGACGTGAACTCTCGCCATGGCTTCATCAGCCTCCTCTTGTAAGTTAGTTTTCGGGAACTTGTCCGAAAATAAGTTCAGGAAGAGGAATATGTGTCTAGTAGTGGCCACTAACTGTGTGACATGCAGGAATTACGGTGTTGTGGCGGACGTCATTCGAGCTTATCCATATGCCGAATTGGCAGGTTTTCGATATTCTCGCACTGGTGCATCATATGCCTGTCTTCGTGATAGGGGTATTGAAGGGTCCGCCATTGTGAAAAGACCTGAAAATATCACATCTTGGGAATGCGACGAAGAAGTTGATCTACCCACCATAGCTACCTTATTAACACAATACGGTATTGGTGCCCCCATTGAAGATAATGAATACGCGCAAAAGAGCGTGGCTTATTCCAAAGATGAAGATCACGCCGATCGTTTGGGCAGAGATACCAAACAGATGAGGGTTTCAATCAACTTTTTTTCTTCGGTCAAGAAATTGAAGGAAGAATTATTTAAATCATCGTATGACTATGCCAAATATGTTATCTTTCCCGCTGGCATCGGTCAGAGCGGACTGGTTAATACGACTTGGTTGAATCAATATTTACCTGTGTTAGCTACATTCAGTGATGAAATGAGCAAAATTGGTAAAATATGCTGCGTGGCTATAATGAAAAAGAATTTATCCCTGTTGGAGGAAAGGTGTGTGGAAGATTTATATATGAAAAACTTGTTAGCTAAATTTAAAAGCTTTGAGGTGTTAGATGAAACGTCGTCGTCTTCGATACACGGTCGGGAAAGTGCTGGAGAAGATGTTTGTGGTATATACTAAGGGCTGTGATGTCAAGGAACAGGTTAGAAAATATATAGTAGCCGTAGTATGTTTCGTTGAAGTATTGTTTTTGAAAAAGCGAATGCGCATATTATCGCGTTCGTGTTTGTACAGTTTTTTTCTAATGTATGTATTTGTATGGAATATTAATTCATTCCCTGTATTTAGGATTGGTTATAAATATAAAATAACAATTCCGTCTGTAATTTGATTTTTCAACCTCTTTCAAACTCTGTATAATAAATAAACAAAATTGAAATGTGTACCTTTGTCCTTGTGTTCGCCACCTAGATTATGACTCAAATTCTATGAAAAATAAAATTTCACGTTGGCGTGAAGTCAGCTGGGCAAATATGGCGATAAGGTCTCGTTTCTTCATATGTGTGTGTGGTGTGTGCGTGATTCATCATCAGATAACATTGACTCTGATATGGGTTATTGGGGGAGATATCACATGTGGATGAAGTCAGTCGCCAAATATCCTTTTATCATGATACTCTGAATTATCCAAGCAGCTGTGTATATAGATATAAAACAAAATGTAACAGCTGGAAGGGAAGGCGAGGGAGAGAGGGAGGGAGGGAGGGGGGGAGGGAGGGAAGGATGGGAGGGAGGAGGGAGGGGAGAGAGTATATTCGCAATGTGCATATATAAATTTAGAGATTTTATAGGAGGAGGATGAGGTAAACGTCCCGGTTACTTTGAAAACAATTAAAGGGGACATGAGTCGCAAAAAACAGTGAACTGAGTCTATTTGGGGTCAGGGTGGGGGCAAGTTTTATTCCCGTAGAGTTACGTGACATCACAGGGGTAGAAAAGTGGAAGTCAATTTGGGGTGGGGGTTGAAATGTTGGTTTTTATTCCCTGAGAGTTATGTGACATCACAGGGGGTAGGAAAGGTGGAGTCAATTTGGGGTCAGGGGTTGAAAGAATGGTTTTATTCCCAGAGAGTTATGTGACGTCACAGGGGTAGAATAGTGGAGTCAATTTTGGGGTGCGGGGTTGAAATTGTTGGTTTTTTATTCCCGGAGAGTTACGTGACGTCACAGGTAGGGGGTAGGAAAGGTGGAGTCAATTTGGGGTAGGGGGTTGAAAGAATGGTTTTATTCCCAGAGAGTTACGTGACGTCACAGTGGTAGAATAGTGGAGTCAATTTGGGGTGAGGGGTTGAAATGTTGGTTTTTATTACCGGAGAGTTACGTGACGTCACAGGGGGTAGGAAAGGTGGAGTCAATTTGGGGTCAGGGGTTGAAAGAATGGTTTTATTCCCAGAGAGTTACGTGACGTCACAGGGGGTAGGAAAGGTGGAGTCAATTTGGGGTCAGGGGTTGAAAGAATGGTTTTATTCCCAGAGAGTTACGTGACGTCACAGGGTAGAATAGTGGAGTCAATTTGGGGTGAGGGGTTGAAATGTTGGTTTTTATTCCCGGAGAGTTACGTGACGTCACAGGGGGTAGGAAAGGTGGAGTAGACAAATGGAGTCAATTATGTTGGGGTCAGGGGTGTCCACGCCCCCCAGAATAGTGGAGGGTTGAAAGTTTATGGTTTTTATTCCCTTATAGTTATGTGACGTCACAGGGTAGAAAAAGTGAGTCGATTTGGGTTAGGGGAGGCCACGCCCCCCTAATATTGAGCTCATGTACGTACATGAGCTTGTAAGACAAATGGAGTCAATTATTTGGGGTCAGGGGTGCCCACGCCCCACCCCCCAGAATAGTGGAGGGTTGAAAGGTGGTTTTTATTCCCTTTATAGTTTATGTGACTCACAGGGGTAGAAAAGTGGAGTCGTTTGGGGTTAGGGGAGGCCCACGCCCCCCCTAATATGAGCCTCATTTACTCATGAGCTTGTAAGAACAAATGGAGTCAATGAGCTCAGTACGTAGAACTTATCATACATATGGAGTCAATTATGATCATGTACGTACATAGCTTAATCCCCCCAATACAAATAGTCCAATTTGGATCGGGGTGCCACGCCCCCGAATAGTGGAGGGTTTGAAAGGATGGTTTTTTACCCTTATATTATGTGACGTCACAGGGGTAGAAAAGTGGAGTCGATTTGGGGTTAGGGGAGGCCACGCCCCCCTAATATGAGCTCATGTACGTACATGAGCTTGTAAGACAAATGGAGTCAATTATGAGCTCATGTACGTACATGACTTATCATACATATGGAGTCAATTATGAGCTCATGTACGTACATGAGCTTATAATACAAATGGAGTCAATTTGGGGTCAGGGGTGGCCACGCCCCCCAGAATAGTGGAGGGTTGAAAGGATGGTTTTATTCCCTTACAGTTATGTGACGTCACAGGGTAGAAAAAGTGGAGTCGATTTGGGGTTAGGGGAGGCCACGCCCCCCTAATATGAGCTCATGTACGTACATGAGCTTGTAAGACAAATGGAGTCAATTATGAGCTCATGTACGTACATGAACTTATCATACATATGGAGTCAATTATGAGCTCATGTACGTACATGAGCTTATAAGACAAATGGAGTCAATTTGGGGTCAGGGGTGGCCACGCCCCCCAGAATAGTGGAGTCTATATGGGGTCAGGGTGGCCACACCCCCAGACAAGTGGAGTCTATATGGGGTCAGGGTGGCCACGCCCCTTTTGGGGGTTTTGGGGGTTGCCCCGCCCCTTTTTAGGCCTCACGTACGTACATGAGCCATCAGGAGGGGGGAGGGGGGTAGCACGCCCCTTGGGGGGGTGGGGGGCGGGGGGCGGGGCTAGAAAAGTGGAGTCCTATATGGGGTCTTTTCCTCTACTTAGCGCAACTGCGAGGTATTCCTCCTGTTACACCTTTCAAACTTTTACTGTCAATTTCCGTTTCAGCGCTGAATGACCTCATAGGTCCCAGTGCTTGGGCTAAATCCTATATTCAATTCAATTTAATTCTTTCTCTTTCGAATTTCAGGCCACTGTGGTTAACGTCATGAATTTTCTTCAACTCCGTGAAATGCAACGAAAATATATTAAACATTACGATAAATTTTGAAATAAATATATCCGAAACAAGAGTCATGACCAAAGGACATATTAAATGGCGATCCAGAAATATTTAGAAATGTTTTTGAAAACTTCTGAATCACTTCTATATAAGTTGACGATTTCACAAGTCAGTTTATTAGCTCTTATTTCTTTTACTTTTGTTTCTATTGCTATCGAAACATTTCGTTCATTCTTTGTACCTATTCTTCACTCATGTGCATCAATTTGAAGGTCCTTGTTTTTATAGTTGAAAATATTGTTTTCCAGCTTTGGCAAATTCATTTCTGTTTGATTTAAAAAAAATATTATATATTTCCATCTATTTTGCATTCTCCTTCTCCAATATTCTCGTCTTCTCGTTGATCCTTGCTCTTTTTATGTGTGTGTGTGCATGAGCGCACATTCTATTTTGTGGAAGGTTGGCCAGCAAGTTTTTTTACTTTTTTTTCCCTCGTTCTCTCCGCGTGCAGATTTAGAGCTACTTAAAGTTAGCATTACGCATCAGTTTGTATAAGATGCAACAGGAAAGATGAAAAGGAAATTTTTCATTTTTCTTAAGTACGTAAGTTTTCATAATCAATGTTGTCAGGGGAAATCTACACCCAAAACCCTTTTTCTTTAGCGTCCTCTTCCCCAGTATCTCAGAACATTCATAAAACTCTAATTTTCCACATGTTAATCTTAGCAAAGGTTTATGCGGAAATAGATCAAGAACCAAAAGAAAGTAGAACGTTTTGTTTGTGCTCGGAATCTGATTCAAATGGAAGGCTCGCTGGATTCGCATTGCTGAACCAATTCACTCGACCTCATCTCGACAATGGAGGGAAAAAAAAGAGCCCGGATCTTTTCTTTACCGAAGGGCCATCGTTAATCTTAGAGATGAAGGAAGACATTCTAAATTATATTTATTATGAAACAAGAAGATATTAATTCGATAAAATATGAAATCTCAGTCGGTCCAAAATTGAAAAAAGTAAAAGATGCCGAGAACTAATCTCTCGAAAGCTCGAGTCCATTATGAAACAAAATCCTTTTGGGTACAGTTGCATTTCCTGTCATTGTTACGGTTCTTTGCTGAAAACTGCTCCCTCTCTGTCTTTTGGATTGTTTTGTAATAATGGGAAAGCATAAACCGGACAGGAAGCAGAGTCTTATTAGAGTTAAATGCAAGATTAGCTCAAGAACAAACAGCGCTGAGCCGGTAGAATGAGGATAGCCGGAGTTCAGACAATTCGAGGAGCGAGGGAACGCGAGACCAAATGCCAAGCGTTCGATTACAGAACGCAACGAGAGCGGTCGAGCCACTCTCCTTTCTTTTAGTTAATACAGGTAAGATGGTTTTTTAAAATAAAACCATCAAAACCGGACGGCTTCAGCGATGTCATTAGGCTGATATGCTGTTTAACTTAACACCCAAGCTCCCGCATTAATAAGATCAAGATTGAACAGAGCTTCAAATAAAATCCAAGATGTCAATGTAGTTATAAATTAATCCGGCTTTGTGCCAGCTCAGCCCCGTGCACAATGGGTTAAGAAGCCTGATGGTTCAGACAAACTAAGCAACAAGAAAAATGTCAATTTATACAAAGATATTCATTTCAATATTACTTTGAATCAACTTCATGATAACTGAAAACTTGCGAAATTCACTGTCGTAATAATGCAATATTTAAACAAGGAAAACTGGGCAACCCATCGCAACACATAGGCTCTGAATTGATGCGCAGAGCACACGTTTTCGCGACGTCATTTAAAAAAGACAAGGAATGAAAGGAAGCGTCTTCCGTTTGAATTTTTCCTTAACGGATTCCTCGATTATTGATGCCGAAGGTTTTGCGCCGAGAGGCGTCCTCGGAGGTGCGACTCTCCCAGATATGCCACCACCTTTGTTTTTGCTCGCCTCTCTCTCTCTCTCTCTCTCTCTCTCTCTCTCTCTCTCTATCGTTTGCTTGTTTGTGCACTCACTTGCGTCTCGGTAGATGCATCTATTAGTACAATTAGTACATAATAGCTATATAGCGTCTGTGATGAATTTATACACTATAAAGTATATGAGTCGACCATACACGCATGCACACACAAATAAACAAACACAAACAATATACATATATATATATATATATATATATATATATATATATATATATATATATATATTTCTTGGTGTTGGAAATATACGGCATTATACATATGGAAAAACGAGGCTTTATATAACACGAGCGTTCAGTACAGCTAGTGTATACGTATTTATTTACGCGTATGTACTGCATAGATACTAGAAGAAACAAAAACGCATCTCTCTCTCTCTCTCCCTCGTCAGACCGTGCATCCCCTTCCTTCCCTCTCTCACTTTCACCTGCTTTTGTGCCCTAATTCCGCAACATTCCAGTAAAGAGAGTCGGGTGAGGGGAAAGGGGGTGATGGCAGGAGCCGTGGGAGGGGGTGTCGAGGGGAAGAGAAAGACAAGGGAGAGAGAGAGAGAGACCGAGATAGAGAAAAAGGATAAGATATCGATCTCTCTCTCTCTCTCTCTCTCTCTCCCTCTTTCTGTCTGTCTGTCTGTCTGTTTGCCCGTCTCCCCTCGTCTGTGGCAACACTGAGTCATCCCGATAACAGGTACAGACCCAGCCAGTCCCCGAGCTTTCTACGACGCAGAGAGAGAGAGAGAGAGAGAGAGAGGCACCTTCGCCACCAGCGGCCTCGTTACCTATACCAGCACCATCAAAATCACGGTCACCGTTGCTTTCTTCACCATCGTCAACGTCACGTCCATCTTTCTCCTCAAAGGATCTCAACTGCTATTGATGTTATTATTCTCATTAATGCACCAATATCCTGATGTTACTGATGTTACCATTCTCATAAACACATTAATAATATCCCTGATCACCGTCACAAGCAAGAAGAGCAGCAGTGTCCTTAGTCCTTAGAATCAAGATCATGACCGTCATTTCCCAATATCATTAGCAACCTGTGGCGGATTTAAGGGCGGGGGTTGGGGGGTGGCGAACCACCTGGTCATGTGCGCCCGTCCCCCCCCCCCCCCACCCCTCATGGATATGAATAATAGAGCATTGTTGTCTCACAATAAATCATTATCAGTAGCAAAGATCTGCATAGTTAATGATTATTTCAACAACAACTACAACTGTATATATGTGTGTGTGTTTGAATACATATATAAATATTGTTATATATGTACCGTTGTGTGTACATGTTACATATATATATATATATATATATATATATATATCATATAATATATATATATATATAAGTGCCATCCAATAAAAAATTTCTAGATCGGCCACTGTTAGCAACACCACCAACGCTACCTTCTTCAACACCAACATATTGCCATTGTCACGAAAATCTTCACCACCATTATCGCCACTACCTTCGCCCCGCCCTCTGTTAACTCACAACCACCATCAGTTGAAACCACCATCGCCATGAGTCCTGTAGCCGTCAGCATTAGAATCACCATTGCCATCAATCATCACCATGACAGCTGGCATCGCCTCGAGCACCATGAAAATATCAGGTCTCTCTCTCTCTCTCTCTCTCTCTAGCGCCCTTCCGCCTCTCCATAACTCTTCCTGCTTGGAATTCCCTTCCCATTCCAAAGATTTCGCTTTTGCGTTTATGTACTGCGAGTATAGTAGGTCATCTCGATCACTTATTTCAGAAGTACGCAAAGTTTCTCCATAGGGATATTTCTCGTCTCTAGATTTGGCTTTTTGATAAACCTCAGGAATACATTCTCTCTCTCTCTCTCTCTCTCTCTCTCTCTCTCTCTCTCTCTCTCTCTCTCTCTCTCTCTCTCTCTCTGGTTACTTATGGACGTATTTCAATACCTTAGCGACTGACAAGGGCACTTATGTCGATGTTCAGCCGATGTGGTCATTGACTTTTCTGGATAAGTATCGACCCGAGAGCCTGCTGTGTAAAGTAGCACTAACATTGGGAAAACTAGATTTCATCAGCTTTTCCTGGCGGTCGCTCCTAGAATGTGAGGCTCTCTGCTTCCTTTATAGCATCTTCTGCCATAAGGTAGATTTGTCCTGACTGAAGAAAGTGAATCCTTGCAGATTTTCTTTATTTGCGAGAACAGCTGTGCCTACCTCAGTTTCATGTTTCCAAGTCTGCCGACATTTCATGCATATTGCGTATCATAGTGTGAAATCTTACATGGCCGATAAATTATTAGGAGTTATCTGGCGTCATCGCTTCCTGTTTGGACTATCGTCAAAAAATCTTATGTCAAGTAGTATGATTGCTGCATCGCCTTGATTTCTTAGGTTCATATATTAGAAACATGAAAGATACCTTATTCAAAACACATGAAGCACTTCTGGTCATGGAGCACTCGCAATTTTGTCTGCGAGACAGAACTGAATCGTCACACTATAGGGCCTTTCATGCTGTGCCTATGGAAGATAACTAGAGACCATTCTTTGGCATTGTTTAAAATAAATATACAGTAACTGACACAGAAAAATATTGAAGTTACGAAGGAGGAAAAAAATCTGCCTTCCACTTTTCCAGAATACTTTAAAGGCATCGTTCCATCAAAATGAAGTTTATGGACTGTTATCCTCTCTCTCTCTCTCTCTCTCTCTCTCTCTCCAAAGACAAGTTCCAGAACAGTGCAGAAAAGAAAAGCGTGTGGGTCTGCTCAGCTTAAATCACGTCTACAGCACTTCAGTTCCCTCATCTCTTCGCATTTATATTGGTCTTGATCGACCTCTCACATTATAATCAAGTTAATGGTAATGCGTATAAGAAGACGGGCTCTTAATTGAAACTCTCAATTTCCCCTTTAATTTTGTCACCCAAATGACCCCATTTTCCTCCAGACACCGCATTCCCCTCCCACCCAACCCGTTCGTTCCTGATGATCTACTTTCGTGGAGTCCATCCTTGGCCAGGGTCGTCATTGCTTTCTTTGCGAAAGGGCGATTAATGGTGCTAAATGTTACAGCTCCTTTTCAAGTCCGCTGATGTATAATCAAGAAAATTTATATAGTATATATATATATATATATATATATATATATATATATATATATATATATATATATATATATATATTATAAGGCGTTAGTGAATGGCCCATTCATACAAACGACACGGTCAATATGAAAACTTTGAAAGATTTATATATATATATATATATATATATATATATATATATATATGTGTGTGTGTTGTGTGTGTGTGTGTGTGTGTGTATGTGTGTGTGTGTGTGTGTTCATTCGTTACTTTAGAATTTATGTTCAGTTAGACATTCAAATATTTAACAACAAAGCGCAAAGACTTGGTTAAAATCTCAAGATGTTTCTGGATTTCAGCTCATCTTCAGAGGGTTGCGTTCAGTCCGTCTTCCCCTTTAAGAATGTCTGAAGAGCCGAAGTGACGCAGAATGCGTTCAGAAACTTCATTGCTTTATTTTAGGCAGTGTTGCCAACTGTCTCCCGCGCCTTGCTTTGCCAGTAAATCGTTCAGTTTGTCTATTTGCTTATTTACTGTGGAACCATTCGATGATAACTGCTTGTGCTTTCATTCATATTTTGCATTTCAGTCTTTGTTAAGAGTCTTATTTCCTCTACAGTATAAATTCTGATTTCAAAGAGTTTTTAACTGCTCATTTGAATTAACGGTGAACTGTTACATTCATAAAATGTTCTTCGGAGTTGAGTGCCTAACATGTTTCGTTTTGTTATGTATTTATTCTGTCTGTCTGTCTGACAGTTTGTTGGTGAAAATGTTAAAAATTTTCTCGAAAAAATTGCGGAAACCTGAAAAATAGATGTCATAGCCTAAAAGGTGACTCAATATATATAAAAAAGACATTTATTTACAGGTGAGGATAAGAATGCTTCTCAAAAAGAAGGCGCTTAGGACGACCTGCTCAGGTTGGGTTGTTTTAATTATTATTGCTTCACTTGACAGCAGCATTTAAAACATTCCTGCTTGACTCAGGAAGTGTCAAATATTCGTACTTGGGTAAGAAGCTCGTTCCGAAAACTTTGGCTTGCATTAGAAAGTGGTCCCATTAATCTTTCAGTATAGTTTCGAAGCGAGTTTCGAATACGCCTGAGTGAGTCAAATCTTTTGAACTTTCTTACCTGAGGAAGAGAGAATTTTTTGTACACTCAGACTGGAGTTTTTAATACTCTTGCTTAAGCTAGAAAGTGTTTCGTATATGCTGGACTAAGTTATGTATATCTTAATTTTACCAGACCACTGAGCTGATTAACGCTCTCCTAGGGCTGGTCCGAAGGATTAGATATTTTTACGTGGCTAGGAACCAATTGGTCATCTAGCAACGGGACTTACAGCTTATTATGGGATCCGAGCCACATTATATCGAGAAAATAATTTCTATCGCCAGAAATAAATTCCTCTGGGTCCGCGTTGGCAGAGCCGAGAATCGAACTTCGGACCAGCGGATTGGTAGCCAAGTGCAAAAACCACTTGTCCAACGAGGAATTGTGGCCCAGGTTAGGATGAAAGTTGATTACAGTGTCCAAAGGGCGATCATAGCTATTAAGCAGTTCTAATGGTCATGAAGTCTTTTCCTGAGTAATCTAAATCATAAGATACGTTTGTCACCTGGAAAGCTCAACTTCTTGACTAGAGGTTTTCTTATGCTTTCCTGTAGGAGACACGCCTACTTACCTCATTGTGACAACAATCTGGAATAACTTTCAAATGCAGTATGACCGAAACAGAGTGCTAGAAGGCCTGGGCCTGAGATGAGATTGAGTAACAGAAGAAACAGAAATCAATCAATAAACATATAAGATTGCCTCTTCTTGCTGCTTTTTCGTTCTTAGGATTATAAGAGATGCTTTGCTTAGTTCGAGTTTTGTTACATATACAGTAACTGTTGTCCATTAGACGGCGAACTTTTCCTGCGTGATCGCATATTTGCAATTATAATTTTGCTCTCACCTAAATATTATGTTTTGGTGTGCATACACATACACACGCACATATATATATACTATATATATATATATATATATATATATATATATATATATATATATATATATATATATATGGATGTATTTATGAAACGTACGTACATGTGTTTGTGTATGTGCCAGCATAACTCTGAAACGCATTGAGCAATTTCAACCAAACTAGGTATACATATGACTTACTATCTAGAAATCAGCACTGTGGGGATTAGACATCATTAGCACCGAAGGGCATCGAAGGGGGTGAGGGTGGGGGTGGGAAGGGCTTCACTACAACGAGGCTGTATCTGCCCGCAGACTTAGTAATAACTAAATAAACTTGACGAATTTACCATGCCTAATTTCGGTAGACATTATGACTTACTATCTGAAAATGAATTCTGTGGGGGTTAAGACATCAATGGCACCAGAGGAGGCGGGGATTGGGAAGGGGTGACAGAGGGAGAGTGAGAGAGAGAGAGAGGGAGAGCAGCAGAGGGGTGTTAGGGAGAAGAAGGAGGGAAATAGTCAGGCAGGGTTGGAGAGAGAGAGAGAGAGCAGAGAGAGAGAGAGAAGGAGAGAGAGAGAAGAGAGAGAGAGAGAGAGTTTTGTTTATCCATTGTCATTCAGAGTTATCCCGGGTAGCACCGTGTATGTCAGCTAATATATACATATATATATATATATATATATATATATATATATATATATATATATATATATATATATATATGTGTGTGTGTGTGTGTGTGTGTGTGTGTGTGTGTGTGTGTGGGAGGGGGGGTGTAAAATTCTCTGCGTTTTAGTTTTTATATTCTACTGTTATGGTTGTTTTATCATGCTTTTGTTTTGGTTAAGCATATACACCAGACTCAATGGCGGATTTAAGGGGGGGAACCTGGTCACATGCCCCCCAATAAATATGAATACCAGAACATTGTTTCCTTTCAAAAAATATGTGTCAGTAGCAAAAATTTGCTTAGCTAATGAATATATCAACAACAGCAATTACTACTACTGTTTGTATATGCTATATGTGTGTGCTTACTTACATAAATATTGATATATATGTACCGTATGTGCGTACATGTTACAAATATACACGTATATGATAATCCTGTGACCCCCTATGCAAGATTTCTAGATCCGCTGATGACCAGACTTCTCGTGTTCTTTCTTCTCAGTGATTATTCCTCTTTTGAAAGATTATTTTTTCAACTTAGATATGCTTTTTGAATCTTTCGTTAGATCAGACGGTAATTCGGTCCTACCTGCTTTGTGCATTTCACATGATTATTATGTCCGTATTTTTCTTTTTTTTTTGTGTCCTGGCAATTCTTAGCCCTTTTTCATCATTTACATAGGAATTAGTATATACAAGGTTCACACGGAGTAAGATTCTTGAAAAATTAGATCACTTTTTATTTGTCTTATTGTTATTAATTAACTAAATTGCAACCCTAATCGGAAAGACGGAGCGCTACAAGCCCAAAGGTTTCAATTAGGAAAACAATCCAGGAAAGAGAAAGAAATACAGCAATGAAAATAAACTCCAAAAAAGTAGCAACTGAGAAACGCGAATAAGTTTAACCATTTGGTGTCATGGGTTTTCCCGTTTAGGTCGTGTTCAAGGAATTCATGACAATATCGTCCCTTGTCCTGCTTCAGTAAAAAAGAAACTAAAATTATAAGATCTTATAAATACAGTCTGAATTGAAAACCTAGGTCCCTATCTCGGTTCTTGTTATTTTTATGTAAAAGAAAAGTATTGTGACGCCTTTGTCTGTCCTTGCGCACTTTTCTATTCGCTCTCAGATCTAAAAACTACCGAGGCTAGAGGGTTGCAAATTGGTATGTTGATCATCCACCCTACAGTTATCAAACATACCAAATTGCAGCCCTCTAGCCTCAGTAGTTTTTATTATATTTGAGGTTAAGGTTAGCCGTGGATCATCCGTCTGGCAGCGCTTTCCGGAGGCGAGCGATTCACCTTTACTTGACCGCACCTGGGGAGCAACTGAGCAGTAGCCGGTGGTAACTGAGAAACTTCGATTGCGCCGAAGAGACTTTGTTTCAATGACAGAGTACGAAATGAAGTGCTCAAACATCGACGCTGGAATCTTCGGAGATCCGGTAAATTCAGCTTTCTTTACTTCTTTGTACTTGTGATTCGCCCCGAAGCTTCATGAAAAATTCGTGGAGTGCTCAGGTCTTCCGGATCTGTCATTTAGAACAAACTCTTCAAGGACAAAAGGAACACATATAAACTCGTCAACTTTTCAGGTATCCAAATACTGTTTCTTAGGTCATATTTACTATAATTTAAACAAAATAAAAAACTTTGCGTAATTCTATAAAGTTCCCCAATGACAAAGTGATTTTCGTGTTTTTCTTTTTTTTTTTTTTTTTTTTTTGCAAAGCGTGGAATTATTTTTTTCATCATACCAACCAAAATGGCGACCGATTTTCCTTATTACCATCACTATTTTAAATGTAAAGGCCGACATTGTCCAGTGAATTTAATCTGAAACAAGTAGCAAATGCTTCGGCGCAATCGAGTTTTCTGCACATCGTATAATCAAGCCCACCGAAAATTTATATCTTTCGGTAGTCTGTAAAATGCTGTATGAATTGCGGCCCATGAAACTTTAACGACGGCCCGGTGGTTGCCTGGCCGATATCGTTTCCAGACGCACGATTATGGCTAACTTTAACCTTAAATAACATTTTAAGAATTAAAAAAGTACTGAGGTTAGAGAGCTGTAATATGGTGTGTGTGATGAGTGGAGGGTGGATGATCAACATACCAATTTGCAGCTCTCTAGCCTCAGTAGTTTTTGAGATCTGAAGACGGGCAAACAAACCAGGCACTATAACTTTCTTTTCAGAAAGCTAATAAAGTGAGAGAGAGAGAGAGAGAGAGAGAGAGAGAGAGAGAGAGAGAGAGAGAGAGAGAGAGAGAGAGAGAGGTCTTAAGTAGATACTTGAGTCTTATCCCGAAGCGTTGACATGGCCCATATAGATTTTTTGTCCTTTTCACAAGTAGGTCAATAACGGACAAACGAACCTTCGCCGTGCCTTATGTTGTTACTTTTTGTCTACGTCAATGTTACGGTAACTTTCCACACTAACAATCGTAGTCCATGGAAGTCGTATTTTTCAAAAGTCTATCTCTCTCAGTCTCTCTCTCTCGGACGCACAAATTCTTTATACGCATATGTATTTATTTATATTTATATGTGTATATGTATGTATGCATGCATTTCTGTATGTATAATATGAAGAGGACAACGAAAAGGGGGTGATATATGGTTTCATTCCTTATATATTTTGTTCTGTAGCTACGCCTCAACGCATAGTTTCATCATCAGGGCTGAAAAAGAAATTTAAAAATTGAAGCGGTGCAAACAAGTGTTCATGTAATAATGAGCCGAAAACAGAAACATGTAGTGCACCTACCCAACACCTCAAATTACCTACTGTGAGTGACCCAGGAGGGCAAACTCACAACGAAGAATTTATTTGTAAAGAGTAGCAGAACAACTCAGACTTTCAATAAGAGCAGCAAAGTTTCATCAGGTGCTTGTGCTGCTATTTCAAAATGAAATCTAAGAAATATGTAGTCGAAATGCATTTGTTCGCACGTTCTCTGACATTTGACAAGTCCTTCTTACTGAAGTGACGACCTGTTCTGCGGCTAATCTCACGATAAGAATCAAACCGCACTTTTAACATCCTCTGGATGGAACCAAGGTTGTACTAAGATTACATCTCAGCAAATATATTTACTATTAGGTTTGAAAACCTTTTTATGTTCATTTAGTGGAAGTTACTATATAGAGGCACTTTTAAAGCTACTCACATCAGTGGCAAAAGTACAATAGTCCACTACACAACAAGTATAGCCTACGTAGCTCGTTGACTTCAGGTGACAGCAGCAACAGCAAACATTAATTGGCGCCAAATCTCTATTGTAGCAATAACGGACTTGGGCCGAATCTCCTTCAAGTAAAAGCTCTTAAGTTATCAGCCTCAAATACTACATGCAGTCTGCATTACCATTTCAGGACACTCACCGTGATCTGGGCCCATAACCTATTAGGTTTGATAACCTTGTTATGTTTATTTGGTGGAAGTTACCATGGTAAAACTACAGTGGGTCAGAAAAACAACAGATTCGTTGTGTGTTTACTAATGCAAAACCAAAACAAAGTCACGGGGCAATCTACCTATTTCAATGAAAACGATCTCCACGGCATACTGCGCTAAACATATCACAAAGAACTTTTATTAAGGATGCAATCAATTTTAGCATTTACATACCACCAAGGAACCCAAGACTAGGAACAGTGTATTTTAACTTAAAAAGGGAGCCAGTTGTCCTTGGATTCTTGAGTGCAAGCGTTGGATTAGGACAAAATGCTTCTTAGTAATCAAAGTACAATTAGTATATGTTTGTATGTAAATATATTTATATATTGGTGTGTTACTATGTATGCATAAGTAAAAGTGCGTCCATCTGAGATAGAAAGAGGCAGAGAAAGAGATAGTCTCTGATTTAGCATGACACAGCCTACGATTTCCAGCAACATTCCCTTAGCATTATCTCTCATCGTCTCTCGAGACATTTTGATTGCTCAAACCCACACGTATACACACCGTGCAGCTCTCACCCTACCCATCCTCCGCCTTTATTATGAATGAATGTATGCGTTTGGAATTTAATGAGCACTACTGTATTCCCCTCGAAATGAATGTATGCCGTGTACAGAGCTCCGACTTATCAAGAGCGGAAAGAAAAATGAGAAGTTTGTCCGGGTGCGCTCACCTCTCGCATGTCATCGTCTTTTCCAATAAATGAATAAGTGTAATTATGTAATCAATTTAATATCCAGGTTCATGTCACGCAAGCGAGTAAGAGATTTCTCTTTCTATTAGATGAAAAGGAAATTAATTGCTACTTTTTTTCCACTTCCAGAATTCTCATTTCACCGTATAACGAACAGCTTTTGGATCCATTATTTTGACTATATGGAGCTCAAGCAAGTTCCGTTGATTACCGCATTTGTTCTTGCGGTTATGTTGATTTTAACCCTTACATATACGAAAGCATTCACAAAGGAACATACACGAATATGCATACTTACATCTGCCTTCTTTTACATCAGCCTTTTTTTTCAGTGGTGGCTACCAGTACCTACTGACACGAAGATATGGGATAGTACTATGTCCTATAGCCTTAGGTTGAATCCTGGTTGAAAGAAGAACTTCATTTCTTTCGTAAACCTATAGATTTCAAAGTTTCCAGAGGAAATCATTTCCAAAAATATTACGGAAACGTTGTCTGCGTCTGACTGTTGTAATTGCATGGATCTCGCGAACGGGGACAACCGATTCTTCCATAAATGCACACTTAAACAAGCGCGAACATTTCGCTGTTGTATACTGTATTTTTAGTAATACTAAGTATATACAGAACTACAGACTAGGGTTCAAAATTAACCGGAAAATACAAAACTGGTAAATAATTGTCTGAAATATTCATAACCTCTTATTAACCGATTAATAAAATAGAAACCAAAACTGGTCGAAAGGCAAAGAAAACAAAATAGTATCTACCATGATAAAATCCTATACGAAAGAATAAACTCATCCATTGTGTCAATGATAAGGAAAGAATGAATTATCTCCTTTTCATTATTATTCTTTAATAATTATTTTCATCATTTTTCATAATCATTAGCATTATTACAAAATCTGAAAAATAAAGCACATAACTTGCAATGAAGTGCTAAAACGTTAGTACTAATCAACTTGATGTGGTCTAAAATGAACGATAAACGATTAATCAGGTAAAAATGACTAGTAACCGGTTGTGAACAAAAATTTTCAACCGATTAATAACCGGTTATTCTTGAACTGTTTTGAACCCTACTACAGACACATGTAGGCTGACACACATGAATGCTCGCTCACAGATTTAATGGAGTAGCAGAGAACTTTAACAGAATGATTCATTATATAGTCAATATACAATAAGTAGTGAGATCCAGGCAGGAACCACGCAGTAAACGACGGTTAGTATTCTAAATGTCTATATTTTTTGCTCATTTGTCCATTAGTGTCCCAATATGGAAGAGTTGACTGAAATTTAAACTAGAATATGCGAACTCTTAGAATCGCTTTTTTTTTCAGTAACTGCGAGACCAAATTATATTATACCTAATTATTATATATAATATATTATATATATTATATTTATATAATATTAGGTTTATATATTTATTATATATATATATAGTAAATATATATATATATATATATATATATATATATATTATATATAGATATATATATATATATATATATAGATATAGATATATATATATATATATCTATGATATATAGGTATATATATATCTATATAATATATATATATATATTATATATATCATATATATATATATATATATATATATATAGATATATATATATATATATATATATATATATATATATATATAGTGTAGAACGAGGGAACACATACTTGAGAATATCCTTAAATCCACGGTAGAAAGGTAAGTGAAACAGAGACTTGGACTTGAAAATGTAGAATATGCTACGAAAGTACTTCTTCCAAGTCCTTGTTTCGCCTACTTTTCTACCGTGGATTTAAGGAGATATATACGTATATATTTATACATTATTATTGATTGTGTGCAAAAATGAATCTTTGTACATGAACACACATGGGATCATTGGCTTGATCGTGAAACAGATCAGTTAAAATGCCTGACAGCAAATCTACAATTGAATATTTCAGAAGAAATTGCTCCTTCGGCCAGCAAACGACTTCATTACTTATACAATAAACAAGAAGACGCCTTCAAGAAATGATGATGCTCAAGAAGACCCCCGGACTGACAGTTTCCATTCTAATTGCTCTTTTAAAAATTATGTACTTGTACTTTTTTTGATTTTGTAAACTTTGTCATTTTTTCCATTAAAGCTGAAGACGACCTTAGTGACGGTTGAATCGCCTGTCCTTTGTTTACTCACCTAAATATTGACCATCCTCGATGCAGTCATCTGGCAAATGTCGCAGGACTTGCAAAATGCAGTGACGTTCACAACCACTGTTGGTCAATGAAAACTGCTGGTTGTATGGTCGACAGTCTCATTAGCCCCATGATGATCACTGATGATTAACGCAGGGGCCAGCAGCTTCATTTCCTGGGCCTTTTGTATCTCCAGCACCAGGATTTACCTCAATTCTCCATCCGCCTTGGCTTGGAAAGCGTGGTATAACATATCATTGACAATCTTTAGCTTCAAAGTTCCTTTACCCTTGGTTTTTGTAATCTGTATTCGTTTTGGCTCTCGCCCACTACTTGGCTAAGCTGGGATCCTTCCTTTAGCTCCTGTCAGTGGTTTGATGTTACTCTTCTCTGACAGGAGTTGGGCTCTGGACACAGCAGCTTTAGTCGTTTCTTTACTGTCCTTTAAGCCTGGAATGTTTCTAAGAATAAGGTCATAGCACGTAACTCACCCTCATATTACAGAGTGTTGGCGTAAATGTTTTCAGTGGATACCTGTCAATCAGCGCAGAAGCCCACTTCTTTTCAGTTATTTGGTCCTCAGTTACCAGACTTCTATGCACAACTGCACTTGCACAACCTGCAGCACAGTTACCTTCTCTTTGCCTACATAACCTTCACTAACTAGTAAAGCTCCTCACATCTGCATACTCCCAACACACCAGGCATTTCAGCGCCATCCAGTCATCTAATGTTTCAGGTATGTCAGGACTATCATTGTCAACATAGTCTTCCACCTGGACTGAGTCATCATGCTCTCAAATCATGGTAGCAGTCGCCTCCTTTGGTTCTTCCATTTTTCGTCCTGGATGCCCTCTGCCATTTCTTTTCCAATCAGAGCATGATAAAAGGTCACCACTGCCCAAGTGTCCAGCCATATTAGATTCATCACGAACTCTATGCATTATTTATTGAATTGTAAATGGCAATAATATATAGAACATTATCAGCATTTTTTAATAAAAAAGGTATATCTTAGTTTAACCAGACCGCTGAGCTGATTAACAACTCTCCTAGGGCTGGCCCGAAGGATTTAATATTTTTACGTTGCTAGGAACCAATTGGTCATCTAGCAAAGGGACCTACAGCTTATTGTGGGATCCGAACCACATTATATCAAGAAACGAATTTCTTTCACCAGAAACAAATTCTTCTGATTCTGCGTTGGCCGAGCTGAGAATCGAGCTTTGGACCAGCGGACCGGTAGCCAAGCGCGAAAACCACTCGTCCAACTAGGAACTTTTTTTGTTGAAGACATATGTGTACGTAACGGAAATTACCTGGCCAGAAATAACTCTTTATCCTCTAAACATTACGTTTATAACTGAAAGCAAGATTTGCTTTGTCTATTGATACATATATTTTGAACACAATTTTTCTTACTAAAACTCTTTCCCCAATTTTATGTGAAAATATAGTGTTATACCAAGCAGGTTTGTTTACATAACGTATTGAACTCCTGGGTCATTTCTAAAAGAAAATTGGTGACTTAGGTAATTTAATCAAGTACTGATACTCCTTTTCTAATTGACTGGTGTCTAAGCGAAAGCCTCCTGTCTTAACGTGGCGTCAAGTCCAAGTAATCACAGGTACTGAGGGTTTGAAAATTGAAAATACGAAATCTTGCGATACTAAACGCCGATTGGCATTTTTGAAAGGTTTCCAAGAGTCAAATCCAGGCTGAGCAATCCACCAGAAAGTGTCCCTTCGTCCTAAAAATTACATTCTTATCTCTCTCAAAATCTAAACACTTGTTGCAAGTCACAAGTCCTACGTTTTGGCAAAATTTCCCAAAACAAATAAAGTACCTCCTTATTGGAAATCATTTTCACGAATTCGTAAGTACCCACGGTACCCTAAGGTCAATAGATATCAGGCGGTAGACGGCAGCTCTACGTCAAAAGCTCAGAACGAAACTTGAAGGAAACTATCGACAGGAACATATACTTAATTTTTCGACAACTGATTCTTTTTAAAACCTTACACTGATTTTATTCTCTCTTTTCATTTGACTCTTTGTCCTGCCCGTGACACATTTCAGAAGTCTAAACTCATGAAACTGATCCACTGGGGCAATAATAAATTAGGATGGCAGGTCGGTCAATAGGTATTTGCTTTCGTAAATAGAAAATATAATAAGGTTTATTTTCACCTGGAAACAAACTTCACGATGTTTCCTTCAGTGTCTTTTATATAATGAGTGGCATATTTCATAACCGAAATTGTTTTTTAAGCTGCGTAATATTCTCTCTCTCTCTCTCTCTCTCTCTCTCTCTCTCTCTCTCTCTCTCTCTCTCTCTCTCTGGGAACCTTTTGTGTTGTTTCTTCAGGTGTTCCGTAAAAGCATTATGCTTTAACAGAATCGAATATTCCTAATTACGTATCCCTCCCTATCTGTTCTTGCATATTCTATTCACTCAACAACGTCGCCGAATCAATTATTGTCCCCAAAAATTGCGTGTTATACCGAATCAGTCTTCGTGACGCCTCTGTAAAAGGGTACATCTGTGTCGGAATACGCATATGAACTCGCCCTTTTTTTCTTCATTCATATTTGTTTTGCGAACAATCTGTAACAGGAACACGTTTTGGCATTTTCTTACTGAACCTGCTCGCTTGAGTCCGATGCGTAGTCCCATTCTCTTCGCCCGCTCACCCTTCCTTCCCTCGTATACAAAGTCGTCAATTTCAGTTCTCCCCATTTTCAAGCGAAAATTTCATGGACACAAATGAGGCCTTCAGTATCATTCATTTATGCTTCACCAAGATGGCGCGGGTCGAGTTAATCACAGGTTACGTCATTTATCGCGAACATTAGCTTTCAATTACGACGGACTTTTCTACTGTGGGTCCTGCGGCACGGAATACAGGACACGTGAATTAACACCCATTGCCATGGCGTCAACACAGTAACAAATCAAATGGCATTCGTACCTTCTTGGATATTTCATTTGCAAAGTGGTTCTCTCTCTCTCTCTCTCTCTCTCTCAGCTAAACAGCTAAAAAGATTTTTTTTGAAATTCTTTCCAGATACGGGCACTGCTATACTGTAAGTCAAGTTTATCTTCATATTTATGAAACTACGAGAGGATTAGATCAACGCACTTCTGAACATATTTGTCTTTTGTTTTTTACAGAACTCGTTCTTTAAATGATTTCTTTGAATATATTAACCACAGTACGTGGTGACTTAATTATTTTTCCCATTTATGAATATTCGAAATGCTTGTCTCTTCTTCGTCTTTAAAATAATATTATCATTGCGCATTTTTTTCTTATTCTCTTATTATTCCCAGAAATATGAGTTGAATAACTTTATAAATTTGGAATATGGTTTTTCTAAACTAAAACCAGCATATATTTACTGGCATCATGATAGAAGAAAGAAAGCTCTGAAATGCCGCTTATATGCATATGTCGCTTTGGCCACGACCCGACCTCATTTGCAAAATTAAGCCTCCCATTTTAGACAGGACTGTTTTACTGAATCCATTCCGTATTACGAATGCTCCGGAAAAGCCAGCACGTACACTCAGCTGTATAGAAGAGGAAAGCCATTAAACATCATTTATTTTTCACAGAGCGGACACCCACATCTTGCCCATGACCAAATCAGCGTAGAAGAGACAACTAGTGATTTGACAACCACGCTTGCTTTTAATTCTTTAATATTATTTGAGACCCTATGTTTAAATCAGACTGTCTTATAAAGTGATTATAAACTGTTGTAGAACAAATGAATTTTGGAAGTGATATCCCAAAAAAAGAGAACATAAGGTAACTGAGCGAGTGAAAGAGAGGCAGCCGAGTGTCTAGACTGCGTGTTCATAGGATGCACTTTGGCGCTGGCGTATTTTTCTTCGGAGTGGGGGAAAATAAGGGTACATATGATATGCCGCAAATTTTGCAGGGAAGTACAGTGAATGTGCATTAATAGCAAATCAGCGCATACTCCCTTTGTGAGCGTTCTTTTAAAACCTCTTCATTCCAAATCGAGATCCCGACGACTCTAGTAATCACAAGAAAATTTAGGTCACTTGACGAACTTGGCTCAGCAACGAAAAAATATGAAAATGCAACTCCCAAAATTATAACTGAAAGCCACGAACTTCAATATATTAGGAGACAGCAATAATAAAGCAATATGTCAAACTACTTATGCAGCGAAGATGGTAAATAAATTTTTGCTTTAAATGATAATTGCAGTCCAGAGTCGATAATACGATTTTACTTCATTGTAATGTGTGCTTTTAATGCTTCTGGCATTCATTTCTGTAGCAAATTAGCAGTTTTAGAGACAATGGGGCCCCATTTATATTTTACAATTATGGGGGACCTTAGAGGAGAAAGTAGGGCTTTTTTGCGTGAGCGAAATCAGAACAAGAGCTACAAAAAAATGCATTTAACCCAGCCTAGCCTAAACTAGGTCACTTTAATGAAATAAAAGGGTTATGGGCCAAGTTAATCACACCTTAACTAACCTAACCTAGAGCACGGGGTCCTTACCTAGCGGTGGACGAAAACCACCCACCTAAACTAAATCAAGGTACCTACTGTAAATTAAAATCAGTAGGGTTGTGACCTAACCCTGACCTGGCGGAATAGATCTATCTACACAATGCGCTTGAGAAGAAGGAAGTACAACTTAACTAGCTATAGTGTCTTCCGTCACCTGTTAGTATCACCGTTCCAGAAGAATAATTACCGATTGGTAGGGTTCAAAGTAGATAACCACAATAGAAAGAGAAGGAGATGAGATAAGGTTCAGTAATTACCAATCGCAGGAAAAAGTGAATGAAATTGTCGAGCCTTGTGGCAAAATTAAGAAAACAGCTAATAGAAAGTCTAGAACTGTAAGACTTTGAAACTTGACGATTAAGAAACAAATGAAGAACAACAATGGGAAATCAGTAGGAGAAAGTACAGAGAAACACAGCTACAAGTTTCACATGAATTCTAATATCAAGGAAGACAACGAGAAGGAAGTCATTTCAAGACTGATAAAGGAAGCAGAGGAGATTAGGCCTAAAAGGGGCATGAAAACCACGACTCTTTTTTGAATTCAACAAGAAACTGCATGGGATAAACTTAATACGTGTATAGCAAGCAAAAGCAATGATGATAGAAGAAGTAGAAGTTAAAGAAAGAAACTTCGAATGTGGAAACTTCCACACAAGTCTGTTTAAACCTCAGATTCATCAGAGCAGTGAAAACATTGTGGCATGGGAAATAAACAAAAGTGCTAGATCAAAAAATTACGGAGAGGTGTAAAAGGCCGCTTGTAGGGAAGTAGAAAGGTCCGCACAAGGCCTAAGAAAATAATTGAGTATTGGGTCGATCAGGCCATAACAAACTGTCTAGCAATGAGTATAATAGGTGAGGAACTAGAAAAATGGTTGGCCCCTTAGGGAGAGAGTGCCGCCAGTGACCCTTCCACCTCACATAGCGCAATGTCCCTTGCTAGGTAACCAGTTGGTTCCTAGCCACGTAAAAATATCCAATCCTTCGGGCCAGCCGTAGGAGAGCTGTTAATCTGCTCAGTGGTCTGGTTGAACTTAGATGTACTTAAGTGCAATGTGTGCATTACTAAAGGGTCTTTGCAGCGTCCCTTCAGCCCCTAGCTACACTCACTATCGGCCTTTTAGTTTATCTCCATTCCCACTTCCTTTCTTCAGCATTGCTGTCCAACCTCTCTGACTATTATTTCTTCTTTCAGCTGTGGGGCTTCTCGCAGTACCACCTTTAGATCCTTGTATCCATTTCATTTCTCTTCTCAACCTCATCATCTTACTATTCGATCCCTCTTTGTAGGAACTGTCTGAAAGGCCGGAGGTGCCTCAGTGTTTGGCTTGAAGGCTGAAATCTGACAGAAATCAAGTCACAGCAACACTCTCCCATTTCAGAGTTATCTAAGACAAGGACTTCAAATGAAACTCCATGAATTCGTTGATTGCAGAGTCATTATTTCATTCAAGTTTAAAGGTAATCAATGGAAATGGATAAGTTTCAGTTCAAAAGGAAAAAAATCTGGGAAATTCAAGAACAAGAGCTTAGTCATACTTCCTAGAAGTTCCACAAAGGCTAAGTCACAACAGGAAGCTCTTTGTGTTTGTGCCTTCAGCAGAGTCTCACTCTTTTTCGGAGCTTAGTTTGTTCTTCCTTTACATTTATCCGAAATACACTATAATAGAAAAAGCAAAGCTATTATGAAAGACTTTTGGTGGGTATACTTAAGAAAAACGTGATTTTTTTTCAGCAAAACGGAGTTTTGTGACCCAGTTTTACCAAAAGTACCCAAAAGCAAGTTCATGTGTTGCGTAGTAAACAAGAACTAAGTGGGTACCCAACATGCCGTCATCCACGTACGCAGCGCAGATCATTTCCGAGAACCATTACCAGAAGGAGAGGAAACGAGTTAAAGAAGCACTACTTTATATTCCTTTCAGACGATACGAGGAAAAGAAGAAGAAGACGAAGATGAGAGACTCTGTAAAGAAATCACCTTCAGATTCATATTTCTCCTTAAGCCATCTCAGCCAAGCTAGGTATTCCTAGAATAGGCGTCTCTTTCTGGTAATTCACATCGATTTTTCATGGAAAATTAAGTTTTTCACGGAAAAGTTATGAATAACGGAGTGCGTAGTTACGTGTATCTTCGTACTTGGTTATTAAGAGGAGCGAAGTAATTAAGGAGGGGAGTTATGTTATATACAACGAAAGTCGATTTCCCTCAGGGATTTTGATTTTTAAAACGTCGTATGTGATCCATTTGAGCAAGTATGCTCAGTTTATGATTGTATTTAGAATAATATTTCTGGAATATGTCTGAAAACATTGAGTCACGTGGACAGTTGGTTTTATGTTACGTGGTACGTGATGAGGTCAAATTTGACTTTGAAAATAAGGGAACTTAAAATCAACTTTTAAACTTATTATAGGAAAACGTCGTTGGCAAATGTTTATTGAGACTTTTCAGGCACAAAGTGTTTGAATGTGAAAGATCTCTGTTGAAATACAGCTTATGAAACAGTGACAAACAAGAGAACATCCGTTGACGGTCCAAGTCATAACTGCTACCATATTAGGAAACAGAAAGTCCACTACGCACCACGCTATCTAACAGAAAAAAAATCTCAAGGTGAACAGTATTTCAGAAAAGCAAATACAAATGACCTAAAACAGGTTTTATTGATTCTATCACTATTATAGATATACGAGGCCTTACGAACAATAGGTACCTAAATTTCGTGCGGCCTTTACTGACACTTTCATTACACGTTTCTCAAAAGTTAGATGTGAGTCAGAAGTTACATCTAGAATAGTTAAAGCTTCAGACTTACTCAGCTAAACCGGGACAAATGGGTGACTATCTTGAAGTTTGAAAAAAAAAAAAAAAAAAAAATCTGTCAGGACACCATTGAGGACACTCATTTCTGTCCTACGGTTAAATATTGGAGGACACTCAAATATTCAACGAGTAGCCTGTTGATATGATAATGTTTTTGCGAACGCTATTAAAAGCAAACACAAAATAGTTACTGAGCTGGATATAGAATTTAGGCCAGAGGCCAAGCACTGGGACCTATGAGGTCATTCAGCTCTGAAACTGAAATTAAGAGTAAACGGTTTGAAAGGTGTAACAGGAGGAAAACCTCGCTCTTGCACTATGAATCAATTGTTAGAAGAGGCTGGAATGTGAGATGGAAGAGAGAGAATAAGAAAGGAGATACAATAAAAAGAACGAAAGTGATTGCAGCTACGGGCCGAAGGCACGCTGCAAAGAATTTTAAGCAATGCTTACAGTGCACCGTATGAGGTGCAATAACAGCAATACCATACCACCCTCTACGGGGACAAAATCGTTACGAAAAGAGTTTGGATGATTGTCTCTTAAAAGTATATATATGGCTGAAGCAAACCACGAAGACTTTTAGTAAAGTGCTAAAGATAAGAATTTATCATTGCCGCTTACACTATCATTATTATTATCACTTAGTGACACACCAACAGGACGTCATTGACTAGACAGCTTCCGCGGTAAAGAATGAGAATGATCGTGTATTTATTATAAATTTTATAATTCGGATTTATATCTATATATATATTATATTATATTAATATATTATATATATATATATATATATTTGTATATATATATAATAAAAGAAGAATTATAGGGAAAAGAAAAGAAAAGAGTACTAATGAATGCAGATAGAATTCATAGCGAAGAAAGAAAGTAATCATAGCTGAAGAATTGCATGATAATCTCAATATTTTGTGTAACAACAACGATAGTCAGCGGAATAAAATCCACGTTCAGATTCACCTTCGTCCAACCCAGAGCCAAGCAGCCTCTCTCAACACGGCAGGAAGATTTACTGTTTCGACTCTCTCTTACGTTACCTAGCAGCCACCACGGCGGAGGTGGCTTCATTTCGACTCTAAATTACTGGTAAGAAATGGGCCGAATTTTCTTCGTCACAGTCGAGTTTTCTGTACAGTGTATAATGTTATATGAAACTCTCAGCCGCACCCCAAGAAACTTTCAACCATGGCCCAGTGGTAGCCTGTGTTGTTGGCACCTATAGCGGTGCGGCGCTATACGCATGATCACGGCTAAGTTTAACCTTCAATAGAATCAAATAAAAAACTACTGAGGCTAGAGGGCTGTAATTTGGTATGTTTGATGATTGGAAGGTGGATGATCAACATACTAATTTGCAGCCCTCTAGCCTCAGCAGTTTTAAAGATCTGAGGGTGGACAGAATAGTGCGGACGGACAGACAAAGCCCTCTCAGTTTTCTATTACAGAAAACTAAAAGTAATTGCACCTAATCTACACTATTTATGATCCAATGATAAAATTAACTGGATTAATACAAAAAATCTACAGCTTGAAAAACACAATTGTCACCAGGGATTTCCTACTCATCCTTCCTTAAACGCCCAGTTCTTACCCCAGCCTGCATTCCGTCCTCCATAATCGATAGGCACCCTAGTTACTAGCCTCGTCGGCTTTGCGTTTGAAAACAGATAAAAAAGATAAGATATCGAGGTATTTCCGGCTTCGCCCCACATGGAAATTGTTGCCAGGTATGCCTGTCTACAAATATTATCTCATCCTGGCCAGACCTAACTAGTATTACGAAATTGTGGATTTCGCATCACTCCGCCATCCGGCACCCCCACACCCCCTCTCCATATTCTTGTAAGGCTGGCTGTCTAACATTCATATTTGCTCCATCACTTAAAACACACGCGCACGAAATTATAATCAACTAAAAATTCCCCCTCGGTACATATATGAAAATATATCAACTCCGAGGTAGAGCGAATTAGATATTAAAGGACATTTGTAGCTCGAATGATTTATATGAATCACGGTGATGTGATAAGTATTCTATATATATATATATATATATATATATATATATATATATATATATATATATATATATACATATATAATATATAGATGTGTGGGTATACACATACATACTTATACTATATGCATATATTTACATGCATCTATTTATACATATATATATCATATATCATATATATATCTATATGTGTGTAAATATAATTTCGAACTTGCTGTACCGTGGAAATAACTTACACAGGGAAATTATAAGTGACAAGTGCTCTGGCCAAACACGATATATATATATATATATATATATATATATATATATATATATATATATATATATATATATACATATATATCGTGTTTGGCCAGAAGCACTTGTCACTTATAATTTCCTTGTGTAAGTTATTTCCACGGTACAGCAAGTTCGAAATTATATTTACACACACATATAGATATATATATGATATATGATATATATATATATATATATATATATATATATATATATATATATATATATATATATATATATATAGATATATATGACCTGCTCGTTCCCTCCTTGAAAATGTAGTCTAACACTCTTAAAAATGACCCTGACTGGAGGGACGAGTTATCACAAACAAAAAAATCTACAGCAGAAGGCCAATATTACTGAAAAAGGAGGAATTTACATAAACTCTGGACTTTAGTTTTCAATGCAAGCTTTATGCCAAAGGGTTCCCAATTTCTCCCACAACCAGGCACGGTGTTTGTCTACAAAGAGGTTGCATTCTAGCATCTGTACTAAGGCAAAGAACACGTGGGGAACATTACACACTACTTGCTCTTGGCTAAAAATTAATATTACAAACCTGCTCAAGGGGCATGAAATGACTGGGAGTTTGCACAGAAAGGACTATTATGTTGCTTGAATTAACTAGGGGATGTTTACTAGCTTCACAAGGGAATTAATCATAGCATTGAACCAAAATTGGTGGAGTGAGAAGCTGAACAAAGAAGGGGTGGAAAGTCACCTTGGAAAATGGAAATGAAATACAGACGAGCAAAATGATTCCCTGACTGCACTAGAAATTACATCTCACAGTACCTGGAAATCCTGGGTTTGGTAGTCTTCTTATCTGCTGATATTTCTGTGCACTATGGAGGTATAAAAACACTTGTGGGTTTCCCCAAGGAGGAGCAGGGAAGCAGGAGGGGTAAAGTGGAGTCTGCAGGGCTTGAGAAAGTCTGAGGAGGTTCTGAGAGGTTCTCAGAGAGAGCTGCTGTGGCCCCGCTCTTTGAAAATTTCGCCTGGGTAGGCCCCACCCTTATCCAAGGCCCCCTGTGGAAAGCAAATCCAGAGCAGCCAATGGGAGCAAAGAGAGTTTTAGAGATAATGGAGGTTTCTAGTTCACAGGGGCAACTTGCATATAGGCAAGGATGAATGAGTCTGGTTATAAAGAGGTCTTACCTTTCCTAGGTTCTGGCATAAAATCCCGAAACAATATTATATATATATATATATATATATATAACTATATATATTATCTATATATATATATATATATATATGTATATATATAGATATGTGTGTGTGTGTGTGTGTGTGTGTGTGTGGTGATTTATATTATATATACAGATAACTTTGGTACAGTATGTTAGTTCGTAGATCATATGGACTTACATTCCCTTTTACATGAGTTCCCGAACACAAAGTCCAGGAAACCAGAAAAACATGGCTATACCACTTTTACAAAGATATCATTCCCCTGGTCCACTCCAGATTCTACCTTCTGTCCCCATAAGACCTTTCTGCTGCAAAAAAAAGGCCTTTAAGGAAATGAGGCAGAGGGGCCTTTGCCGAAAGTCCTCTGTCATCTGGGCCTCCCCATTCCATTTGATGAACAAACGCAATGGCTCCTTGTGCCCCTGCAGAGACTACAGATCCCTCAACCTGCAAACAAAACCCAACCATCACCCTCTTCCCAACATGATAAACATCATTTCCACCCTTTACAGCATTAGGACCTCAAAATCTGATCAAATGAAGGGCTATTTCCAGGTTCTAGTCCACCACAAGAATGTCCCAAAGATTGTAATCTTCACGCCTTCCAGAACCTGCACAACTACTCCATGTTTGGCCTCAAGAACTCAGGTGTCATGTCCCAGAAACTTATGGACAAAATCATTTTCTCCAAGGTCGGAAAGACTGCCAAAACCATATAAAACCCATATTGTCCCTAACTCAAGATAATGGTGAAATGGTATGCCTGAACAAATGCATTTGGGCAGCATTGGTCGAATTTATTAGTCGAAATTCCTTGGTCCCCAAGTCTCAATACCAAACAGCCTGAAACGACTACAAAAATTCATGTGAATGGTGAACTACTAACATTGATTCCTTAAGGATGCTACCCAAGCAATGGACCCCCCCTACGACACCATCAGTATGACTCAACTGGGGTACCGTCCAACATGATGCCTTCAAAGCAAATAAAGATGCCCCGATAAATGACACCGGTCTAGTGTTTCACAACCCCCAAAACCAGAATCATGCTCACAGATGCAAACAACGTTGTTGTGGGGGCTGTGATTGAGCAGTCAAAGGGACAACTAAACCTCTGGCCTTCTTCAGCAGAAAACTAAGAAGTTCTGATCATACATGTGAGTGCCAAACACTTCAGACATCTACTTGAGGTACTTCGTCTCCTCACATGATCGTGGCCGTTTGCACACGCCCTAAACTAAAACCTCAAGATCCATACTCTGCCTGTGACCAGAATCATCTTTGGTGATTATCAAATTATGAATACAATAGGCTACATACCCGGCAAAAAAAAAAAAGAATAAATAAACAAGTAGTAGACACCTTATCGAGGATATATATATATATATATATATATATATATATATATATATATATATATATATATATATATATATATATTATATATATATATATATATATATATATATATATATATATATATATATATATATATATATTATATATAGGTCTTCAGGAGAGAGTTGAGAGAGTTGTTCGAGCTACCACGAGTGAATAGCTCTTCGAAATGTCCAATTAATGTTCAGCAGTGGTTACTTAGCTTGCAGTCTCTCACACAATAGTTCGCACTCCGGAATGCTCTGAGCCAGACCGTATACAGACGGCAGGCTAAAGTCTTCTCTAAGCATCCCAGTAGGGGGGCGGGTGCCGTCAATACACCCCACATGGTGCACTGTTGGCATTACTATAACAATTTTGGTGTTTTGCCAGCGAACCTTTCGGCCCCTAGCTGCACCCACTTCTTGTCCGTTTACTCTAAAGGCCTCTCTTTACTAGGAAACACCGTTTAGAAACAAAGTTTGCAAACAGTTTGAAAACTGTTTACAAGCAAAGTTTAAAGACTGTTTTTTTTTTTTTACCGTATATTTGTTTTTCCATGCAGAATGGAAAACATTTAAAGTTTCTGAGTAGTATATATATATATATATATATATATATATATATATATATATATATATATATATATATATATCTTGTGTGTATATGTGTGTACTTACGTATACATTTATATATGTAAATATTTGTATATGTAAATAAACTACATATACACTTATACTATACATACATACTTTTACATATGTATATGTCTATGTACATATACGTACATATTCACACCGGTATCAGCATATACATATGTAAATATTGAAATTTGTAGTACTTGTACATAGTACTAATACAAATGTACAGGTACTACACATTTACATAGGTAAATGTGTAGGCTATTTGTATATATTCATATGTGCCCATACCTATACAAGTGTACATATGTATATGCTCATGTGTAACCATGTGTGAGTGTAACACAATTGTTTTTCTAAAACAATTCCTCGTCCATCTCTGTTCCCGTCTCGAGTGCATTAATTAAATATGCCAAGTAAAATACAGAGGCTACTGCAACAGCAGCCATCCTGACGGCAGCTGAGGTCGGACAGGAAACATTGCTTGCAAACTTTGTTTCCATACGATGTTTCCTTTCTTCATTCTTGCTTTCCAACCTCTCTTACTATTACTCCTTGGTGCGAATGTAGTTTTCTCACAGTTCCGACTTATATCTTTCTGCTTCATCTCATTTAATTTTTGAGTCTCGTTATCGTTTGCTAAGTAACTACACCAACAATTTTACTGTCTCAGGAACTATGGGCGAAAGTGTTCCAGTGCTTGACTTTGTGGCCTAAAGTTCATACGTAAAATCTTTCTCTCTAGGATATGAAGAAACTGATCAAGTGGATATTTTTTCTGGTTACCATATATAATATATATCTATATATATAATATATATATATATATATATATATATATATATATATATATATCATATATTTAATACTTCTAGGGCACAATTTTTCACGGATACAACATTCATTGAATAGAATGGCTTTCTCACTGTTAACCAGCTTTTTTGAAATTGCTTCATATTTTCTAATTATTTTCTTTACTTCATTGTTCAGGTTACTGATGGACACATAATGGGGTTTAAGATTTTTTCGGGGATCGGTAATGGTGGTTTCTCAGAGCGGTATATCTTGTCCATGATGATTTGTATTGTTTCATCCACTAAGAAATTGAACGAAATTATAACGCCGTACATTCCCTCAACGTTCTCGCTAAAATCATCGACGGAATTCATCGACCTACTGCAAGACACCGCACCCGACGAAGACATAGCAATCCCTGGGGGGACGTTGAAAGTTTATTTACTAACGTACCAGCGGATGAAACAATACAAATCATCATGGACAAGATATACCGCTCTGAGAAACCACCATTACCGATCCCCGAAAAAATCTTAAAAGAGATGCTGGAAGCATGTACAAAGGAAGCCCCATTCCTCTCACATAGGGGCGAAATATATCGACAAAAGGACGGCGTGGCAATGGGTTCCCCCCTCGGGTTCTTTTCGCAAACGCATACATGGCACACACAGAAGAGGTCACATTTGAAGAAACACCCAAAACCCAGAATCTATGGGAGATATATTGATGATATCTTTATCACAACAAAGGGCGACAATGACATAGAAGAATTAGTAAATAAACTCCAAGCAAATTCTACATTAAATTTTTACGGTAGAAAAGAAGTGATGAGAAGATGCTCCCTTTCTTGGACGTACTTGTGACCCAAAAGAACAACAAATACAATACCACCGTATACACTAAAAAGACAGACGCTGGAAGATGCTTAAATGCTAGAGGAGAATGCCCTGATGCATATAAACGATCTGTGGTAAATGCATACATAAAACGTGCCATCACACACTGTTCCACGTGGAAAGCGACTAACGAAGAAATCAACAGAGTTCAACAGCTGCTCACAAATAACGGATATCCAGATGACATGATCCAGCAAGTTGTCAAAAAGAGATTTAGAGGCTTTCCATAATCCGACCCCGAGGAACAACACACAAGACAAGACAAAGAAATAGTGATATACCATCAGATACCATACAACAAACACCACGAAGATGAAAGGAAAGCCATCCTTGGTATACTGCGAAGAGGAACCACCCCCCTAGCGCCATATAACAAAATAACAGCAAGGATTTACTGCAAACCAAACCTTACGGCCTCTTTGGTAATGAAAAATAGTACGGCCCCATCGACGGAGAAAGAGGTTAAATCTGATATAGTATACAAATTTGTCTGTGCTGACGAGCAATGTCAGTCCCCCCAAAAATGCTATATCGGACACACAACCACCACACTCAAACGTCGCATGCAGGCCCACAGAAACCAAGGAGCCATTCATCAGCACTTTGTGGATACCCACAATAAAAAACCATCATTACAAGAACTTCTCACAAACACCAAAATAATACACAAGGAAGGCAACTACAATCGTTTATTGATATCAGAAGCAGTCAGCATCGCAATGCAACGTCCCAGCCTTAACATCCAACGTGAGGCAGACCGTTCCTTGCCCTCGCGTAGGAGGCAGACCTTCAACCGCGTGGGACAAAACCCCCACACGCGGACAGGAGCGCACACTGACTTTCAGTGAATTAAACATATATGTAATTAATATATATTTATGTATAATGTGTATATAATAACTTACTTTCAACTTTTTTATATAATTTCTGTTGTTAACATATTTATTTATGTCTTATTTTATGTTCCACTATAGTCCTTTTGTAAATACTTAAAACTAGGTGTCTGGCAATTGTACTACCTTTCCGTCCTCATGACGTCACAAAACGCATGTAGGCTCATATTTGTAGTTATGGGCTGCTCTGTGAGCAAGAGCCCGTGCTGACACAAGGTCAGCTAAATCAAAAACAACAACAACATATTTGTATCAGTACGCTTGAAAACGTCAATACGTATAGGTTGACGAAACAGCTGTCGCGTGTAAAAATACTGGAGTAAATGGAAGAACCCATTATGTGTCCATTAGTAACCTGAACAATGAAGTAAAGAAAATAATTAGAAAATATGAAGCAATTTCAAAAAAAGCTGGTTAACAGTGAGAAAGCCATTCTATTCAATGAATGATATATATATATATATATATATATATATATATATATATATATATATAATATATATATCATTATTTGTATATGCGTGTGCTTGTGTGTGTGTGTGTGAGAAGAGAGAGACAGAGACAGAGAGAACGTCCATATTACAAGCAGTTTATAATTATATACGGGATACGTCAAAATTGCGTCGCGACTTTCCTGTAGAAACCCATTTGAGCGTACAGCCCTCGATGGCAAAATTTCGAATATTAACCACTAGATCCATTAGTTGCGCAGAAGAAAATGAACATTATGAATGTCATAGGCCTACGGTAACAAGAGAGCGGTTGCCTATCTCTAGGCTGCAGTGAGCAGGAACAATGCTAACTTGCCTAATTGACTCCTGTGAAACAAAAGACCCATTTTCGCTCGTGTTTGGCGACTATTCATGTATATTGATTTTTGAAGGGTTGCTTTTGTTTCGTTGATAGGTATAAAAGACTAATTTCTTTCTGCAGGGCTCATTATACGTTTTTTTTTTTTTTTTTTTATCAAGAATGGCAATAGAGCGCGGTTTTTTGTCGCAAGTGAGTTTTATTTTGTTTGTAACCGCCTCTTACATTGTTCGTTCTCCATTCAGAGACCGGTAGATTATAGGTAGAAATACGATTAAGCCTAATGATAATATGCGTTGAACAACTGATGTGACAAACAACTTGCGGATGCTGCGTTAATATTGCATCCTGTTGAAAAAAGTCATTCATGGTCACATATCAGAACCTGAGTGATACAGTTCTTGAGGAAAGCAACCGAAAGCACATTAGCTATCATTTACTATGATTTCTACAGCACTAATCAAAGAACTGAGAATTATGGAAAAAGCTATTATCAGTCTTCGGCTCAATGTTTACGCTGATTTTTCATATCCATATCCAGACAAAATTTTTATTAGTTATTGTCATACACAATACACAAACATTTATTTAGATGGAGCATAAAAGCCATGTCGATAATTTGGCAAGTAAGGTTTCATACAGAGGTGACGTGATGGAAAGAGAAAACGAGAACTAGGATAGAAAAGAAATATAGCAATATACAGATGATGATATATATATATATATATATATATATATATATATATATATATATATATGTGTTGTGTGTGTGTGTGTGTGTGTGTGCGTGCGTGTGTATATGTATGTATATGTGTGTGTGCGTGTGTATATGTATGTATATGTATGTGTGTGTGTGTGTTTAGTGCTTCCTTTGTTCGTAAGTTTGCAGTAATTCATGGAAGTTACAAATCACCCTCTAGAGGCCTCTGGCAGTGTCAAAGACCAATTGATATTGTGAAATGAAATGTCTCGGACCACTGTGATATTCCAGATTTAAATAAAGTATCCATGAATGGAGCTCATTAAATAACTGAAAGCCAATGGAACGAACATGCCATTGCACTTAGGTTCTGGGACTGAAGAAGTAAAAGAATTAGTGGGATAAAATAGTGAAGTTCAAGGTCAAAGGAAGTGATGGACCTAATCAGGAAAATAAGGAAGCTGTAGTACTTAAGATAATCAAGCAACTGTTAGAAGTTCTCGTATACTAACTTGATAAGTTCGCTTGCACATCCTCCAAATGGAAAACATTGTCCAATGTTGGTTATTTGTCAAATCTGTTGAATTCCACCAGCCATTTTAAGTAAATTACCAAAAATTTAGAGGAGCTGGATTGATATTTACGTGCCCTTCATTGTCACTGCCCATTTTTTTACAGAATTGTTATTAGATTGACATCTACTTAATTTTACTTATATGATAAATAAACGATATTTATGGAAATTGTTTTTCAAGGTCTACCATTAAATAGGCTGCCAAGTTTTCTGTGAAATACAAGCATCTCCATATTACAGCCCAAACTGAAATGTTAAGGTTAGTACAAGTGTACAACCGAATATTTATTATTCAGTTGCTTCAATTCTATTAGTGGGAAAGTAGGCCGTTTAGATTTATCCTTCTTGTTCGAAAAGCATCGAGACATTAGTCAGGACCAGGCTCACTTCATCACGAAAGATTGAAAGTGGAGCAGGAAAAACGTAATGGGTGGCTATGCGTCCGGAGTTCGAAGATTAAGATGAAAATAAAATCTGATCCTGGAGTTTATTGTCTAATGCTCAGGTGATGGCCTTCCCAGGTAACACGTAGCTGGGAATCAGGTGATTTGGGTATCCATTTTTCTTCTTTTTCATGCGTCTTGTGGTCTTTGGAATGGGGTGGGGGTTTGTAAAGGTAAAGAAGGAAGCGTCGTTGGGAGGAGGGAATCAGAGGCCCAGCGTTGCCAGATTTAGCATAATTTTGTGCTTTTAGCATAATTTGAGCAAATTTCGGACTTCTAGCATAATATCTATTTAGCATAATTCTAGTACAATTCTGAAATAATTGGCAAAATTATAGCAAAATTTACAAAATAACGTTAACATTGACTGAAGTTTGAGTGAATGTCAATAGAAAAAGAAATTAACTCAAACTGTAGAAATTATAAATTTTCTTCCCCTTCAGGCGGCCCTCCCCCGCCCAACCCCTAGTGCTGCACGTATTTAGGGCACAGATCCATCAGTCTGGCAAATACATGGCCCTATCAAAGTTTGCCAAGGCTTTGCTAACAATTCCAGTGTCAAATGTAGATTGTGAAAGAATTTTTTCGTTTGTGAACATACAGAATGAAGAATTACGCTTAGTCGCAGATCACTCACAAGTAAGATAAGTGGATAGGCCATCGAGGGCAAAAGGGAATGCTCAAATTATAACCATATCAAATGCGATGATCAAAGTTTTGAACGAAGACATATATGAAGTTGAACACACGTAATGTGAGCTACTGATTTTGAGATTTTATTTTCATTTAGAAATATAGATAACCGAAGGAAAGACATTAGTTTGAGATTTTTTCCCATGTAGATAAGGAGAATAGAGGGGGAAAATTAGTTGTTTCATAGATCTTATACGTATATATTATTAAATGTAATATTAAAAAAATGTTATACTTATTTATAATATATATTGTCTCGGAATTGGGATATATTCAAGTGTATAGGCTACAGCAATTTTACTAGTGGATTTTGCGCTCGGCTACCAATCCGGTGGTCCGAAGTTCGATTCTCGGCTCGGCCAACGCGGAACCAGAGGAATTTATTTCTGGTGATAGAAATTAATTTCTCTATATAATGTGGTTCGGATCCAACAATAAGCTGTACTAGTTCCCGTTGCTAGGTAACCAATTAGTTTCTAGCCACGTAAAAATATCCAATCCTTCGGGCCAGCCTTAGGAGAGCTGTTAATTAATCAGCTCAGTGGTCTGGTTAAACTAAGATAGACTTAACTTTTTAACAGTAATTTTCCAAGCATTAGCTTATTTTAGAAGAGCATCAATTATGTTTCCTCAGTTATATTATGTTGTAAACATACAGCTACAATATTAATTAAAGTTATTTTTCCTTATTCCCAGGTATATTTCTTGAATATACACTATAGGTACAGTAGACTTAAGCTCTGTATGTTTCATAGTAAGTGAATGAAGTACTTATATCCATAATATCTTACAGGACTATAATTATACATACATACATACATATACACACACACACACACACACACACACACATATATATATATATATATATATATATATATATATATATATATATATATATATTGTTACGAAGTGCCAAGTATCTGGTTACTAACACCCTTACCATTCATTTCATGTTACCTCACAAAAACCAGACACCTGAACCCTCATAACACGTATTAAACGACTGAATACTCTAAAGGCAACAGTGATCCCTTAACACTTACCAGTATTGCAGAAAATCAGACTAAGTTCATCAAAACAGGTATGAGGTAATCTTGTAAGTAATTAAATTAATCAAAGGACATCACTCCATCAACAACTTTAAAAGTCAAAGTATTTCCCTGATCTCAGAAGTCTAAGTACTTCCCTGGTTCTAGGTCACTTCAAGTAAATTGAAGGAAAGCAAATCAATTACCACTCTATGTTTCTACCTATCATCAATATAATCAAAATCAAATATACTGGTTATAAATGAAATACTTATAAAAATTTTAAATATAAAAATTTATTAAATTCAAAATTTATAAGTGAAATTCACAATATCGGGGAAAATTACTGTTACTTGAAAACAATGTAAAGTTTAATTAATTCTTGAATCAAATTAAGTAAAATTAAATCAAAATTAATTTATCACAAAATTCAAGAAAATTAATTCAATTGAAATTCAAAAGTGTTAGGCAATAATTGAAAATTTGAAATTAATTCACAAGTGCTAAACAACAATAAATCTTGAAAAGAATTCTAAGTAAATGCAAATTAATTCACAAATGTTAAATTTAATTAAATGTGCAATGATTAAGCAATAAAAATAACTAAGTCAATTAAATTGTGAATGCAAATGAAAATATAAAATAAAAAGACACACTTCAATAAAAAAAAAATGAACAAGTGCACAAACAATGGAACAATCACAAACACAAAAATACGCAATGTGTAAAAGTGTAAATCTTTTTCACTCAAAACACTGTAACCAACAGTTTTTACCAAACCTTCACAACCATCTGTTATTAGTTATTAGTTAACCAAACCATCATAACCATTAAATATTAGTTATTAGTTAATCACTGTTCCTAACAATTATTAGTTATTAGTTAACCACAGTTCCTATCCGTTATTAGTTAACCACACTCCCTATCCATTATTAGTTGCAACTAATAAAAATATAACACTTTACCTTTTTGGTATACCAACTTCTTTCTTTCTCTTGCTGCAGCTTGTATATCACACTTTCACAAAAACCAGGCACCGTTACGAAATAATGTTTGTTCAGATTCCACAAAAGAAACTAAATAACACTAAATAAACTCTAAGAAATATCAAATATGAAATTCTAAGTTACGAGTGACCAATTTACGTTACGTTAATATAATCTCAATGATGTCGAGTGAGAGAGAGAGAGAGAGAGAGCGATCTAACTGCCTCGAGGGTCTATGATCTAATGAAATCTTCTTCCCTTGCGAAAACTGGACATGGTAGATGATGAGACAAAAACGTTCTTGGCACAAAAGCTTCCAGAAAGTTCGAAATCTGATGCAATCTTCATAAAGAAATGTGTAATTCCCACGTGGGACTTGACAAAGACATACACGTACAAGACCAGTCTGTTAAAAAAAAAGACACGTACTCTACTCGATCGAAACGGAGGCTGAGAGACAATTAAGATTGACATGTTTTGACAACAACGCAAGACTCAATTCTCTCGCTATCACATGCGTTGACAGATTTAGGAAAGCAAACAGATCTCGCAGACCCTCTAATCTTAAAGTGTCGACATAAAAGTTAAACATTCGTAGTTTTGAACTGACAAAGAAGATCTCTCTCTTTTTACATTCTACGTTAATATATATTCTTTTACAACATTAATGCGAAATCTGAACACACATTTAAAACATCCTATTCTAAGCTATCTAGGAATCTGAAAAAATGTTACACAATCTACATGACATTTCAAAGAGGGGAAACATGCATTTTGAAAGTAGCAATATATAATAATATATATATATATATATATATATATATATATATATATATATATATATATATATATATATATATAATATACATACATACTACATATATATATGGTATTTCTACAGAAGCAGTCCACACAGACTGCAAGGAACGTAACCGCGGATACGACATCCACTAGGGACTGGGACATCCAATGTATTTCGTCGTGTTTAGTACTGGCCCCTGCGGGGTTAATTACAGTCGTCCGAATAAATATTACTTAAGGGGACCGCCTCAGTTGGGAGGCCTGAAATACGACAATTTCGAGGTCGGTGGGCGAAATCGAGTTTTACTCATTTCTGGTAACATTGATGTGTGCCACAGCCAGACGTAAAATATTAGTACTCTAGCTAACCTGTAAGTGGGTCAAAAATGATTTTTGTGAAAGAATCTGCAATGAGAATATCACGAAAATTTTGATGTTTTGATATCCTTTCGTTCCGTTCGTTTTACATAAATATTCCATAGGTAATCATATTTGTTTTACGACATTTTTCCCATCCTACGCTTTCTGAAGCGAAGAGGCAGGAGCAGTGTTGCCAGACGTACGATAATTGTCATACAAGTACGATAAAAACGGCCTTGGTACGATGTACAATAGCATTTTCCATAATCGTACGGTTTGTACGGTAATTACAAATATAAGTGGTCGGTGAACTCCTTCATGAAACAGGCTAATTTCTAAAAATAAATAAATAAAAAAAACAACTATTTCAGAGTCCGTTCATGGCTTGCCACCGCTTGTCTCCAATTGTAACGTGGTTCAAAGCTATTGGAACAGTGGGAGGCACTGAAGCTATTTTTATCGGAGAAGTGGTTCGCTGAGAAACTATTAGCAACAGAGTTGATTATCAACTCCCTTCATGATCCTTTCATGAAGTTATATTTCATGTTCCTTGACTGGGTTCTTCCAAAGTTTACTGAGTTCAACAAATTTTTCCAGTTAGATAAAGCAGTGATAAACAGTTCTCCGTGATAAGTGTCCATGCTATTCAGAGACCTTCTTCTCTCATTTTTATGGACAGGACCTATGTAATGAAAACTGATGTAAATACTGTAAATCCTGAAAGACATGACAGGCATCTTAGTGACAGCCAAATGTATGTACCTAGGAGTTAAAGTTATGCAGGGATTAAAAAACCCCTCCATACAGGAAAAGAAAGCTCAACAACAGGAGTTTTTTCAGAGGTGTAGAAGTTTCCTTGTAGTGGCATGCACACAGAAATAAAGAAGAGGTATAATTTCAATGATGATGTCCAGTCAAAGTTAAACTGTCTCTGTCCAAAAAATGCCCTCTCATCAGAATTCAGAGAAGAATCCCCTCCCCTCTTGCATCTGAGCTTCCCCCGATTCTACCCCCAGATGACCACTCACTACTTCAAAAGCTGGATGATCAATGGAGAATGTTTCCCATATTGCAACATGAATTTAAACATCTCGTTAATGAATCACCAGATAAGTTCTGGGGAGAAGTGTCCCAAAAAGAGTCTAGCTTTTTAGACCTAGCCAATTTTGCTCTAACTGCCCTTTGCTTGCCGCACTCTAATGCTGAATGCGAACGTTCAGTAAAGTTAACCTCTTTAAAACTAAACAAAGAAACAGACCGAAAACAAGGACAGTTAATGGGGCTCTTCTCTCTGCTAGTTGCACGTTTATCATGTTCAGCTGGTGAGTCTCCACCTATAACAATATCATCCAGATATGGATAAGCAAAATCATAAGAAGCTAACAAGTGGGAAATGAACTTCTGAAATATTGCAGGAGCAGAATGGATACCAAATGGTAACCATAAATATCTATATAGACCCAAATGTGTGTTAAGTACCAAATATTTACGGTCTTCTGAGGCAACTTCCATTTGCAAATAAGCATTCTTGAGATCAAGTCTGGTATAATACTTATATCCAAACACATTGGAAATTAAATCCTGACATATTAGGTAATGGGAATTTAGATTCATGAAGAATAATTTACGAAAATCCCCACAAACCCTAAGAGATCCATTCTGCTTCCTAACATTAACAATTGGCGAGGCATAATCTGAGAATTCTACTCTTTCTATAATCTTATTTTTTTCAAGCTCTTGCAGCGCACTCTCAACCTCACTGCTTAACGTAGTGGCACCGTGCGGACCTTCTGAAAAACAGGAACATGACCAACTTTAAGATACAATCGGGCTTGAAAGTTCTTAATAGGTTTCAAACTATCTACATTATAGTTTTCCACAAAGTTTGTTATATTTAACTGATGGACATTAATTATATTGCACTTATCTATTAAATTCCTACCAATCAAGTTATTTGGGGAGTCTGACCCAACAATTATGAATTCAACGTCTGAATGAATTTGCTGTTTGTATTGAAAATTTGAAACTTTGACCTTCCCAAATACTTTGATTGGCACTTGGTTATAACCCTGCAATTTAGTTCTACAGTTCAGTAATGTCCAATTTAACTTCTTGAAATCATCATACTTTAATGTAGAAATAGCTGAACCGGTGTCACTTTCAAATAAAAATGGCTTATGATTCAATTGACAACTAACAACATAATGTTGAACCGAACTCTTGTTTACTATACATCTCAAATCAAGTGACTGTTCATCATTGGATTCCTCTTCTTGGATTATAACTTGATGAGTCATCTTCAAGTGGGGATTCATCGTTGGCGGCGCTCTTGTGAAAACTAACCTGAAGCTGCTGTACAAGCCTAAGAAGACAATTGTCATAACTTAATTAATACTTTCGCGGGCTCAAGGTGGATTAAATACACACTTCGTGTAAAGTACTCACAGCTTTATTGTTCCTTCACGCCGTTGCATAGCGTTACTCTCCTGATCCTGGCTGCCCTTTTTCGGATCTTGTTTACATGCTGACCTCTTTTTGACCGGGTCCCGCCAGCATTACAAAGTAGAAAAATAGTAATGTATCTCTATATCAGGGTTGTAACAGCAGCTATATGCAGTATGTATGCTGTATATATATATATTTTTTTTTTTAGTTTTAGACATCAAAGGTAGCGTTGGAATTGTTTAACAAGGAAATTCTGAAATGTCACCCTTGGGGAGATCCAGTCAGGGCGACATAAACAGAACATAGAAAACAACTATTATTCAATATTAAGTTGAAATAGGCATTTTCTGATAATTCACGGAACGTTAAAAAAGTTGTCATTTATCTCCTATTTTATTAATCACTGACTTCTCATTTTGCCTTAACATGAAAACCCTGTGTGTGTGTGTGTGTGTGTGTGTGTGTAACACACTCGATCGGTGGTCGAGGCAAAACACCATGTTACACTTTTTTACAGTATACATGGGATTTCTGAATGATGAGTCCAGCGCAAATTCATTTTAATAACACTACCAGAAAGTAATTGATCTTTTTATATTTTACCGTAAATGATTTTTCATCACATAATAATATAGAAGCTTCACTTTATGTATTGGATGTTATAAATATGTTGGTTTTTGTAGATTCTGTGTTCATTTAATTATTATTATTGTATTTTCATAAGTTATATAAATGGGATAGGGTAAAGAGCGTATGACCGTCACCCTACTCACCCAATATAATGGACCTATCACAATCTCTTAAATACTTTACTCCTCATATCAACTGTTGACTAGAGCAGGTAAGATAAGGTAACCAAATTTAATTCACTGTTTAATGTACAACCCAGTATTTAATACACTACTATTAACAGGAAACATTGGGGAAAATGAACCATTATTATGGTCGTTATGTCAAGCCTCGCTATCCTTTTTATTATGAAATGAAGTATTTATGATAAAACAAAGTTTTATGAATACTTACCTGGCAGTTATATATATATAGCTATAGTCTCTATTGGTTCGGCAGATTTTTCAAAACTCGCGACAACCGCCGAGTGGTAGGTGTCCGGTTAGGTGGTTAACAACCCTTACAGGGTGGTACTTGGGAACCATTCCCATTTTCTATTCCTCAGATCATCTCTTGCCCGACCTGTCTCCTGAGGGGAGGTGGGTGGGCCTTAAAATATTATATATAACTGCCAGTAAGTATTCATAAAACTTTGTTTTATCATAAATACTTCATTTTTATGAATAGAACTTACCTGGCAGTTATATATATATAGCTGATTCACACATTTGGAGGTGGGTGAAAGACAGCCAACATCGTTGGGAAACAACTAAAAGTTGTAGGTAAAAACCTTGATTCCTTACCTGCTAAGGTAGCTGACTTCAAAAGTTCCTGCCTCTTGAGTCGCTTTCCCTTAGAGCGCCAGCCAGGATGAGACCTGCTATGCTGAAACCACTCAATAGAGTCTGTCAAACGGGGCGAGACCAACAACGTGACTAGACTTCTGCACTACCTATTCCCCTTTTAATTAACTGCAACCTTACTCAACCTAACCACCTAACCTTGCAGACTAGATATTTTATCTATCTAGCTAGACTGAGGGTGCCATCTCGACCAGGCCACTCCTCAAGACAACCATAAAAACACAAACCCCAATAAAGGTATGTCAAACTAAAGTTAAGGTTGAGGGGAGGTAGTAACTCCTTCGCCCAATAACGAAGACGTAGCTACGTATGGACCCAAAGAGTAACACTTCTCGTAGTCTACTCTTACCTTTCTGAGATAATGAGAAGCGAATACAGAGTCGCTCCTCCAAAATGTCGAGTCCATTATTTGTCTAACTGACATGTTCTTCTGGTATGCCAAAGACGTAGAAATAGCCCTCACCTCATGGGCCTTCACTTTTAAGAGACCGAAGTTCTCCTCCTCGCATAAGAGGTGAGCTTCTCTAATTGTTTCCCTCAAGAAGAATGACAATGCATTCTTCGAGAGGGGCCTTTGAGGATCTTTAACGGAACACCATAAAGCACTGGAAGGTCCTCTTAAACTCTTGGTCCATGACAAATATGTTGTGAGAGCTCTAACTGGGCAGAGGAGTCTCTCCTACTCTTGACCCACCAAGTTTGTGAGGCTAGGAACCTCAAACGTCCTCAGCCAGGGTTTGGATGGGTTCTCATTCTTAGCGAGGAAGTCGAGCCTTAAGGAACATACTGCTCCGTCTTGAGTGAAGCCTACGTGCTTCTCCATCGCCTGAATCTCGCTGACCCTTTTTGCTGTGGCGAGAGCCATCAGAAATAACGTCTTCTTAGTTAAATCTCTAAGGGTCGATTGCGAGATGGGTTCGAACTTCCTACAGCATAAGAACTTCAAAACCACATCCAAATTCCAAGCAGGGGGTCTTACTGTGTGTTTAGTCATTTCAAACGACTTCAAGAGATCCTTCAAATCCGTATTTAGTGATAGGTCGATGCCTCTATGCTTAAAGACTGTTGAAAGCATACTTTTGTATCCTTTTATCGTGGATACGGCCAGCTTAGATTCCTGTCTGAGGAACAGAAGAAAATCAGCAATCTGACTCACAGAGGTAGTGGTTGAGGACACTTTGTGTCGTTTACACCAAGATCTAAAAATTTCCCACTTTGATTGGTATACTCTCTGCGAAGATATCCTCCTCGCTCTCGCGATAGCTCTAGCCGCTTGCTCAGAAAAGCCTTTCGCTCTGACAAGCTTCTCGATAGTCTGAATGCAGTCAGCTGTAGAGCGAGGGGGTTTGATGATACCTCTCGAAGTGGGGCTGTTTGAGAAGCTTTGGACTTGGAGGAAGGCTTCTTGGAAAGTCCACTAGCATCTCCACTACCTCTGTGAACCATTCTCTTGCTGGCCAAAAAGGTGCTATCAGGGTCATTCTCCCTGTTTCGAGAAGGGCGAACTTCTTGATGACCAGATTGATGATCTTGAACGGGGGAAACGCATAAGTATCCATCCCTGTCCAGTCCATCAAGAAGGCGTCCACTGCTATTGCTTCCTTGTCCGGTACCAGGGAGCAGTAGTTGGGGATTCTCTTGTTCTTGCTGGAGGCGAAGAGATCTATCGATGGCCTTCCCCATAACTTCCACAGTTCCTGGCAAACTTGTAGATCGAGGGTCCATTCTGTTGGAAGAACTTGCCCTTTCCTGCTGAGCATGTCTGCCCTCACATTCTTCTGTCCCTGTACAAATCTCGTTAACAGATTTATTCCATTCTCCTTCGTCCATAGAAGGAGTTCCCTTGCTGCTTCGTATAGGGACAGAGAATGAGTTCCTCCTTGCTTTCTTATGTACGCCAGGGCTGTGGTGTTGTCCGAGTTGACCTCTACTACCTTCCCCGAGACTACCTCTTTGAAGGCTTTTAAACCTAATAGGATGGCCATCAATCCTTTATTGTTGATGTGCCATCCTTTCTGTTGCACTTCCCAAGAGCCCGATGCTTCCTTGTTCCCCAGTGTTGCTCCCCAACCTGACTCCGAAGCGTCTGAGAACAACACTAGGTCTGGGTTCTTCTTGTATAGGGATATTCCTTCCCTCAATTTTGTGGGATCCAGCCACCAACTCAACTGCGTTTTGACGTCTGCTGGAATGAGAAAAGAAAAGGAGTCCTCCTGATTTCTCCTGTCCCATACTCTTGAAAGGAAGTGTTGCAGAGGTCTGAGGTGCAACCTTCCCAGGGAGACAAACTGCTCGAGCGAGGAGAGGGTGCCCAGCAAACTCATCCACTCCTTCGCCAAGCACTTCTCTCTCCCTAGGAATTGCTGCACTTTCTCGAGGCACTTGTTCTGCCTCTCTTGAGAGGGAAAAGCCCGAAAACGAGCTGAGTCCAGAACTATCCCCAAATAGAGAATTGTCTGACTCGGTTCGGTCTGGGACTTCTCCTTGTTGATGATGAGTCCCAGTTCCTGGGTCATCAGAAACGTCTTTCTTAAGTCCTCCAGACACTTGTTCTTTGATTGTGACCTTATCAGCCAGTCGTCTAGGTATAGGGATACCCTTATCCCTTCTTGATGAAGCCAAGCCGCTACGTTCGACATTACCCTGGTGAAGACTTGAGGGGCTGTACTGAGGCCGAAACAAAGGGCTCTGAACTGGAAACACCTGTTCTGAACCACGAATCTTAAGAATTTCCTTGAAGTCGGGTGGATGGGGATATGAAAATAGGCGTCTTGCAAATCCAGGGACACCATCCAGTCCCCTGGACGAACCGCTGCCAGCACAGACTGCGTCGTTTCCATAGTAAATTTTGTCTTCTCTACAAAGACGTTCAGTGCGCTGACATCTAGAACGGGTCTCCATCCCCCCCGAGTTCTTGGGTACTAGAAACAGGCGATTGTAAAAGCCTGGTGATTCTAGTTACAGTACAGGTTCTATGGCTCCCTTTCCTAGCATCTGGTCTACTAGATCTAGGAGAGCCTCTTGTTTCGTAGCGTCCGAGTACTGAGCCACTAAGGCTCTTGGTGTTCTCGAAAGAGGTGGCTTTTTCAAGAAACGGATCTTGTAACCTTCCCTTAAGACTGAGAGGGACCAGGTGTCTGCCCCCCTCCTTTTCCAAGTCTGCCAAAAACTTGACAGTCTTGCTCCTACTGCTGACTGGAGGACTTGTAACTCATTTCCTAGCACGGGATCTAAACGATCTCCTGCTTGTTCGTCCGCCTGTCTCCTGTCTTCTTCCTCTGAAATCCGTCCTGGTCGGAGCCCTACCTCGAAAGAGCTGCAAAACCTTCTTTTCTTCTTTCTTTGCTGATGCCTGACTGCCCGGAAGAACCTTTCTTACGGAGCGAGTAAGAAGATCTTGAGTGGCCTTCTGAGTTAGAGAAAGAGTAATATCCCTAACCAGAGCTTGCGGAAAAAGATGTTCTGAGAGAGGGGCATAAAGGAGTTCCGCCTTCTGCGCGATCGTAACTCCTTTGGTGGCGAAGGAGCATAACAGCACTCTTTTCTTCAAAATCCCCGCCGTAAACAGGGAAGCCATCTCGTTCGCTCCATCCCTCAGTGCCTTATCCATACAGGCCATAATGCTAGTTAACTCCTCCATTTCTGTGGCCTGTATGTGTTCTGCTTTCCTGGCCAGCACTCCCACCCGGGCCCAGTCCAAAGAACTGAATACTTCAAAAGATCGAAATATACCTTTAACGAAGTGGTCTAACTCCGTCATGGACCACATCACTTTTGCTGAATTGAGGGCATGTCTCCTTGAGGAATCTACAATACCGGCGAAGTCCCCCTGGGAGGAGGCAGGTACTCCCAGGCCAAGAGCTTCTCCAGTCTCGTACCACATTCCCGCCTTAGACGCCAGCTTAGCCGGAGGAAAGGAAAAGGTGGTTTTCACTGCTTGTCTCCGTTCCTTCAACCAGTCTCCTATTCTTGCCATCGCCTTCTTCGCCGAAATAGACAACTTCATCTTGATGAAGGCTGACTGTTTTTGTGACTTCCTTCTAACGAACTGTGACTGAGGAGAACGGGGAGCCGCTGGTTTAAGTTCCTCTCCAAACAGCTCAAGGAGGGAGCGAGAAAGCACTTTATAGTCTGCAGCCGCGTTAGAAGGTTTATCCTCATCCTCTGAAATTTCCTCTAATTCCAGACTTCCTTCTATCTCCTTATCCTTATGGGTAAAAGGAACAAAGTCGGAAGGTCCTTGTTGATCCGAGCTGTCGTGTGTACCTTCATCAAAGCCTTGCTGATGAACACCTGTGTCAGGCGAAAATTCCTGAACGTCAGAAGCGTCCTTGCGTCGTGAACTGGAAGCGTCCTGACGTCGAGAGTCCAAAGTGTCTTGGCGCCGAACGGCTGGTACATCCTGAGGCCGATCCCTTGCTGCATCTTTGCCTCGAGCGCTATATGTTTCCCGACATCGGGAGCTGGATACGTCCTTCCTTCGAGAGTTGGATACGTTCTTTGCTAGCGCACTGTGAGAGTCCTTTCGTCGCGAGATGCATGGGTCCTGGCGCCGAGGGCTGGCTGTGTCCTGGCGCCGAGAGCTGGATGCGTCATGTCGCTGAGAGCTGGTTGCGTCCTGATGACAAGTGCTGGATGCGTCCTGAAGACGAGTGCTGGATGCGTCCTGAAGACGAGTACTGGATGCGTCCTGACGTACAACAGCGGACGCGTCCTGTCCGTGAGCGCTGTATGCGTCTTGTTCGCGAGCGCTGTATGCGTTTTGTTCGCGAGCGCTGCATGCGTCCTGCCGACCCACTTTGAATACGTGCTGTTGAGCGACAGACTGTCGGGAACGAGCGCTGCTTTTCTCCTGGCGAGGAGACCTGAAGGTGTCGTCGTGACGAGTTACCAAGTCCATCTCTCGTCGTCTAGGTGAAGGAGAGGAGAGGCGACGAGAGCTAGATTTAACATGGCGTAGAGAATCGAGGGAAGGTTTAGCAGGAGAAGAGTATCGTAACCTCCTGACATCACGAGGACGGAGTTGTTCAACTTCTTGAAACGGTGCTTCCTCCCTTGATCTCTTCACTGGCAGCCTGTCATCCTTACGTCTGCCCGTTGCTGGGTCCTGCGGTTCCGAAGGAGACGGGCGTCGGGGTATGCTGGAGGAAGGAGAAGGTTCTCTAGAGAATTCCCCGTAGCCTGAAGGAAGAGGAGATCTCTCATGTCTCCATGCGTCCTGCGGAGAATCATCCTCTCTAGTTCTCGTCCTTTTCGCAGGCGATGCGTCCAAGCCATCATCAGAAGGAAACGGTTCCGGGCTACTCCATCTACTAGAATGGGGCGAACGAAACCGCGTCAGATCAGGACGCTGCTTCCAACTCCTCTTGAGCGGTCTCGATTCCTCATACTGCCATCTGCGTCGAGGAGAGGGGCTCGGAGAAGACGCTAACACTTCCGACACGCCTTTTCTGTGGCAGTCATAAGCAGCCTGGGAAAAAGCAACAGGACTGCTTGAGGCGACGGCTGACCGAGGATCAGTTCCTCTCACCCCCTTACGGTCATCGACGTACCTTCTCCCTTGGTCCTGGGAGCTTGGTAGAGGTCTAGACCTAGGGGCATGACAGGATCGATCAGTCGCCACCTCCACTGCACTTTCACAAGCACTATCACTTATTTCACCTTCACTCTTACCTTGTTTTAAGGCTGCAAGTTGCTCCTTAAGAATTTGCATCTCAGCCGCCATCTTGACGTACTGAGGGTCATCCAAAGTAGCTACAGGTCCTGCTACAGGAGAAGGAGCTACTACCTCAGGAGCAGGTTCTAATAATACAGGGGTTAAGGGAATGGAAAGGTCTACACTAGCTTCACTTCCAGACCTAGACTTAGATTTAGATTTAGAAGCCCTCCTGACTTTATCTAATTCCAATCTACGCACATAGCGTTTCATATCCAACCATTGTTTCTCATCCAAACCCTCGCATTCTTTACATCTTTTATCCAAGGCACATTCAAAACCCCTACACCCCAAACAAACAGTGTGAGGATCGACCGAAGCCTTCGGCAATCTCACCTTACACTCCTCATTCACACACACTCGAAACTGTTTCTGAGACATCTCAAATCAAAGAATCATCCAAAGAATAAACCAAAATAAAGCCAAAGCGATTGCCATCCACAGAATACGTCACCAATTCAGTAGAAAAACAGCGACACAGGGAAGCAAGCGAAAAACCCGACGGATGACTAACAACGATGTTGACAGTCCAACCGGCAGAGATGATCTGAGGAATAGAAAATGGGAATGGTTCCAAGTACCACCCTGTAAGGGTTGTTAACCACCTAACCGGACACCTACCACTCGGCGGTTGCCGCGAGTTTTGAAAAATCTGCCGAACCGATAGAGACTATAGCTATATATATATAACTGCCAGGTAAGTTCTATTCATAAAACTCTCCAATTATCTGCTGTTATTGAAAAGTACCATGGAAAAATGTACTTTATTGCATATATATTGTCAATTATAGTATGGTATTGGAGAGAGATGAGAAAAAGTGCTAAAAAGTGAGTGAGTGAAAGAGAGAGAGAGAGGGAAGGGATGGGGAAAGCAGACGTTCAGTTGTGTAGACGAGTCCTACTGATTCATTCAACTTAGCCTTTAGAAGTAAACACCATTTGACAATGCACTATTATTACCAAAAATTAGTGGGAGGTGTGTTGTACACTATCAAAGTACCATTTAGATCAAATAATTAGTTTGAAAGATATATGAGAAAAAACAATGACTCAAGCTGCTATATAAATCCAAGTATACATGGGATTATTGAGATTCAGACTTTGAATATCTACTCTCTGATGGCCCCCTTCCAGGAATTTAGGTAGCCGGGATGTTTACGAACAATAGGGTCCACTGACTACAATAGGATAAAAAAAAAGGCAGATAAAGTAATGCTTGACTTTAAAATTTATGTGAAAGTTGTCAAAATACAAGCTCCACTTGAAACCTTTCTTGATAAAATACAATATCATAGTTACAGTTCACATTACACAAGTAAGCACAAACAATTCCTGTTTCCACAACATAGCATCTACTACAAACATATTCACAAATAGCATGTATACAATACATAAATATTTAACTACACTGTAGTATTTAATAGTAATTACAGTAAGGAATACTGTAACATATAACTTCCAAAGTTATTAGTAAAAATTGGATCATCATTGTTTCTCTCTAAATGAAATAATTGTTTTCAACCACACTGATAAACAATGAAAAACATTAAGAGTTAATTTTAAGACTTACTTTATCTCCCCTTTTATCTCTTAGAAACAAGACAGAGGTTCTCCTTCTTCTCATCTTAGGATGGGAGAGAACTTTTTACTGGTACAGTATTGTGCATGGACTAAAGTCATGGAAATGTTCTAATAACTTTGGTGCAAAATATCTAAATCAATATCTTTGCTCAAACCACAAGAATTAAGAACATTTTGCTCAAAACTAGGACACTAAGAGTAAATGTAAAATAAACTTTGCTTAAAATGTACTGCAACCAATCAAAAATTGCTTAACTGTTCCACTATACAATTAGTCTGTTAACTACAGTCTTAACTTATGAATGCATCACCAGCCTATGAAGGGTCTCTTGATGCTTATGAAAACCCAGTTCCTAACGACATTAATTCCAAAAATAAGGGAAGGTTTATTTGTCTATTACATACCGCAAGGTTTGCAAGTCTCTTTTGTAGAGGTTTTTGACCAAATAAAATTATACTAAAAACACTAAGCCAATAACTATTGTCTATTCTCTTAACATGAGCTCATAAAATGAGAAATGCATCTTAATATTCAAAACATGTTCAAACTATGCAAATACTATATCTTCAAGAGTGAAGCAAAAATGATAGAAAATAAGAATGGTGACCCTCCATCAAAAATGTGACCCATTAGTTACTCAATACCACCACAAGTTTGCAGCACAGTAGTACAAATGCAATGAGGTTAAGAAATTTCACTCATGTGGTCATCTTGTATTATATTATATAATAATAATAATAATGACAATCATGCTGTTTTTAGAAAATGAATCATAGCCTATATTTATATATTAATAATAATGGAAATCGATCATTTTAGTAAATATGTAAGGAACTGGCCATTTGGAAACAAAAATAATTTTATCAGTTGAGATGAAAGTGATTTTTTAAAGCAATTTTCAGTTTATCAGCTGAATCATCCATAAAGAAAGCAGTACAGTGCTTAAGCTGCAACAAACCAACTATCATTATGCCAACCAAATGAACTGTACAGTATGAAAACCAAATGAAGAACAGTACAGTATGAAATTACTGTCAATTATAAACTAACAGATGAAGTGAAGGTGTACCGAACAATTTCATTCTTATTTTTCACATTTCTCATTAGTACAATAAGAATCACGATTAAATCAGCAGACTGGCTTCTAATATACGGCAAGTGGTAAAAGTAGAGACAACAGGCATACTATACTTTTACAAATATAACTTTAATCCTTTTTAACTGTATGAAATAGCTTTTATGTATTGAAATAAATAAAAGTGCATTTTTTTTTGAAAGAAGTAAGTTTTGCAAGGTCATAGATGCACTGAAGCTGTAATGTAAAAAAAAATTTCATATTTAACGCAATGTTACATTAACGCAAAGCACATCAACAACGTTGTAAGACATCAAAATATACAGCTTTCAACATCCCACAAGAATTATATGACTAAAAAACAAAGCCATCTTGTTAGTACATTAAAGGGATTTTGACAAAGGAAAAATCTATTTCTGGGGGAAGACCTGTGTTGCCCGGTGAAAAGTACCTGTAGTTCACTTTTCCAAGTATAAATAGATCCTAAATATACCAGAGAAAAAAAGCTAGCATGGAATGCTGAAGTTACTACCCTCAGCTCGAACAACCAAAGGGCGTCGGTATAAGCACTGGGGCGAGTGGAAGCCACTTCTCACAGGACTTCTGCCAATTAGAGGATTCCTTACAGTCCCTCCCCCGGCAAGAGCCGTTACAAAGGCTACCCCTTTTACCTTACGCTCGCTACTGCTACTACTACCCAAACCCGCCATCTTCATTCCTGGAATAGATACCTAAGCTTGGATTGGCTAAAGGGTGGGGAAAGAAAGAGGGACGGGTTCACCGGGCGACACAGGTCTTCCCCCAGAAATAGATTTTTCCTTTGTCAAAATCCCTTTTCTGGTTCTGACCTGTGTCTGCCGGTGAAAATGTATCAGAGAATGCAATACAAGCTTGAAAGATACCAGACAAAAGTAAAAGGGATAATGAAACTTGAAGTTCACTACAGAATAAATTTGATGAGCCGTAATAACAACGGACAACTTATCTGACTAATTAAAACTAGGACTTAAAACTAGTAATAACGAAACAAAATAATGGAATGGTATCTAAAGCAATATGAATATACAAAGGTATATGTACAAAACAGGTAAGTGATACACAAGATGGTCCCAAAGTTATATACAAGTCCAGCGACGGAATGGTAAACAAACCAGCCCGGCCGGAGGAGGAAGGGTGGGTAGGGGATACGAGCGAGGCAGGTAGGAAGGAGAGAGAATCAAGGGAGGAAAAGTGTTTTTTAAAAAGATCGGTTATTTGGGGGAGATTATGCTCCCTGCAGCCACTGTTGAGAATTTAAGGGCCTCTAGGTTTTTGAGATAGTGGCGTTTAAATACTGCTGGAGATTTCCAACCTGTATATTTCTTCAGGTCCTCGAAATTCATATTGTGAAAATAGTTAATCGAGGTAGCCACTGCCCGGATGTCATGGACGTGCGGAACTGAATCCGGGTTGGCTTGTTTAATAAAATAGAGGATATGTTGTCTAATACCCTTCAGGGAAATCGTGCCACCTTTCTCTCTAATAAAAAGGGGACCTGAAGACTTTTTGGAAGTCCTGGCCAGGTAGGATTTAAGGGTGACGACAGGACACAATAATGTGTCTTGTGTAAGAGGAATAATTTTCCACGGAGCCCACCTGTTTTGTGGGTCCTCATTCTTAGCCCAGAATTTCCGATCCGGGGATAGTAGTACTTCACCCGACGGGAGGAATTTGACATGATCTGGGTTTCTAGAGAGAGCCGAGAGTTCAGATATTCTGGCACCTAAAGCCAGAATCATTAAGAATAAGGTTTTCCTGAGAAGGGTTGTATATGAGCATGAATCATTATCAGTGTCTGAGGCTAATTTAAGTACGTACATCATTCAAAAACCAGGAGACTGTATGGGGGCGGTCTACTGGTCTCAGGCGGGTACATGCTCACGGGATTGAAGAGAAGTACGAATCTGACAAGTCAATACTAAAGCCAAGCTGAAAAATCTTCCTTAAGGCAGATTTGATTGTAGTAATGGTACTAGCAGCTAGGCCCTTCTCAAATAATGGTACTACTAGCAGCTAGGCCCTTCTCAAATAGAGTTCTAAAGAACGGAATTGCCAGATTTATAGTCATGTTTTGGGCATCCGATTCGAAGATGGCCAATTTCTTCACTGCTGAATCATACTGTCTGAGCGTTGTTCATAGAATCAGATAAAAGAGAGTCAAGATGTTTAGTGGATCAATACTAGCGTCCTTTTGGGCCGCAAACTTCATGAAGTCCATAAAGTTAGGAGACTCAGAATTCTTGAGGAAGCTGACACAGTCCATGTTTGTACTACTTGAGTCAGTTCTGGATGGGGGATCAGTTTGGGCTGGAGATTCAGTTCTAGCAGAAGAGGAAACCAGTTGCTCTTCAGCCAGTTGGGTGCCACCAATGCTACATGTCCTGTGAAAGATCTTAGCTTGTGCAGGACTTTTATCAGAAGATTCACTGGTGGAAACAGGTAAATCTTCTGCCAAACGTTCCAGTCTATAGCCATCGCATCTGTGGGAGCCACGTAGCATGGTAGTTTGCGATTGGATTCCGTGGTGAATAGGTCTACTTGAAGGCCCGGGATTTGATTGCAAATCCAGCGGAATGACTTCATGTCCAGGGACCACTCTGACTCCAGCAGAGTTGTCCTGGAAAGTGAGTCTGCGATGACATTTCTTACTCCTGCCAGGTGAGTGCCTGACAGGTGCCAACGATTTTTCATTGCTAACGAGAAAATTGCAATCATTACGTGACTTATTTTGCTTGACCTGGACCCTCCTCTGTTTATGCAATGGACTACTACTGAGCTGTCCGAGACTAACCTTATATGAACGTTTCTGGCTGGAGCCAGGCGGTTTAGAGTCAGGAAAATGGCCATCGCTTTTAGAACATTGAAGTGGAACTGGCGGAACATCTCCGACCACGTTCCTTGAACTTTCTTGTATTGCGACTAACCTCCCCAACCGCTCAGAGAGGCATCCGTGTGGATAGTTAGAGACGGCGGAGGGAATTGCAGTGGTACTGATTTGGACAGGTTCCGGCGTTCCGTCCATGGATGGAGCCTTTTTGTTAATATCGGTGGAATTATAGAAATCTTGTCCCTGAATTTCACGTTGGCTCTCTTCCGCCAGACTCGGTTGATATCCTTCAGTCTGGCTTTCAATAGGACGTCTGTTACCGAGGCAAACTGTGGCGAACCTAGGATTCTCTCTGGGGTACGACGAGAAGCCTTTTTGTTCTTGAGGAACTGTCTCGTAGCCTTCACTATCTCCCTGACCTTCTTGGATGGGAGAGATAGTTTGTGTTTGTTTCGGTCCCATTGGATTCCCAGCCATTGAAAGCGGGAAGCCGGAACGAGCCAAGATTTTTCCTTGTTTATCTGGAAACCCAGATATTCCAAGAATTCTATCACTTTGGCTGTTGCTTTGAGACACTCTTCGTCGCTGGCTGCCCAAATGAGCCAGTCGTCTAGGTAAGCTACTAACATTACCCCTCGAGTTCTTAGCTCTTGAACTATCGTCTCTCCTAATTTGGTGAATATCCTGGGCGCTATGTTGAGCCCGAATGGCATGACTGAATGAGTAAGCTTGCTTTCCTAGTTTGAAGCCTACGTACGGAGAGAAATTTCTTGCTATCAGAACATGATAGTAAGCGTCTGTAAGATCTAGAGAGGTGGTGATGGCCCCACGGGACCGTCTCGCAGGTCCGCACCTGCGAGACGGTCAGCATGCAGAATCTGTGGCATTGAATGTATGAATTGAGACGAGACAAGTCCAGAATCACTCTTCTTTGGTCCGAGTCCTTTTTTTGGAACCCTGAACAGACGTCCTTGAAACTTTAAACATTTTACTTTCTTTATAGCCTTCTTGCGCAGGAGATCTTTGGCATAGTCTAGAAGGTCCGTTGTCGGAGTCTGGTGAAAACTGATTGGTGGAGGAGGCCCTTTCTCCCATTTCCACCCTAGACCTTTCGAAACAATGCTGTGGGCCCATGGACTGAAGGTCCAATGGTCCTGGAAGAGATATAATCTCCCTCCCACCTGCGGACTCTCACTGGTTGGCTGCAGGTCTGCTTCCTCTGCCTCCTCTGAAGCCTCTGCCTCTAGATTCACCTCGCTGCCAGGCACCACCTCTGGCTCTGCTACTTCCAGCATGCCTACTGTAGCCGCGAAATGCTCCTCGCAACTCGTAGGAGGGGTTGAAGGCTGGGGAAGCTACCATGGCTGTTGAGGATGAGGGTTGCTGAGCCGGCGGAGTTTGCACCAGAACATACTGTTGCTGCGGTTGAGCCTTTGATGTCGAAGGCTTACCGACCTGGGAGACCGGGACCGCTTGGACCACCACCTGAGGTTGAGAGGGCTGGTAAGGATGGAATTTCCTTGGCCTCTTCCTAGGTCTTGATTGGTGTCCGGGGGTATCAAACTTCCTTTTGAAAGGAAGTCCCCCAACGGACCCAAAGACTCTGGTTGGCTCTGGCCGCCTCATGAAAGACATTGTTGACTTCATCTTTCGGGAACAGGTTTTTGCCCCATATCGAAGAATTTATCAGTTTGTTGGGCTCGTGCCTTGTGGAAGCACTCGCAAGGACGTGCTTCCTGCAGGCTCGTCTCGCCATGATAAATTCATACATGTCCGCCTGGAAAGTCTGTAAAAGAACCTTCGTGAGGACCCGGAACAGAGGTTCATCAATATAGGTTGTAGCGACCAACTCCGCCGAGGTGACCGAGTTGATCGACCTGCCCAGTCTAGTTCTCGCCTCGAATTCCGCCTTGACCAAGTGGTCCGGAATCCTGGGTAGCTTCTCTGCAAACAGGGTGGAGGCACATTCCAGGTCGAGTTTACCTGCCGTAAACGTAGCCGGAGTGTCATTCCAAAACTCCACATCTGCAGGGAAGAGTAAGGAGGTAGCCTCAGTCTCTTTTAGAACTGGTAAAGGTTTGTCCTCCGCCTCTGCTTGCATGGTCAGTTCCGCCACTTTGGATGTACAGGGCGACGAACTCCTTCCGGGGTCACAAACATCGTGAAGCTACCTTTATGGGGCGTCAACTTTGTGTTTACACATGCCCACTCTGTAAGGGTGCGAAACCATACAGCTTGGGCTTAGTCCCTAGGGTAGATCACGGTCTCTTTCGGGACCTTGTCTACCCTGACTAGCGCGTCTTCTGCTAGTCTAACATATCCCGGAAATGGGAATTGGAGACCCTCCGGGAAGAACTCAAAATCCTCTATCGGTTGGGTTCCGCAACCTTCTATCGTCAGCTTCCCGTCTGAAAATAGGCCATGCAACGCTAACCGCCATGGGTTGTTATTATCAAATGGCGGCAGCTTTGACGCGTCCGGAACTATCATGGTCTGTGCCGTGGTTCCAGACTGGAGGATTCCAGTCATCAATTCCTCCTGGGCTCTGATCCTCTCGGTCAGGGACGTTATTGTTTGACCGGAGGTATCTAGGCCCGAAGCGAGTCGTGTGGACATCGACTCAAGCCTCTCATCGACTACTTCTCTAACCTTCGACATTAGAAGGTTAGCGAATGCCTCCTGATCAAAGCCGGACTCCGTCAGCTTGGATCTGGAGGACTTGGCTCTCGACCCCTTAGGAGGGGAGAAGCTTTGAAGGAGGGCAACCTCGCAGCAGAGGTCAACGGCTTTGGGGCGTTGCACCTGCCGGAGCAGGTTTAGATCCCTTTGGAAGGGATCTTGGCTTTACTGTTTTGACCTTGGGAATGACCGAAACCGATCTTTCCCAAGCGGGGGCGGACTTAGAGAAGCTCTGGAAAGAAGAGGAAGAAGGAGTGGGACTAAAGAGACTACCTGCCTCACTTACCTCCCTACCTACCTCCTCCTCGGTGGCCATCGGTTCGCGGTGGAGGCTGATGGCCGCCACCTCTTCCGCCACTGGAGCGCAGTCTTGATCCTCCGGAATGGGCAACATCTCCAGCCTGATGGTTTCAATGATGGGGTTGGCGATGCCCGCAGGAACAGCCGTCGTGACCATGGCTCCCGGGTACAACAGGGAGCACAGTTCCTCCGACAAGACGTAAGGTTGTCCCGCCGAGACGTTCTTGCCAAAACCCCCCACCCAGTTCTTGCGAGATGCTTTTGTCTCCTGCCGGAGGGCCAAGCTAGCCTGTAAAAGAGGGAATCGAATTAACATCCCACTCGGGGAATAGTAGAGATAAGCTCAGTGTATGGGGCCTGAGACAAGCCGGGCCAGGGAGAAGGAAAGACCTCATCTCTAGTCCGGTCGAACTGAATCAGAAAGGCTATGAATTGTCATAGTCGCATATCTGAACCATCTATCGTCCCCACCGGAGTGGGGAACAATAAAAACGAGAAAACAGAAAACTGAGCTGCGGAAACCTGGTATAATAAACTCCCGTGGCGAGTGTGATGGTGAGTCACACTACGCCGGAACCCTAAGAGTCCGGAGATATATCTACAGAGTTTTTCAATAAATTTATAACCTATCTGGTAATGTGGAGTAATCTCTAAAGGGCTTAGCCTACTCCGGAGTCTCATAATCCCGTTGTCATAAAGTAATGCCGGCGGAGACGGGCTGATACGAGTGGAACAGGGGAAGGTAAGATCTATACCTGAACCTGAACGCATCGAGGGGGGGAGGAGAAGCAATTCTAAGATAGCTAGAAACGCAACTCTGAGCCCGAATACATTCCTCACTTGAGTGGGAAGGCGGAGACAACAGGGAGAAGGGACAACTGAGCGGCAGAGCAGAAAAAATGTACGATCCGGTGCGCAGCTCGCTGGCTAGTGTGACAGTAGACCATCAAGCCGGCGGAACTACAAGCCCGGAGACATAAGGAGATTACATATAGTAATACCAGTAACCCTTCCCCTCCAACCCCTTCGTCCCCCACCTGAAAGAAAAAGCTCTAGCAGCCGTTCATCGGTAAGATTACTAGCAACGCGAGCTATAGACAGCGCTAGGCAGAGCCGATGCTGGGTTGTTAGGGGAGGGAGGGGGGATGATCGGTCGTGAACGCTTGGCTATAGTACCCGATCAGAGATAGGCACCTACTGGAGGCTGTATAGCCTACTACTATGAGGGGTAGTAGGCCGACTGGTCCCATGGCCAGTCGTAATTGAAACAGCGACCGATCGGTGATCACTCTCAAACGGTGATCACTCTCAAATGGAAGGTCAAAGCCTACTACTAAAGGGGCAGGAGGCGGCAAGCCAACTGTTACCCTAAAGGAGGCTAGGTCAAGGCGATACACAGACCAAACCATCACATAATAACAATACAATACAATACAATAATGAGGTATCATGGAAGAGTTGCAAGGAGGGACATAAGGCGAAAAAAGGGTACCCAGCATAGATCTAGGCTAGCCCTCCGAGATCGCTACGGATCCAGTCAGGTAGGCTAGATAGGCCTCCAAGGACGTCATGGCGTGGACGGTGGGTACTCAATCAAACCCTCCAAAATCGAAATTTCGATCTGGTCAGGTAGGGAGGATAGGTCCAACAACATGACAAGAGAGAAACTCTCTATCCTTGATGTCCTCCCCGTGAGCACCGTAGCTCAGACGGAGGGAGAGGGGCCTAAAGGGTAGAGAGAGGGGTAGGGGCACCTGGCCTACCTTCCAAAACCTAGCCTAGGCCTGGTCGGGTAAGCCAGGGAAGGAAAGCAACACTTCCAACCTCACAGTGATATGAAAATCATAAACGTGCATAAAATCAAGTACCTATCTGGTTCACGTTAAAACAATAACGCATGCAAGCATCACATCGCCAGAGAGAGAGAGAGAGAGAGAGAGAGGACTCCCTCTTTCTACAATGCTAAAGTACGGTAGGCTAACTGGAAGCCCAAATAATATGCACATATACAATACATGATAAGGAATACGGCAGACATAGCTTCGGCAAAATAAGGCACCAAGGGAGCAGCTCAGACACGTGCACACACACACGACCTAATTACAGGAATGACGATGGCACGCGTGGGTAGTAGTAGTAGTAGCGAGCACCACCGTTCTCTCTTCTGTAGTACTCCCATAGTGAATAGGGCGGCCAATTCCCCTGAACTGTCTCTCACTGCCTTGTCCACAGGACAACACATTGAGCCAGTCGGCAGAAAAATCCTCATCTAGAGACTGGCAATCTTCAATTTTCCTGGCTAACGCTGCAATAGTCCAATCCAGAAAACTGAAGACTTCGATCAACTTGTATAAGTTCTTCACCAGGTGATCCAACTCAGGTGAAGAGAACAACACTTTCGCAGCCGAAAACGCTGCTCTTCAGTGAGAGTCCACAAGACCGGAGGAGTCTCCTTGGGAGGAGGCAGAAACTCCCAAAGAAGGAACTTCTCCTGTCGCATATAACCTGTAGGTTTTATTCTGCAGCTTCGACGGAGGAAAGGCGAATGAAGCCTTGCCTGACTCCCTCTTCTTAGCAAGCCACTCTACTACTTCCTTCAGTGCTTTCTTCGAGGACTGAGAATGAACTGGTTTCGGTAACCCAGAAGGCGCTGATCTCCTATCCTTCACAAACATCGACGGAGGTGAAGAAGGCGAAGCTGGTTCAAAAAAGTCCGGATAAGTCTGTAAAAGAAACCTTAACAGACTAGAATAAGCAGAAGAGGGCTTCGAATCCTGGTCTTGAGTTTCCTCTTCCGACAGGACGGCCGATACGTCGTCTTCCTCTTCTGTCTAGCTCGTTGTCTTCTTCAAAAAGACCATCAATTCTTGAAGTTGATGTTTAAAGGGACCCAAAGCAAAATCCTCTAGCAAGGGTTTGGCCTTCGCATCATCCTTAGGCGAAGACGAAGTCGTGGCCGTCGTACGGCTCTTCTTCAAAAACGAACGACTGGGAGTCGAAACAACACGAGACGTATGAGGCGAATGAGTCGAAGCAGCTCAAGGCAAATGAGGCAAATGAGGCAAATGAGTCAAAACAGCTCAAGACAAATGAGGCAAACGAGTCGAAACTCCTATCCACAAGGAAGCGAGTCAGTCTCGCAAGCGCTGTAACACACGTGAGTGTCTGACTCCGTCTGAAGTTACACTATCCAAAGAGGACTGGTGATCTTCCCGAAAAAACTGGTCCGGTGCGAAACTGCAGGAAGGTTGTGGACTTCAGTGCTAATTGGATTTCTTAACAGGCGGCGACATCCCTCTCATATGCTGGGCATGTCTCTTTAAAGGACGTGACACTAAATCACTCCACACTTTTCGCCTCAACACAGGCAACTGCACTTCCGAGTTGGACGACAACTGCGCGTCACTGATATCTACGCCTTTCCAGCTGCATTTCCTGGGCACTCACGAGTCGACTATGTCGACGGAGTCGGCGACTGACCATGGGCAAACTCCCTCAGTCTCCCTTCAACCTTCGGTATGTCTTCTCCCGAGAGCTGGGGAGCGGGACAGGGACCTTCGTCTTGTAGAACAGGGGGAACAGACGGCCGCCTCCTCGGACACAACACTGACACTTGGCCTAACACTGGTCTTTTCACTTGACTTCTCTACGAACGCATGAAACGACATACCCAGATCCATAACGGATTTTGCCAAGAACTCAAATTTCTCGTCCATCTTGGACTCTAACAAGGAAATGGTGTAGGGATCAGAAACATGGGATACCTGGTCTGGAGTAATTGGTACTGAAGTTGGAGGACTATCAATAGGTGAAATATTCTATAAAAATGGAGAAGATAGTGACGGTTTGTTTGCCTCTAAAGGCACGGGAGTTGTCTCTACTCTAGTTTTACTACCCGCTCTAAGAGCTGCTTTCCTTTTCCTATCTTTGTCCATCTTATCCAAATGAGCTTCAAAAGTCTTCCAACCTTGTTCATCTAAACTACGGTACTCATCACAAGTTAATTCCTTGCTACAGCACTGACCCCTACATTTAACACATTTGGAGTGCGGATCGTAACATAGTTTAGCTAATCTAGTTTTGCCGTCACTGCTGCAAAACCTGACTGAAGAACAACTAGCATCAGACATCTTCGTAATAACTTGTTAATAACTAGGCAGCTAACTGATGAAGCAAAAAAGCCAACCAAGAGATTGTACATCACCAAAAAGAAAAAATCCACAATGGTGACGAAAGTTGACTGCAACAACAAACCACCTGTGTTACCCCGTGGCTGGCAGAAAACAAATTGAAGTCTAAAGCTCAGCAGTACCAGGTATTCCCGAAAGTGGGCGGGATCTGTATAACCTACACAAACAATGGCAGCACTGCTACCGCCACCAAGAATTTGAATTTTCGACTGCCAGGTAAGAAAGCGTACAGCTAATGTAATTGTTTGGTAAGTCACTTATGTGAAATTGTAATTTTCAAAATTAACGCAGGGATAAATTCTCTGGTGCTGGCTGGATCCAGGGATAAATTCTCTGGTGAAGGCTAGAGTCCAGTTAAAAATAACAAGGAATTGGTGACAATGGGTGTCTGCCAATAGGGGAGTAGGAGGAAGCTACGTGACTTGCTTTATCCCTCGCTACACATCATTTTACCAGTTTCCTTCAAGCCCAGGAAAGAATGAGGGGGGAGGTTTTAGGTGGGCAATATACAAGACCAAAAGTTTGTTAGTTATGAAAAATACAAATTGATTTAAAATCTGTCATTTGTTCATATACAGAACAAACCCTGATCTTAATGTAGGATAGACTTACTCTTGGAGGGAGGATAAGAAAGTCTTAGAACCGACTGGAGGTTCCGACCACCTGAGCACACTTAGGTAGGACATAGGAAGGAGTTGTAAGCCTCTGATCTGTTGAGCACAAGTTTACCAAATAGCCAGACATCTGGGCCAATAGATTATGAAATACGTACATATCTCCATTGTGTCTTTATGACAAAGAACTGTCAGAGTCAACAAAACTTACATTAGCCACCAATCTTTTTTGGTAGCATTTCCTCTGTCCCTTGTAAGAGAGAGGAAAGGGACTAGCTTCCATAAAGAATTTCTGTTATGTAGGAACAAACATAAAACTTTGCAGAATGGAAGCTTGCTCACCTACACCTAACCAGTTCCAGCAAATAATGGAATTATTCTCTCTACTGCCCACTAGTAGAGAAGAGAAAGGAAAAAGACCAACCATCTGATTCACTCTCTCTTTCTTACTCAACATCTTAAGTCAGATGCAAAACTGTCCCACCGGGGCACAGGATGTGCTACACAACTTGTTGAGGAGCCACCACCAAACCCAAGGATAAAGTGTTTGAGGATTTGTGGGCAACATCCTACAGATAGAAGGATGTGAAGGTGATTTGGCATAGCCAGGTACCTGCCTTCAATCAAAATCTTGCGAACCAACAAGTTCTTGACAACAGTGGTAGGGCTTAGACTCTTAACATCATGTGCACTTGCATACACTATATCAGCATCTGAATATGAAACAGAACTGCAAGCTTGTCTAATGACTTCATGTTAACAAACGGAGATAGTAGTATTCTTGGACATTTCTTGTTTGTTTCAGCCTGTGCTAACAAAAAGTCTTCGGCAATCAGGTTTGAGTTGCTGAGTCTCTTTAGATACCTAAGTAGTGCCTTGATGGGACTGAGCAGTCATTTGTCTGGGTCATCAAAAAAATCCCCAAGAGAGGGGATTGAGAGAGTCTCGAATCTGTCATCATGAATAGAGGAATTTTGAGTTGCAGCTATGAATTCCTGGACAAACTAATGGCTGTGAAACTCCAACCCCTTGTATGTTTCTTAAGTTAGAGTCCATGTAATTCACTGACCCTCTTTAATGAAGCCAAGGCCAGTCAGAAAACTGTTTTGAAGATTTAATTCCTGTCTGTTGATCCCCGATGTGGAGGGCGAGTGAGGCTGCTAAGCACCATGGTTAGGTCCCAATTAGGAGATTTAGATCTCTTGGGGAACAGGACTGCTCAAAATTCTTGAGAAGCATAGAAAGTAACCACGATGAAGAGAGAGATCCACATCCTTTAAATATAGGATCAATACTAGAGCAGCTCTATAGCCCTTGATGGCAGAAACTGAGAGAAGTTTCTCCCTGCTGAGAAAGATGAAGAAGTCTGCTACTTGTTGAATAGAAGTTTCGACAGAAGAGAAACCCCTTTGATGACGATCTGAGGTAACCTGACACCTCTGTTGCTGCTCTGCGAGAAAAGCCTTTCACTCACAAGAGATACTTGATAGTCTCCAGCCGTGAAGAAATAGGGACCCTACCAACTGGTGAAACCTCTCGATGTGTGGCTGGCAAAGAAGGTTGTACCTTGAGGGGATCTCCATCAGAGCGTCGGTCAACAAGGTTAGGAGATTGGGAAACCATTCTGCTAGTGGCCCAAAGGGAGCTACTAGGGTCATCCTGAGGTTCTGGAACATCATCACCGTTGATAACTTGACGGATTAGGCAAAAGGGGAGGGAAGAGCTTATGCTTCCAGGTTGTCCCAGGGATGTTGTAGGACATCCTCTGCCGCGCACAGTAGTTCCTACATGATATACAAACCATCAGTCCTTTACTTTCAGCGAAGACAGAAAAACAGCAGCCATTGAACTTTCAAATAAGGTGGTTAGGCCAATAACTACCTGTCTGATAGTCTGGAGTCCCCTCCCAACTGGATGTCAACATTCCAGTTTCCTTTCGGCCATTGTCTAATGAAGAAGTGTTGCTTAGCTCTCTGCCCGACTGTAGTTGAGCTTCTTTCCTACCTTCCCGGTAGGATTTTTTTGTTTTTTTGCTTGATGCTGAATGCTTGTTGTGATTACAGTGCCTTCGTGACTTACAGTGGGATCTGTTCTAGCGACGCACTGCAAGTTGATTTCCGCCGTAAGTCAGTTTTTCGCCATTAACGGTGCAATAACTTGATGTTTCATCAAGTTTCACTGCTATAAGCACCACTAGGTTGATGCTCAACGGTACCATAACTTGATGCAACATCAAGTTACAGCACTGTAAAACACCGTTAATGGTGCTGAAAAAGCGCCATAACATCAAATCGCCTCAAGTCGGTGGTGCCTGATAATGCAGACCCAAAAATCAGATAAGCCCCATAAAGCTGCCTTCTCCCAGCTAGTATTCCTGGGAGTTGGCAGGAAAAAATGCGGAAACTTCCACTCATTTGCTGATGTTGATCCTAACGCCCTTTGCGCCCATTGTGGGGGGCGTAAGTTTACCAGGACATCCACTTGTACTGATTGTTGTTCCTGGTCATCTGGGCAGTGGGCAAAGGTTGAAAGAAGGAAATGATTGTGGAGGAAGTTTATCAAGGTGCCATCTGAGAGTAACACGCCCCAACTACGCCCTTAGTTGCCGACCCTTCGTCTTCGTTTCTCTCTCCCGGCAAGCTTCCCTTTCTTGCAGTTTCTCCTTTGGGAGAAAACTCCTTCATCCGAAGAAGGGGAGAGGTACCTTTCTCTGGGGGTCTCCTCTTGCTCCAAGGGGGGAAATATCTCCCTAAAATACCCGCCCCCCTCTAACCCAACTTTTGCTTCTGTAGGTGGGCGGCTACGCAAGCAAAAGATCTGCAGAAGGCATGGTTAATGTTTGGTTTGACTGGCATTCCATCGGTATAGGGGCTCATGTTACAGATGGAATAGCCTTTCTGCTACCTCTTGATGAAGTGACCAGTCTGTCCCCAGGACCTGAACCCAACGGCTCAGCTTGTTTGCCACAACATTCCTCTTGCTTGGAATGTATCTGGTTGAGAGATTTACTGAATGGGAGACCGCCCACGGTAGTACATGCAACCCCCAGTTAACGGCTATCCGGCTTTACGGCGCTTATCTAATGATGGTGTTTATTGGATTTTTGGCACCGATCTCCAATTAGCAGAAATGCAGATTTCCGGTTAACGGCACTGATATCTGGTTAATTGGATTTTCGGCACTGATCTCCAATTAGCAGCAACGCCAGTTAACGGCACCGATATCTGGGTTAATGGCGCTGTTAAGCACATTATTAGTGCTGTTATCACTGATTTTCGGTTAGCGGCATCGGTCGGGAATAGAACCGCCACCGTTAACCAGAGACTGCCTGTAATTTTACTATTAATTCATTTAGTTGGCAGGACTAGTCTCCTGCTTGTTGACATAAGCTACCACTGTAGTGTTGTCATACTTTGGGACTACGGAGTTTCCTGTCACCCTTACTTGAATTTCCTGAAGTGCTAGGAAGGCAGCCTTCAGCTCCAGTATGTTGATATGAAAAGTTTTCTTGGTGATCCCACAGTCCTGAAATCGGATCTTCCAAATGCGCTCCCCAACCTTCATACAAAGCATCCAAGAACTAGAATTTACAGACAGGACAGTGAAGGGACACCCCTATGGCTATGGTCAGGTTCTTGTCGTCAAGCCACCATGATATAAGTCTTGCATTCCTTCGATAGAGGAGCATGGGGAATCCATCGAAGGGGACCAAAATTTCTTCAGTCTCCATTGAAGAGAGTGAAGGTGAAGACAACTATGAGGAACCAGCTTCTCCAGGGACAAGTAACTTAGGATAACCTGCCACTGACAAGCTGGATGCTTCTATTTAAACAGGAATGACTGGACTATGCTCCTGAACTTTTCTACTTGTTGATCTGATGGAAACGCCTTTGACACGAGCATGTCTAGGTAAAGGATCCTTTGACGGTGAAAGATTTGACAATGCCTGAGCTGTGACAAAATTGAAGTAGATGATCTCTATCTGAGAACTTGGGAGGACTAGCCAGTCATCAAGGTATCTCAAGATACATAGCCCATGACAATGAGCCCAGGTTGAGACTATGGTGAACACACTTTTAAAAACCTGTGGGGCAGTTGATAAGCTGAAGCAAAGAACCTTGGCATAAGTGAAGAAACTTCTTAGATGATGGGGGAATTGGAATCTGGAAGTATGCATCCTTCAGGACTATCGTGAGCATGAAGTCATTTTTCCTGACGGCTGCAAGGACGGTGCATGGTGAATTGGAATCTGGAAGTTTGCATCCTTCAGGTCTATAGTGAGCATGAAGTCGTTCTTCCTGGTGGCTGCAAGGAGTGTGTGGGGTTCCCACCTTGAACCTTGTCTTCCTGATTAAAAGGTGAAGAGTCGACAGGTCTTATTACCAGTCTCCAATTGCCCGTTGCTTTGAGAACCACCAGATAATATACCTGTAGAGGCCTGGTGAAGGGTCTTGGACTCTCAGCAGTTCCCTTTATGATCATTTTCTTCACTTCCTCATGGAGAGCTAGAAGCTCTAGCTATCCAGGAGCATACATTGATTGGTGAGGAGGGGAGTAGGAAACTCGAAGGGCAGTACGTAGGTATCCTACCCGTAGAACATCTACTACCCAGGTCTCTGCTCTGTACTGCTGCCAAGCCACCCAATGGCTCACCAGGCACCCTCCCCCCTGATGGCAGTGAGTAGGGAATGGCACCCGCTCTGTCATCTACCTTCTCTAGCTCTGCCTCTGCCTCCTCTTTAGGGCCTGGAAGAGTGTGGCTGAAAGGGCCACTTCTGAGCAGTCTTCTTGATTTTAGGTGGTGAAGGTCGACAGCCCTTGCACAGTACTGATGCGCCTTGAGGTCTCTTAGGCTATGCGTAAGTACAGTAGATTATAGTCATGGTTTTTCTAAGTGCCTGCATGAGAAGGACCAGACAATTCTGTGGTAGCTTGAAGTACGAGATGGTCATTATTGTCTGCTCTGTGCCAGTCAACTGCAGTGTCAAGCTGTCCCTTGGGGAAAAGATATGCAGAGCTTAACATATCCATTCTGTAAGGCTGAATGGAATCCATACTGACAAATTTTGAGACTTTGGAAAGGTCGATATCTCTCCTTTTAGTAATGAATTGTCCCACATATTAGTCATTACCTGAGCCATTTAGAGATTAGTATTACCACCAGATTGCAACAACCTAAAGAAGGCAGCACTCTCTTCAGTGTTACTCATTGAAGTGGAAGAGATCTTAAGCCACTGTAGCTGCCAATATATCAAGCCATGAAGCAGCCTGGAAAGCAGATGATGCTGTTGATTCCAAGGCAATTGCCTCTTGATGAGTGAAGGATGGCCCCTTTGCTTTAATTTGGTTCAAGGAAATGCCTTCTTTGAAATGAACTAGGTCTGGATCAACTTGTCTAGGTTACATGGAAACCTCAGAGGTTACATAAAAACGTCTATGTCGAGGTAGCGGTGGAGGAAGCGGCTCAAAGGAACTACCGGAGGAGCGGAGTGAATTGTCCCGCCTGGAGAAGAAAGAACTCATCTGGCTAAGAATGAGATCAGCATTCTTGGAACATTGTAATCCAAGGAAGACTTAGAGGAGCCTCTATCTTAGGTCTAAGATGAGCTTCGATGCCTGAAGTGTTATCAGAGCGCATAGCCACAGTCTCTTCAACAAGGTCATTACACCCAAAAATAAGTTCAATAACCTCAGCATATGTAGTCATAAATTCTTGGTGATCCGTATCTTCTACGTCCAGGCCACGGGAATCATGTTCTGGCCTGTCAATCGAGACAGAACATTGTCATTCACCACTGGGGATCAAGCTCATTCGGGTCCTAAGACTTTCTTGTGGCCTGTAGATTGCAGAACAAGGAGAACATGTCTTGATCCCAATCCTGCCCGCAAGAACGGGAGTAAGAACTAGTGAAGTAATGGACCCATATTTTTGGGGTAATGAACGTTCAGATCAGAAGTGTTGGAAAGGGAATTGTTGTACAATTTCCTACATTGAATGCCTTCCTTGATAAGGTGAATTCTGAAGACAGACATTAGAGAACACCTGACCAGCCTCTTGGAAAGCTTGCATAAGCACTTTCCAGATTTCAATAGTACCAACAATGAATGGGTAAGTAATCCTTTTAATGTGAGTGAAGATATCATGCCTGATGAGGACTGTCCAGCGAAAGAAGAATTTATCGCACTCAGGACAAATAATGCATGGAAACTAATGTTTACCTTACCAAAACTAGACTCCCGAGCAGTACAAATTCTTATAGTATTTTCTACCACGTACTTCTGCGAGCAGGCTTTCTCTACTGTCCTTGGAATGAACACCAAGATACGTAACAGACACAGCATGTCGTCTGACGCCCATGTAGCCCTTTCTGTAACGAAACCCAGAATAGAAAAAATTGCACAGGCAATGCAAGCTCACTGAATAATATGTTATTCTTGTTGTATTGAATATTCTTCTGCATTTATGATGGTTGACATTTTTGATGGTTGACATTTTGATATACATAAAAATAGAAAAAGTTTGCATTTGTGCTGGATCCTTGAATATATACAGCCAAAAGCAGGCTATATAACTCATGCAATTCATCAGGTGACTGCGAAAATAAAAATCCAATATGAACGGGTATATGTTCAATGGGGTAATTGATAACTGCAAAATTGAAATTTGGAGTAATCATTCCGAAAAGGTTGGGAAACACTGAACTATGATGAGTAGACAAATGTCTTTATTGGTTGTGCCTGTGACTCTTCTTGCTAGGAGGGTCAATGAAATCCTTCTTCCTCCGTCTCACAGGAAGAAGAGTCAGATGAAGACGAGGAAGATGATCTGCAACATCTCTTTTTGGATTTAGGTAACTTGAGACAGCTGTACTTCAAAAGCAATACACCTTCTTCTGTGTCAAAGAGAGCCCAGACGAGAGTCAGAGGGAGCAGGCAAGGCTTAGGGAAGGAAGTTGACAGACACAGCATGGAGGGAGATGGCACGGAGTAAGGTGCTGGGAGAGCCATTGACAGATGAGATGACTTCACAGAGATTGTAGCTTTGGAAACAGATGTGGTTAAAGCTGCTGAATGTTGAAATGACATCACCAAAACTGAAGATCTAGAAACTGTCATGGTGGACGTGACTGAGGTACAAGACGTGGTGAGACAAAAGGCCCCTGCTGCTAATGGAGGTGAAAAACCCTCCCAAGATGGCACTGTCAGTTTCCTCATACTTAATTTCCTCTTTCAGTGCTCACAAAGGCAATGACAGCACTTGGAACATGAATTAAAGCGCTTCCACACTGGGGAAATGCAAAATCTCCTCTAAAAATGCTTTTGACTACCAATTATCCTATACCCCTTAAACTAAAATGCTTGTAACCATCTATTTTAAAAGTTCACTGCCTAATTTAGTAGTACAAACAAAAATAAATGCTTATAACTGCCAAATATCCTTTGCCCCTTAAACTAAAATGCCTATAATTATATTTAAAAGTTCACTGCCTAATTAGATAGTACAAACAAAAGTATGCCTTAAATTATCAAAGTAAAACAATTTTGTATTAATTCAAACAAAAATGCACCCCAAACCATCGTCCCAAAATACCTTAATTCATCTTAGATTAGTACCCTTTTGCAACTACTACAGGCAGCCCATGATTATCGGCAGGATCAGTTATCAGCGTTTCGGTTTTATGCCGCTTGTCCCAATATATTCACAACTAGGGTTTACAGTTGATATGCCTGCCACAAAGCGAAGTGAAAAACCTTCCCAAGATGACACTGTCGATTTCCTCTTATACTTTCTCTTTTTATCAAATCTCTTCTGCTGCTCACGAGGGCAAAGACAACACTTGGAACATGGATTACAGTGCTTTCACAAATTTTCCGGGAATAGGTTTAAGAACCCAACAGGGAAATACAAAATCTCCTCTAAAAATGCTTATAAGAGCCATATATCATGTACCCCTTAAACTAGAATGCTTATAACTGTCAGTTTTAAAAGTTCACTGCCTAATTGAGTAGTACAAACAAAAATATACTTTAAATTATAATAGTAAAGAATTTTATTTCAATTCAAACAAAAATGAGTAAATTACAGTTTGATATACATATTGGAAGAAGGGAAGGAGTGGTAAGGAGTTATATTCTCTCTCTCTCTCTCTCTCTCTCTCTCTCTCTCTCTCTCTCTCTCTCTCTCTAAGAATTCGTAGTTTCACTGTTGATGGTCAGATATATGATGAGGCCTGTGTTATTGGTTGTAGTATATATTTTCAACGGTAAAATGTTTAAGATGACTTTGAAATTATAATAATAATATAATCTCAAAGATTAATACAGTAAGAAGATAGTAATTTAAGATATATTTAAAGTATGATGTTACTAAAGGTATAGTACACTGTGTATGGGACAAGGTCATTTTTTGTTATATGAAGTAATTTAAGATATATTTAAAGTATGATGTTACTAAAGGTATACACTGTGTATGGGACAAGGTTATTTTTTGTTATATGAAGTGTTTTTAAGTTGAAACATTACTTGAATACATCTTAAAGCAATCAGTGTTTTGGTTGGGAAAAATCAGTTGAGGGCAGAGGTAAGTTTATTTTGTCATGTTTAACTCAATAATTCAGTGATTTTCTTGCTTCTCGTTAACATAAAAAAATCTCTAGAAACCAGATAAAATTTTGTCCTAATATGTAATAACTTTAATGAAAATGTGGAATTTCATTTGCCTAATCATTTACTATGGTCTGCATGGTATTCTACAAATTTTTAAGGTCAGATTCGATGAACTTACTAGTAAACCTTGGCTTAGTATGAGAGAGAGTCACCTTTTTCAGACTGCTAATGTTTCTCCATCTCTTTATTTATCATATCTTCTAGTTAAATAAGTTAAAAAAAGTAAAAGAGAACAATAAAAGCATCGTTGGTAATGTTATACAGGCAGCTCTCGGCTAACAGCAGTATCAGTTAACAGCTATCCGGTTTTACAGCGCATGTCTAGCAACACTGTTAACTGGATTTTCAGTGCTGATCTCTGGTTAGCAGCACCGATATCCGGTTAACAGTGCCAATTTTTAGTTAACAGCCGCACCCATCTCTGGTTAACGGCGCCGTTAAGCAGGTTTTTGTGCTGTTATCACTGACTTTTGGTTAACAGCGATTTTCAGTTAGCAGCATCGGCAGGGAACAGAACCCCTGCTTTTAACTGAGGGCTGCTTGTAATCATTACTTAAACCATACAGCCATAAACAGCTGAACGATAACAGTTGCTTTCCTACAAAAGCCGAACCGAATCCGATAATAATATTTTGCTTGCATTTCAGCCATCGTACGATAGTTAAAAATTACCGTAGTTATGTTACAAATGACGTTAAGTAAGTAGAAAGGGACTTAAATGTTTTTGCATTATACCTTTATTTGCTATGGAGAAAATATTGACAACGAACTATAGTAATCTGCAGTTGTAGCTAAACCTGAGAAAAAATAAAATGTTCACACTGCTAATGACTATAAATTATCGTGCATCAGCAAAATGGATGAAATACATACGTAAATCTCACATTATTATGAAAAAGGATGAAAATAGCAAATGGAATCTGTTAATGATTTTACACAATCGACATGCTCCCGGCACCATCTATTAGAAAAAAATAACTTAAATCTAGTTTACAAGACATATTTAAGTCATACTATTTCAATTCAAAAACACTTCATATATGTAATGACAAATAACCTTGTCCCATATAAACAGAGTTTCTAGAGATTTACACTAAATAGAAGCAAGAAAATTGCTCTGAATTGAGTTAAATATGGCAAAATAATCTTACCTCCACTCTCAGCTGATTTTTCCAAACCAAAACATTGATTGCTTTGTTTGTATTTTATAATACTATAGTAATATAACACTACATACAGTATTATTGGATACAGTGAAGTAAAGGATAGTCTTTTTAAAAGAGCCAAGGAAAAGATGCATATTCATTATGTTTGTATTTTATGAGGCGGTCTTGGCACTTAGGCTATGCCACCGATAACCAGACAACAGTGCTATAAACCCCACGCAGGGTAAAACCCAGTTATGAATATATATTGAACAAGTGCCGTAAAAACCAAAATGCCAGTAACCGATACCAACAATAACTGTCAGCTGCCTGTACTGAACAAATTTTAAATGATTAATCTACACTGATGTTGATGTCCTATTAAAGTACACTAAACTCTCAAACTCCTCAGCCACCCCAAGCAGATTAAAGGTATTAGATTCTATACACCATGCTGGTATTAGATTGTCTACAGGAGCGTTTAGAACTTCGCCTATTCCAAGTCTCCTTGTTGACGCTGGAGAATTAACTTTAGACCTTTACCGAAAGTCTTCTATTATTCGGTATTGGTTTAGGTTGCAAAGACTTCCCAATTCTTTAGCTTGTCAGACTGCAAACTTTGTAAGGCATTTTAGATATTTTGAGTTACACCCAAAATCTCCTCAACCTTATGGTTTTCGGGTAAAACAATTAATAAACGGTCTTGATATAGCAAGAAATAAAGTTCTTCCATTCAAGATATCAGCAACCCCTCCATGGAAATTACCAGATATATCTTTTTGTAAATATTTTATTGGTATAAAAAAGAACATGACTGAATTAGAAGCCAGGTCTCTCTTTCATGAACATGTCGAAGAACATAGGGAATCGACTTTTATATATACAGATGGCTCCAAATCTGATGCTGGCGTTGGATTTGGAGTATATAGTGGTTCTTTTAATTGTAGAGGTGCACTTCCTCTAGTATCTTCCATATTTACTGCAGAACTATATGGCATATTAACCGCTATTGAGAAAATAGCATTAAAAGATGAGGGCAATTTTACCATTTTTAGTGATGCAAGAAGTGTCCTTCAAGCTTTAGAAGTTTTTAATTCTAGTAACCCTTTGGTTTTAAAGATTTTAGAGTGGCTTTTTATTATTGGTCTGAAAGGCATAACAGTTCGATTTTGTTGGGTTCCGGCACACGTAGGTGTGTGTGGAAATGAGGAGGCAGATTCACTGGCAAAGAATGCTGCAGCTGAGTTGCTACCAAGAATGTATCCCATTCCATGTAATGATTTTTTACCTACAATTAAGAATTTTATTTGTAATAATTGGCAAAAGCATTGGGAAAGCTTAGCTGATAATAAGATGAGAGAAATAACAAATGTTATATCCCCTTGGAAATATAACGTTATGCCCCGAAAGTGGGAGACTACTCTTTGTCGTCTCCGAATTGGTCACACTCGGATGACACATGAGTTTTTGCTAGCTGGCCAACACCAACCATATTGTGACGACTGTTTGATACCCTTGACCGTGAAGCATTTGTTGACTGAATGCCCCACTTATAGCACAGAAAGAAATAGATATCTGTTTGAGGCTCGAGGTGAGGATGGCAGGTTCATCCTTGCCAAGATTCTTGGACATGATGTGTCATACAATGCAAGTGGCATTTTTAGATTTATTTCAGAAGCAGGTCTTCTGAAAGCTATTTAACTTTTACAATGATATATTTGCTTTTATGGTTTTAATTGAATATACTTTTATTCTTTATTTATAATAAACGATATCGGCGTCAATGACCTTCGATGTCAGGATGCCAGAAAACTTCCAATCATTCATTCATTCATTTACAGTTAGTGTAAGGTTTAGCACTGGTCATCCATATGGCAAATCTATGAAATGCTTCTACCTACATTACATCATTGTTACAGTGAGGTGATATCATAATGGCATATTCTGAACATATGAAATAACTACCATGTGAGTTTCATAACTTATAATGCTGCAGTCATGGCAATGTTTTTTTACAACCTGCCACTTACATTTTCTGTGAAATATCTTTTGGCCTCTTTAATATCCATCTCACCCCAACACACAGTGTGGCTTTGGCTTTGCAACAGCCCAATGTGAACAACTTTCAGGTTACTTCTGTTTTGGAAAAGTTTTCACAGACCAGCAGAAGTAGTTTGTATATGAAGTGCTCTTAAAGACAGATGAACATCACTTGGCAGAGGTACTGTGCAAGGATAACAATAAAAACTTGGAACAGTCTTTCCAGTACAATCTATGGGCAAAGAAATGTTTTACACAGTGACAGATGACTTTTGTTATCATTTCTGGCATGAATAGGTATACGTTCATTAACCCTCTCGTGATCTGGTGGCACGTAGCACGTCAATAAATTTTCTTCCGTAAGTGCATAGATGACGTGCCAGGATAAATTTATGAGAAAAAAAAACGCATCAATCATAGAAAATGTAGTTGCCGCCATTGGGTCAACAGATGATGAATCTCAAAGAAAACACAAATCCGATGCCACTAGCTTACTTAGCTACAATACAAAATGTCAACATAAGTAGGTTGGAAAATCTGAAAATTGCACTCCATAAAAAATTAGCATTTTTTTAATCAATTACAGCTCATTAGCAAACACATTTATAGCAAAATTATTGCTTCCACGTGAAAGATCAAACATTACACAATTTAGGTATAACACAAACTCCCCAAACCTAATTATTATATTTTTCACTATTATTTCCAAAAAAATATATCGATTTTTCTTAAAAATTTCATGTTCATCACATTGTTTTTATTATTTCTAAGCCTCGTAAAGATGTTCTGATTCCTTTAGGAAATAATTCAATCATTTGCCGACATAATAACACCAGAAGCGTACATTGGTTATAGTTCAGACATACCGAATTTTACCAAAAAATCTTTTCCATGCACGTGTTCTTTTCGGCCCGCGGGAAAAGTGGGAAAAGTCGTGTACCTTACACCCCTATATTTTCAGCCTGTGAGCAAGAGGGTTAATGCAGTAAATGCCCTGTCTTTGTGGGGGATGGGTACCACACCCACCCCCACAAATACTTAAGGGGACCGCCTCAGTTGGGAGGCCTGAAATACGACAATTTTGAGGTCGGTGGGCAAAATCGAGTTTTACTCAATTCTGGTAGCATTGATGTATGCCACAGCCAGGCGTAAAATATTAGTGGTGTAGCTAACCTGTAAGTGGGTCAAAAATGATTTTTTGTGAAAGTATCTGCAATGAAAATATCACGAAAAATACGATGTTTTGATATCCTTTCGTTCCGTTGCGTTTAACATAAATTTTCCATAGGTAATCATATTTCTTGTACGACATTTTTCCCATCCTACGCTTTCTGAAGCGGAGAGGCAGGAGGAGCAGCTGCACAAACACAGCAGTAACCCGCATACCTTTGATGTAATCACACCGTTCACTTCTGAGCCGGAGTTGTCAAGTACTCTTTATATCTAAGTAAGTTTTTTTCTTGTTTATTCATCAAAATGCCAAGGAAGAAGCAGTCAAGAAAGCGCACATTAGCTAGAGAAAGGTTGAAAGAAAGACTTAGAAAGATAACAAGAAAGAACACCAAGATGAAGCATGTGCATTCATCACCTCCCAGGCCTAGCTGGTGACTATGAGTGGGGTGGTTCCTCATGATACCCACCCCCTGGGGGGTTTAATATCACTTTTTAAAGTGGGGGGACCAGATACCATAGAAGTATGCCATTAGAATAAGAAAATCAAGCTTAAGTAAATTTTTATATTGATGCCTATGCGGTTTTCACTGAGAATTTCATTACGCAAACTTTAACACACATCTCAAAACTGTTTTTCAGTATATGGGTCGCTTTAAAACCCTAAGGCTTTTTTATTTGTTGTCCTATTTTCAAAATTCAAATACCATTGAAATCCTTGATAAATTCTACATCGAAAGAATTTTCAAATTATTCCAATTTCTATTTTTTATGAATTTTTGAATTAAGTAATTAAATAAAAAAATAATTTTTTTTATATCGATGAATTTTTTTCATTTAATTTATTTTTTTAAATCTTTCTCAATTCACTGGATAGAGCAACTCTTTAGTTATTAAAATTTAGTTAAAAACTAAGGAAGACTTTGGGTTTTAAAGCAATGCATCTAAAAATCGGGAAAAAAATTAATATAAAAAAAACGAATGGATAGAAATTTATGAAACTTTTTGCAGTAACTTTCCATTAGGTCACTTATAAATGGGTAGCAAAACATAATTGTTCCAGGCAATATTTCGATACCCTCCCCCCCAACTGAGGCGGTCCCCTTAAAAATCCTCTAAATATGCTCAGAACTGCCTATTTTGATAGTTAAAACACAAAAATCAAACTCTTAAAATGCTTATACCTGAGTATTTTAATAGTTTTATTACAAAAAAGTGTACTGTGCATGGGCAAGTCCACAAATTGTGAGTCTGGAATAACGGGAGTTTAGCACTGTAATAGTAATTTCAGTAAGCTAAACACCCTTACTATATTGACATAATTTTTAGGATCAATGTGAATAAAGTATGAAGAAAAAAATATGCATATCAAGAGAAACTAAATCTGTAAGCTATGCTACTGAAAAATGGAAACATCAATCCTTATCAAATGGCTAAAGTATAATCACAGGAGTGAGATACTCCAATATTCTTACCAAATGGAATATCTTTATCAAAATATGAAAAGAAGTTGGCATTAAATCCAAATGAAATGAAATATATAAGATTATAGAAATTACCAAAAATGGATCCATGGCAAGAACTCCCCAAGGCTTGGTTGTACAGAGAGCAAACCAGTCATGGAACGGAGTCATTTGAGGATTACTGCTGACTTCCAAAGAGTAAATGTGGAGAGTGGCAGTCAGGCAGATGTTGCAAGGCTACCCGAGTGACTCCCTGTCAACAACCAGACCGAAAGAATACATACAAGAAAACAGAAAGAGATCTGGATGCAGAGACAGGTAAGCTAAGGAGGATATAATGAGAGAGCCATAGATAAGAAAAAAAATCACCTTTTACTCTACATCAAGAAGGCACATAAATGAGGAAGAGTGCAAACATGAGATAAATATGTAATCCAAAAATAAAACACCTTTTTCTAATTACAGAGGAAAGCAAAGGAATCAGAGAGCATCCGTCACTGATGTAACATCTTCCAGTAAGAATAATATAGTACCTGAAGATGTGACATCAGTCTGAAGGATGCTCTCTGCTTGCTTTGCTTTCCTTTGTAATTAGACGTGTATGACCAGACCATATCAAACATTGGTTGTATTGTATATAGATGAAACGCAATTCTCCAAAACAAAGTTTGTTTTTAAAGTGAAACTATCGTATAGATGTTGAGGCCTTATCTTCCATGCTGTCAGTTAAGCACTTAACTGATTAATCTGAGAGTGGAGTTTCTAATCCACAGGTAAGGAATGGTGTTTTATCTTTGGATTAAATATTCATCTCATGTTTGCACTCTTCTTCATTTATCTGCCTTCTTGATGTAAAGTAAAAGATGATTTTTTTTTCATCAGTGGCTATCTTATTATATTCTCCTTAGCTTACCTGTACAGGATTAAACAATCTTTTCTGAAATTCTAAAATTCCAAAAAATATTTTGTGGAGGGTAGAGTGTCATCATAAGGTATTAAGATTGATGAAATGTAATATCATCTATAGTCCCACTTAGTGTGAAACTGTTAATGTGTATACTCTCAGAAGCTCTCTTAAGTCTGCAAGCAAGGGGATGCCTCACTCCTCCCTCAACGGAGTGGCCAAGGACATCCTTCTTTAGGCGGAAAAACACAAGTAAAGCTATTCCTTTGCTTTGTACAGGGGAAGGTGAATGTCTTAGCGAGACGATCTGAGCCATTCCAACCAAATTCTCCTGACAGAATGGACCCAAAACACAAAGGTTTGCCAGGATCTATGGAGGCTATGGGGCAAAAAAATGGCTATAGACCTCTTTGGCACCTACAGGAACAATCGCCTTCCTATTTTTTGCTCCCCTGTTCTGGACCCGCAAGTTTGGAAGACAGACACACTGCTACTAGATTGACCAGGACTGGACGTGTTTGCCTTTCCCTCCTTCGGTCTCATCAGAGAAGTTTTGAAGTCTGTATCACATCAGAATGCGTTGATGACTCTAGTGGCTTCCTTCCCCAGGAAGGAATGGTTCCTGGACCTTCTTCAGCTTCTTCTAGATTTCCAGAGACTTCTGCAAAGATGGTTGCTTCTCAAACAACCCCACTTCAACAGGTTACATCAAGGGTTGTCCACTCTGGCTCTGACAGGCTCCAGATTGTCAGGAACCCTATCAGAGCAAAAGGACTTTCTCATAAAGTGGCAGAGGCTATTGCAAGATCCCAAGAACTTCTTGCAAGCTCTACCAATTAAAATGTAGCTCAAATTGCTGATTTTAAATGCTGTTCCATAGGGACACAAGGAAGCTGACATCCTCTACAGATCTATATTATCCTTGGTATTCAAGTGTAGAGGACTCGATCTATCTTCAAACCAGGATATTAGCGATCTCAAATCCTTCAATAATAGGAAGTTAGTAAAGTCTGGGGATGTCTCTTGGAACCTGGACAGTGTTAAAAGTGGCTTTCAAGTTCACAGTTTGAACCGATGCATTCGACTTCTCTCAAGAACCTTACAAAAAAGACATTCTTAGCTTTAGCTACAGCTAATAGACTAAGCGAAATCCAAGAGATGAACAGGAATGTTGGATTTGCTCAAATTAATGCCCTTTGTTCTTTTGTTGTGGATTTTCTCACAGAGAATGAGGACGACCCATCCTAGCCCTGGCCTCATCTTTTGTTATTAGAAACCTAATGGAAATTCTAGAACCATTAGACTCAAAGAAAGACTTCTTTGTCCTGTGAGAGGGATTAGATACTATCTTCAAAAGGACTGAGAAGATAAGAGGACTGTCTAGTCATCTTTGGTGTTCGGTGAGGGACTCTTCTCGTCCGCTCTCCAAAAATGCTCTTTCTTCTTTTTGAGAAGTCTTACATATTATAGAAGCACTAGAATAGGGATGACTCCTAGCCATTGCCATGTCTCCTACTGGTGAAAAGAGCACTAACCAGAGGCAGTACTCACCTACAGCTGCTCTCTCACAAGGTAAGGTATAGCAAGCATTTTTACTAATGCGAGCAATTTTATATTTCAAAGTCATTAAGACAATGTTTTGGGGTATAATTGACCTTATTCCCACCTTCCTGTTAATTTGGAATCAGATATGTAATTGCATAGTAAGTCACTAATATGAAAATGATATTTTTACAGTAAAATAATGTTTAAAACATACTTACCAAGCAATTACATAACCCTCTTACGCCGACTGGACGTATTTTACGTCAACATTTTTTGTCTCCCATGTGCCGACTGGACGTATTTTACGTCGACTTACAAAAGTTTTTTTTTAAATTCGCGGAAAAATACTTATAGGCCTACCAGCCTAAAACTTTTGAATCACGCGCCTTGGGGGATGCTGGGAGTTCACGGATCAAGGTGTTGTTTTGTTTACAATCGTTACGCAGGCGCGTAAGCGCGAATTTCTTTCTTGCCGCACTAAAAAGTATCTGTGACACATCTCAGAAATTATTTCGTCACTTTGACATAATTTTTGTACCATTTTAAATTAGCCGTTACATGAAGTATTATATATGAAAATGTGCGCATTTTTATGTAGAATACAACAATAAAATACTCATGATTGTAGCTTTTATCAGTTTTGAAATATTTTCATATAAATAACGATAAGAGCCAAAATTTCAACCTTTGGTCAAAAACGCAATTGTAAGCTAAAACGTTTATATTCTAGTAATATTCAATCATTTACCTTAATTTTGCAACTAATTGGAAGTCTCTAGCACAATATTTCGATTTATGGTGAATTATGAAAAAAAAATTTCCTTACGTCCGCGCGGTAACTCTTCCGAAAAAAATCATACATGCGATTGTGGTAATGTTTGCACCATTTTAAAATTACTCGTTATATAAAGTTTTATATATGGAAATGTGCACAATTTCATGCACAATACAACTAAAAACAACCCATGGTTGTAGCTTTTATCAGTTTTGAGATATTTTCATATAAATAACGATAATTGCCAAAATTTCAACCTTCGGTCAACTTTGACTCTACCGAAATGGTCGAAAAACGCAATTGTAAGCTAAAACGCTTATATTCTAGTAATATTCAAGCATTTACCTTCATTTTGCAACAAATTGGAAGTCTCTAGCACAATATTTCGATTTATGGTGAATTTATGAAAAAAATAACATTTTCTTTATGTCCGCGCGGTAACTCTTCCGAAAAAATCATCCGTGCGATTGTGGTAATGTTTGCACCATTTTAAATTAGCCGTTACATAAAGTTTTATATATGAAAATGTGCGCAATTTCATGTAGAATACAACAATAAATAATTGAAGGTTGTAGCTTTTCTCATTTTTGAAATATTTGCATATAAATCACGATAAATAGAAAAAAACCACGTTCGGTCAACTTTGACTCTACCGAAATGGTAGAAAAACGCAATTGTAAGCTAAAACTCTTACAGTCTAGTAATATTCAGTCATTTATCTTCATCTTGAAACAAATTCGAAGTCTCTAGCACAATATTTAGATTTATGGTGAATTTAAAAAAAATCTTTCCTTCCCTCCGCGCGCGGATTCTCCGCCACAAATCTCCGAAATACGTACATCCCATTCTCGGAATATTTGCTCCGTTTCATATTAGGCATTTCATAGAGTTTTATATATGAAAATGTGTGCAATTTCATGTAGAATAAAACTAAAAATATTTGAAGGTTGTAGCTTTTCTTATTTCCGAAATAATTGCATATAAAAAATATATACTATATAAAAAAATTTGACATTTGGTCAACTTTAACTCGTCAGATATGGTCGAAAACTGCAATTGTAAGCTAATACTGTTACAGTATAGTAATTTTCAATTATTTGTCTTCATTTTGAAACAAATTGGAAGTCTCTAGGACAATATTTAGATTTATGGTGAATTTTTGAAAATAATATTTGTTTACGTCTGCACGTTACGAATTCATGCATTATTTTGTGATAATATTTTCTCTGTGTTGCTTTTATCGTTTTACAATGTGTTATATACCAAAATGATCGCAATTTAGTGTACATTACAACGAAAAAAAGTAACTTGTTACCTTTAACCGTTTTGCGCACAGCGCGACTTGAATACAATTATATATGAAATTTCGTTATTGCGCTATCATATATCGCATTATTTATATATGATAATGATAATTTTTTTCATTTCTGATTGTTGCATACTAAACTTCAAGCAATGACAAAAAAAGGAGCCAAAAATGAACTCTTAATCTTGAAAACTAAGCGCGCTGTCATTTTTTAAAAAAAATATTTTTTCCGCTTCCGCGCTCACTCCGAAACCCCTCCGGCACACGGGAGACATTGCGGCTCAACGAATTGTTGGTCATTTACTCAGCAGTACGAGGTGTTCCCGAAAGTGAGCGAGTCCCGTTCACCTATACTAACAATGAAAGCACCGCTGCCAAATTTGAATTTTCAACTGCTGTGGTAGGAAACTTTCAGCTATGTAATTGCTTGATAATTACAGTGAACCCCCCATATTCGCAGACTCATGTATTTGCGGAAAATTCACCTATTCGTGGTATTTTTCTATGAAAAATATCCACAAATTCCTGGTTTTTTAAATCAATTTAATCATAAAATGCACTTTTGTGGTAAAACTATTTAAATAAAAAAGGTATAAACATTTATAGTGGGTTTTTCTTGAGTTTTACCTAACAAAATAAGCAGTTTCAAGCATTTTTACAGGGGTTCTAGCGATTCTGGGGGTGGCGGGTCTGGTACCTATACCCTGTGAATACGTGGGGAACACTATATATATATATATGTGAAACATTATATAAAACTATCACTTTAGAGTGCTGTGTCTCATACCCTGGTAAACTCGCCAAAGTTGGTTAAAATGTTTGTCTGGCTTTGACAGGTAGGAAGTTTAAATCCAGATACCCACCAGGAAGTCCAAGTGCAATAAAAATGGTCTGTAGTGGGTCAAAATGATTACAGAGATGATTAAGATGAACATGAAATAGAAGAAGAAGAAAATTGTGTTTATTCTGCTGTGAAACCAATGGACTATGTCAAATTATCAAAAAAATGGACTGGTGTCTAAGCTTGTGTCATCAAAATTCCTCTTTAACAGAAGTAACAAGATTTCAGCTTCTAATATTGGGTGATCAAGGATCAAGGGAGTGACAACCGAGGTCCCACCATTAGATATTACAGCCTTACTGACATACATGTATCTCCTCCAATGTCCCAAATGACCATAGTCTTAGAGAGTAAGATCAAGAATAATTACATATACCTGGATTCCTGAACAGTTATCTTGACATCTGCATAATGAAGTTTGTGGATAATAAGACCTATATTAACAATTACTTTCAGAAGTTTTTACTTTAACAATAAACTCATGCAGATCACAGATATATTTTTTCAGTCAATAAGTAAAATGGCCCTCTGAAATACAAATCACACAGAGATACCCTCTGGAGTGGTAAACATAGGGGTTCATCCAATCAGAAAGTTCTTGTGCAGATTTCCATTCCCAAATTTAATAAAGAGATACTTCACTGTTACAGAAACAATGAGACCAACTCATTTAGGGAGTAGGCTCCACAAGAGAGCTCCCTTTTGGCTCCTTATTGTGGTCAGATGCCGGTGTCTGTGGGTGTCAATGAAGTTTACTACCTAGGAGATGTGGCATAAAAGAAAGAAAAAAAGCAAATCTTCAGTGGAGGACATGATGATGTGAAGATAATCTGACAGCCTTAGCCCAAAAGCTTTTCTCCAAAGACAGGTTGACAGCCTCCAAGGGTTAAAGTGAATTGTGAACAAGTTTTTATAAAACATGATGACATGCAGTTGGTAGAGTTCAGGGCCACAGCAGAACCTTGAGAAAATATGACATAAAATGCCTACATGCCACTCTTGTTAGGGCCACTTTTAGGCACCACAGACTACTCTGAGATTCTTAGAGGTCATCACCTCATCCAGAAAGAATCTCGAGCCTGATCAAATGATGACCATCTTAGGATATTCTTCAAGACTAACCTATGAGTGGATTACAGTAGACCCCATTTACTGCTGGAACCAGTGAAGAACAATATTACTTTGAGCCATCTGATAAAATCATAGAAAGACAAACCCATGAGGATCACTTTCTGTTCTAGACTGTGGATGTGTAAACTTTTGATTTTGGCCATCATTCTAAAGATGACAATGTCCATGAACCAGAGGTTTGCTTGAGGTGGATGCTGTGAAGGAATGCATTTGTTTGGTATTTCAGTCCTACCACCTTCAGGAAATAAAATCTGTTCTTCCTGATGTATGTGCAGTATAACTGTTTGTTGAGGTAGATCTAAAATGATCATCAGTGGAAATAATCTTGGAAAATATTTTCACAAAGTTGAGATATGAGCATCAGCAAAGTTTGTTGTCCCTTGACTAATGTAGTTCCTTGATGTCTGAGCTTTTTTATCTTCTTTCAGTGAGGATACCATGCTAGACACTGGTGCAGGAATTTATCCTCAAACAGAGAGGCTGCCGAGACAAACATGTAAAGGTTATGAGGCTGTGGCACAAGATAGGGTGCCTCCTTGCTTTGTTAAATAATCTAAACTAGAAAATAACTAATGGGTAGAATTAGATACCTGGCTGTCATTTGCTATGTTGGCAAAGTTTAGAAAAAGGCTCCAGCAGCTGCCTTATACCTAGGTAGGTACTGTGAAGACGCAAAAGTAAACACACAGAGGAATATCTTTCTGGGCTCAGCTCGTGTCGGCCTATGAAAGGATCCTTAATATCATTCTTTCTAGGCAAAATTAAATCTAAAATTACCAGAGAAAAACAAAATTAAGAAAATGTCAGTAAAACTGACTCGCTCACTCTTTAAAAGAAGTGTCGGTATGAGAATAGGGGCGAGTGAGAACACTACCACGAGACATTCACCAATTAGACCTTCCAATCAGAATCCCCACAAGAGAGAGCTGATACCAACGGGCGATGCGGCCGTTACTACTACTACTACTAGGGGACGCCACGGACAGCAGCGCCCCTAGCGGTCATCCTTAATTATTAGCGCCAAGCGTTCGTACGCATTTTCTTGCTTGTGTACTATTTTCTGGATTTATCTCATCATCCGTTATGGAACGTGCTGCCATCGCAACGGCTAAGTTAAGTGCCTCATAAGTAGTGTTTTACCGTATTTTAGTCTTCCAGGAACCAGTATTTTCCTTCTAATAGGTCATATACGGTTTCCCGGTCGACTCGTGGCGGCGCCATGCTGCCTCGTTAAGAATTCCCGGTCTTCCATACTGGGACTTCTTATACTTATGGGCTTACTATATCACGTTCATCGTTTTTTACATCGCCTTTTTAGCTAGGTTAGCCCTTTTACCATTTCTCTTAGTTTGGTATTTAGGGCTATTCTGTGTTCCAGCCCAGCATCCCGGCTCTTGCTCTTCATCGGCTATCGCTGGCTCCGAGTAGGCTTCTGTTCCTCGGAACAGTTTGCCTCCTCCTGGGCTTCTTTTTCTTCTACTAAAAGTGTCTTTTCCATCTTTACGATGTAATTTTAGTTCTATTTAGGGTGTTAGGCTAGCCTAGGTGCATGTCCCATGTATTGGTACAGTCTGGTTCACGTGGCCCTTTCACGGTTGTGTTGCTATCGCGGCTTAGGCCACTTGCGGTCACGTGTTCCTTCGCACCTTACCCTTCCCCTTCCCTCCTCCCATGGTATAGGGAGCGGTCTGGGGGATCCCTTGGTGTTTTCCATGACAACCTCAGTTGCCTTCCTCCCTCCCCCTCTGAGGAGGCCAGGGGTTCTCCCCAGCTGGGGTATAGGGCGACCACTCATCGGGTACCGGGTCACCGAGCGGGTAGTTGTTGGGACGGGGAGGAGTAGGCCACCCCCCCCCCCTCTCTCTCTCTCCCGCCGTGTTACGCCGAGAACCCTCCCCCCCTCCCCAGTTGCTCAGCCACCTTTCCCCCTCTGTAACGAACGGAGCCTTCCGCCGCAGCCGGGGCACCTTTGGTTATAGATTACTGGCTCCGCCAGCGGGCGGGGTGGTCACTACTAGTGGTCTATTGCTTACCTTTCTCCCCCGCTACCGGAAGGGAGCTTGCTTCTTACCCGGGCACTCTTCTAGTAGACGGGAGGGGAAAGGTTTGATAATTATTGTTATTTTTAAGGATATACCCTAGTTTTACGATGATTTCTATAATTATATTTATTTTATATGTATACCATCTCCGCCGTTGTCCGTCGTGGTTTCATTTCACCACCACACCTGGTTGGATTCTATTTCTTGTCTCCGGCGTAGCCTTGGACAAACCAACCATATTACTACCACACGTATTATGGCGGGGCTCTGGTTTAATCTAACTTTCTCGCTCCGGCACCAGCGGAGCAACTGTTAGGCTGTAAGTGTTCTCCTGATACTTATGTATCTTTCCACTTACAGGCTACCAACTGTCAGGTCCTTGGGTGCAACGCGACGTTGTACGACCCCTGCGCCCATGATGAGTGCAGGTCTCACGCTCCGTGTGCCACGCCTTACAACGACATGATCGTCTGGCACCCGGAAGCCTGCGCCATCTGTTACGACCTGGCCAGTCAGCTGGTGGAGGGGGTAAGTCGATTATAGACTTTTTTATCGTTTTACTAACAACACTTAGTCATAAGCTTGTTAACCCCGCCCCGCCATTAGAAGCTCATTTCGCCTTCTCTTTCAGGCTGCCGGTGTGAGGGAAGTCGCCCTAGCAACCCTGAAAGCGTGGGTGGGCGGCTTCGGGAAGAACGCTGCCAAAGGCCAACCTTACATATTGGACAAGAAGCTGGCCGTTCAGATCTTCCCCGGTGGCAAGTCAACAGGGTATGTTGACCCCATATCCGCAGCCCCTCTCATAGCCTCCATCCAGCAGGAGATGCAGCAGTCTTTCGGGGTCGTGGCCACGCAAGAGTCGGTCCCGGACGTCGCAACCTTGGACCTTAATATTGAGCCTATGGCGGTAGGTGCTGAGGATTTGTTGGTTGAGGTAGGTGTGTCGGGTGCCCAAGGTCTTTCCTTGGGCGCTCCTGGATCTTCTCCTGTCCCTTCTTCTACTGCTTCTTTCCAAGGCTTTTTGGGATCTGAGATCCCTACCCGCTCTCCCGCTCTCTCTGTACCCCCAAAGGTGAAGGGACAGAGAGAACCGAAGACCCTGGTTAAGACGACTTCTAAAAAGTCGTCGTCGTCTTCTTCAGCTAAGAAGTCTTCGACTTCCTATGCTGACGCGGTGAAGGCTAAGCCGAGCTCCTTCACATTCAAAGAGCTCTAGAAGCAAGTCTTCTAAGGAGAAGGCTCGCGCTCCCGCCGAGCCAATGCCTTCTCCGGCCTCCACCGCATCCACTCCGGCAACGCCGGTTGGAGTAGCGGGACCTAGCACCTTTGATCCCACTGCTTTCTCAGCAGTGGTGATGCAACAAGTAGGTGAGATGGTTGGCTCACAAGTCTCCGCCCTAGGAACAAAGTTCGAGCAGATGTTCGCACAACTGTCGAGCACTCTGTCTCAGTCGGGCCAGTCCATCCAAGATCTCTCTAACAGAGTTAGAGAGAATGAGGACCGAGTAGCTGGGCTCTCTCAGGCTCCTCTTCCAGTCTCCCCAGTAGCAAGTGCTGGTATTTTCCAGCTTCCACCTTATGAGTCACTACCAGCTTTCTCCATGGAGAACCCATGGAGAGGGGCCGCTTACGCTCCGTTCAAAGATGGTATGATCTCTGTCCCGGAGTGTGGAACTCGAAGGATTGAGGACTTCGAGTTTTATCCTCCGGGATTGACGCAGCCTTTCATTGGTTATGCTAGGCTGACCGTAGCGGCGCTCACTAGGGAGGACAAGATCTCCAGGGAGAACGTTCTCTATAGTAGAGATCACGCTCAACGCGAATGGGTTCACTGCCTTGAGGACTGGGAGTGTACCAACACCAAGCTCCAGGCTTTCAAGAGTCCTTTTACTATTTTTGCGACGGAGGAGGAGGCTTCTCTTCCGTTCGCTACAAAAATAGTAGAAACGACTCTTCAGGCAGTCCTCAAGGATGAGCCCATGCCACAGCTGAGGGAAGCAGAGTCTACTTCTCCGCTCTTCCCAGCTTTCGGAGAATTGTGGGAGAACTTGCCAGCCACGTTCACGCTTGGTAAGCTCAAACCGGACTGTGCTATGGACCAGTTCGGCGAAAAGCTCCCAAGGCTGCCTGATTCCTTGATTCAGGCAGAGTTCGACGCTCGAACTAGGTTTGGCAGGTCCCTCAATTCTCTGATTATCACAGAGATGGCTGCTCTCTCGTATGGCACGGAACCTTTGTTTAAGATTCTGGCCAAGTCCCAGCTTCAGACGGTTCAGACAGATGCTTTCGACTTCTTCCAAGCTAGGAGGAATTGCCGAAAGCACGTTCTGCAGGAGTGCACTATTAGGCACGAACCTAATAGACTCCTGGCTTCCAGCATGTGGGGAGCGGATCTCTTCCCAGAGTCCGCTGTAAATGAGGTACACCACGAGGCTGCTAGGCTCAACCAGAGCCTTAGAGCTAGGTGGGGTATCTCATCTAAGAGGAAGCAAGAATCCGCCCCCACTGCTGGTAAGAAACCAAAGAAGTCTGGTAAAAGGTTCCAGCCTTACCAGAAACACCAGCAACAGCAGCAATTCGTTCAGGCCGTCCCGGTTACCCAACAGGGACAACCTTCTACATCTAAGCAGAACCAGCCCATCCTCCTGCTGTCTCCTCAGTCACAACCCTCGACCTCCTACGCACTCTCGCCGGCCTTCAACCCTATGTATGAAGGTCAGGTTTACCCTCCCTTTAATAGGCAATCGAGAGGTAGGGCGAGAGGCCACTTTCGCCAGCGTGGCACAGGGAGGGCGGCAAGGAGTAAGCAGTTCAGAGGAGGGCGTGGTGGTCAACCCGCCCATCAACAATGAGGCTCCCAGGTAGGAGGGAGGCTGTTCCTCTTCCGTCACAGGTGGGGGTTCAGCAATTGGGCACAGAGCATAGTGTCCAAGGGATTGGGTTGGAGTTGGATCAAAGATCCCCCTCCAATCAAATCATTCCGCCAAGTACCATCAAAGGAATTGACAGATTATGCGGAGGAACTCCTTCAGAAAGGAGCTATTGCGAGAGTCAAGCATCTAAAATTTCAAGGTCGCTTATTCAGCGTGCCAAAGAAAGGCTCAACAAAAAGAAGGGTAATCTTAGACTTGTCAAGGCTAAACTCTTTCATTCGTTGCGACAAGTTCATGCTTACCCTCTCGCAAGTAAGGACCTTACTTCCTCGTGGAGCCGTCACATGCTCCATCGATCTTACAGACGCATACTATCATATCCCTATAGCCAGACACTTCCGCCCATTCCTAGGATTCAGGCTAGGAAATCAGACATTCTCATTCAAAGTGATGCCCTTCGGTCTGAATGTAGCCCCCAGGGTATTCACGAAAATAGCAGAAGTAGTTGTGCAGCAATTGAGAGCTCAGGGAATAATGATAGCAGCATACCTCGACGATTGGTTGATCTGGGCACCAACAGTCGAGGAATGCCTCAAAGCCACCAAAAAGGTAGTTCAATTTCTGGAACATCTGGGGTTCCAGATAAACAAAACGAAATCCAGACTTACTCCGGAGTCTCGTTTTCAGTGGCTAGGAATCCAATGGGATTTGTCTTCCCACAATCTGTCAATTCCAGTGGCCAGCTCCACATAAACGTTCTGGAAGCAATGGCAGTATTTCTTACCCTGAAGAGACTGCTTCCCCCGAAAAAGTCTCATCTAAGACTAGTTTTGGACAGTGCAGTGGTAGTTCATTGCATCAACAGAGGAGGGTCCAAATCCAAGCATGTGAACCATGTCATGATAGCCATCTTTGCCCTAGCAAACAAACACAAATGGCATCTGTCCGCCACTCACCTGGCGGGGGTAAGAAATGTGATAGCAGACGCCTTGTCCCGGTCAGTCCCTCTGGAATCAGAATGGTCCCTAGACGACGGGTCATTCCGGTGGATATGCCGGAGAGTCCCAGGTCTCCAAGTAGATCTCTTCGCCTCACAAGCGAACCACAAGCTCCCTTGCTATGTGGCCCCCAACCTGGACCCTCTGGCTTATGCCACGGACGCCCTGTCGTTAGATTGGGATCAGTGGAGAAAAATTTATGCTTTTCCTCCAGTGAATCTTCTCTTGAAAGTCTTGAGCAAGCTGAGGACTTTCAAGGGAATAGTAGCCCTGATTGCTCCAGACTGGCCCAAGAGCAACTGGTATCCTCTGCTTCTGGAATTGGGTCTCCGACCTCAACGGATTCCCAATCCCAAGCTGTCACAATCAGTACAAATGAGGACTGTGTTCGCTTCCTCAGGAATTCTTCAGACCCTAACTTTATGGACTTCATGAAGTTTGCGGCTAATAAAGATGCTAACATTGACCCACAAAACATCCTCTTCCTAGAATCAGATAAGAGAGATTCAACTATTAGACAATATGACTCAGCTGTTAAAATATTAGCATCCTTCCTGAAAGAATCAAACACTACAACCATGACAGTTAATTTAGCTATATCCTTTTTCAGATCCTTGTTTGAAAAAGGTTTAGCAGCTAGCACTATTACTACTCATAAATCGGCTTTGAAGAAGATCTTTCAGTTAGGTTTCCAGATAGATCTGACTGAATCTTATTTTACGTCTATACCCAAAGCCTGTGCTAGACTTAGACCTTCTCAAAGGCCTACTGCAGTCTCATGGTTCTTAAATGATGTCCTCAAACTAGCATCAGATACTGACAACTCGTCTTGTACATTCACAATGCTTCTTAGAAAGACATTATTCTTACTAAGCCTAGCTTCAGGAGCTAGAATTTCAGAACTGTCGGCTCTATCCAGAGATGCGGGTCATATGGAATTCCTCCCTCAGGAGAAGTTCTGCTTGCTCCGGATCGTAGTTTTTTGGCTAAAAATGAGGATCCTCTTGCAAGGTGGGCCCCTTGGAAAGTCATCCCACTTCCGCAAGACCCTTCTCTCTGCCCAGTATCAACTTTAAGAGCCTTTCTATCTCGTACATCCTCAAGATCCTCAGGTTCTCTCTTCATGAGAGAAAAAGGTGGTACTTTATCAGTAAAAGGTATTAGGCAACAAATCCTTTACTTCATTAAACAAGCCAATCCTGATTCATTTCCAAAAGCACATGACATCAGGGGAGTAGCCACCTCAATTAATTACTTTCAACATATGAACTTTGAGGATCTTAAAAAGTATACTGGATGGAAATCTCCGACAGTCTTTAAACGTCATTATCTAAAGTCCTTGGAATCTTTAAAATTTTCTGCAGTAGCAGCGGGAAACATTGTTTCCCCTGATACTGTATAGTAGTCGTAGTATAGATCCAGGTCTCCTCTCTACCTACCTCATCCAACATGCCTCACCCTATCGCCATGCTACTCGGATATTCTAGCCTTAGCCGCTGATCATATTAGTGGATTGTCCCTTATTTTTTTGCTAGGGACATCCACACTATGTACTGATAATGTACTTCAGTGTACCTACCCTTATTTTTATGCTAGGGTAGGACACAATGTTTGTATATTTTGTAAATAGTTATCTAAGTAAATCTATTTTGTTAAATTACACTGCATTTTTGTACTTTACTATGTTTACTGTAATTTTAAGTACTTTACATTACTAACTTTCTTTTATGTCATTGTTTTAAAATAAGTTAGCCTTAAGTACTTAGTTTATATACTGTAATAACTGATTTACTTATATTATATTCCTCATTTTACACTGTTTTTCATTTGTCCTTTTTTCCCATCTTGTCTGTTTCTCTGGTACTCTTTCATAGGCCGACACGAGCTGAGCCCAGAAAAGGGATTTTGACGAAGGAAAAATCTATTTCTGGGTGATTGGCTCGTGTCGCCCTATGAAACCCACCCTGTATTGATTGCCCCCCCCTGCAGGACAAGATGTTCTTAGATTAAGGATGACCGCTAGGGGCGCTGCTGTCCGTGGCGTCCCCTAGTAGTAGTAGTAACGGCCGCATCGCCCGTTGGTATCAGCTCTCTCTTGTGGGGATTCTGATTGGAAGGTCTAATTGGTGAATGTCTCGTGGTAGTGTTCTCACTCGCCCCTATTCTCATACCGACACTTCTTTTAAAGAGTGAGCGAGTCAGTTTTACTGACATTTTCTTAATTTTGTTTTTCTCTGGTAATTTTAGATTAATTTTGCCTAGAAAGAATGATATTAAGGATCCTTTCATAGGGCGACACGAGCCAATCACCCAGAAATAGATTTTTCCTTCGTCAAAATCCCTTTTTAGTGACAGGCTAAGAGATAGTAATATCAAGTGAAATTGGGTAGAGATCAGGAAACTTTCTGATGTTCATACGCGAACAAACCCTCAGTCTTAACAATAGGATCATTTCTAGCGCCTACCTGGATCCGGTAAAAAAGCAGATGAAAGCAAGGAATCTTGTGGTATCTGGCAACACATGCGTAGATTGGGTTGTCATATTTCAAGGCTTCAAGACAAAACTCAGGCCATGTTTCTCATTCATACCTTCTATGAGTTTATCAAAATTGAGTGAAATCTCTTACCATTTTATATCTAACTTAATATGATTTAGTACAGATGACTTGCCTGCCTCACAGATACATGAACCCTACAGATCTCATTTGAGATGCAGGGAATATAAGACTCAGGAGCACTAGGATTGCTGAATGAACACCGAGATATGAGCCAAAATTATGGAATGTATACTGAAACAAAGCTACTACAGAACCAAATTTTGAAGTAGTAAATTGAGCAAGTTAGGGTCTCAAACATTACACAGAACAATTTCTACTAATTATCTGACATTGCTCTACTTACTAATGAGCCATTCTTTCAAATTTTTTGCTTTAGTTTTGGCTCTGTTCATGTTAAGTTTACATGTACCAAGGATCTAATTTGGAAACATGATGTGAATTCTTCTCTCATTCGTAGTCCAGAAACTATCAAATACACATTATAAGGTTTTCTTCAGCATACAGATTAACATTAAAAAAAAGATGAAAACAATTACCCATGTCAATTTTGACAATCTTGCCATTCAAAATCAAATTTTGTATACTGCTCTCAAGGGGCGCGCTGACTGCCAAATTTCAAGGAATTATCAACTTTTAGTTAATAACAGTTTAAAACCATTTTATGTCTAGATAAATATATCCTGAACTGATAACGCTAAAAAAAATTTGTAGACTGGTTTATTGACAATTTTGTTCATCTCTTGTATGATACTGTGAACCACATATTGTAAAAAGAATTTTAAAAACATCATAGAAATTCTGGATAGGTCCAAGTGAGTTATGGAATGTTTTCGATAGTTTTATGCATAAATGAACTTATCTAAAATGATATTGCTATAAAAGAATATTTAGATTGGTTCATGGACAAATTTGTTCATTGTTTTTACAGCACTGTGAACAAAAAATTTTAAACAAAAAATATATTCCATTTTCTCTAGTGTTAGTGTAACAGAGGAAATTGCTTATATGGATAACTGAACCTTCAGAATCTAAATATTTTTTATTTTCTTGTTTTTCAGTCCATATTGCTCTTTTGCTATTTCAAAACTAAATGCTTCAATCTCAAAGAAGATGAAATAATATTGGTGTTTATTCATTATTACTTGTAGAATCAGTGGTAAAAGTTAGAAGAAAATAACCTTCCGTCATTAGGTATAAGTCATTTACTTTATAAGATGGGGCCTTATGATGTCCATGCTCTCCATAAATGCAAATTTTAGATAATATATAAATCAAGAGAGAGCACAGTTCTATTAATTGGATTATAATGTAAATTTCATGGCATATTTCTTATAAGATAAAATGGTTACAGTGCAAAAATCAGCCTTCTAACTGTAATAGTTTCATAGTTATTACAAAAATAAGCATTTTTTTTCTTTTGTCATTTTCTCAAAATTTAGTTTTTTTAAAAATAAAAAAAATAAATTCTTACAACTCCAAGAACACTGAACAAAATTTGATTAAATCTTTTACAGAGTGTAGTATAACTAAATATCTTGATTTGAAAAGAGCAAAACTGATATATGAGTGAAACAGTGATGTCATGATCTTTTCAAATGCAAATAAAAATGAACTTAAAAGTAAAATTTCTAACTTTTCCTCTTGGAAAAATTTCAATATTAGTTGAAGAATAAGTGGTAAAAATTTGAAGCAAATCCCTTCAATCATACGGTGGCTATAAGCACTTACTTTAAAATGGGGCCTTATTGAGTCAGCGCTCCCCTTAAAGCTGTCACTATTTTCAAAATTCCACAAACTACATTTGTAAAAGACATTTTTTCTTACAGAAATAAATCATGATAATATACACTGTAATGTTCTTTTTCCTTAAAATCACTTCATAAAAGAAAGTTTCATCCTGTGTTGTCATAATTATTGTAGAAATAAAGATATTGCAATAACAGTATTACAGCATAAAACCCTTAAGGGATATCACATTAAATATTGTACTTTCAAAATAACTAAAATAACTAGCATCAAATATCTTGACAGTTTCCACTTGTGTCTACTACACTGAAAAAATCCTTGAAAATAGTTCTTTATTCCTTTTATTATTTTTTAATTATGTACTAAACTGACTTCCGATTTAACTCCCATTTTCTCTTTTGCCTAAAAATCTACCAATGACAAACAAAACTTTTATATTGATACGATACTTTTTCCAAATCCTTTTTTATAAAATGTCCAGCCATATCACTCAACTCTGTTGTTCTGCAGGATTACAAGTTTGACTAATACTTGACTTATCCACTTTTAGCTATGAGGAATGTTTAAGTGCATCTGATAATGTTGCTGAAAGGACACTCCACTTACATATTTTCTCGGGTGTCTGGGAAACAATTACTAAACAATAACTTTACTACAGAGGAAGGATAGATCTGTAATCACTGTGCTAAAAAACTTATGGTAAAATAATTTTGCTGGGTCAAATATGGTTTTCTTATAACAAAAATGTAGAGGGTCAATATAGAATTGATCACTTTATCACTGAAAGTGATTGATCACTAAGTGATATATTATGTCACTAAATATAAAACACTTACAAAAGCTGTCAGTTTTATACATATTACACTAATTCCAAAAAGTATGCATTTCCCCACGACTTGTGCAGGGTTATGATCACAAACACATTGCAACAATCAGTAGTTTTGCTACCTTTGGTGGTTTAACAGGATAAAAATTTCACTGAGCAATCTTCTTAAATGGTCTATGAATGTTACATGTTATTCTGAAGAAATTCAGGTTGATGAGGATAGTAGGTGTGATATGCAGTAATAAAATGAAGGCCCAAAACAATTTTCAAATGGCTATTGAACAGCTTTATCAGACCTTAATCAGACAAAAGGTAATACACTTTATATGAAGGTTACACTGAATAATATGACAAATTTGTAATCCATTTGTATTTTTCATGGGGAAAATCTCTGGAGTAGCTGGATCCGGTTAAAAATAGAACAAGGTTTGGAGGCAGGAGTATCAACCAATGGGGAGAGAATAGTTGGAGCTTGACATCTCCCCTTCGCATACGCTGTGACTCGCCAGTTATCTTCCAGCCCAGAAAAATTTGTGAGGGGTGGCTTGAGGTGCACCATTTGTGTAAAGACCTCAGGTTGTTAGTTATGTAAAGTACAATTCAATAAAAAATTTGTTTTGTTCATATATGGAACAAATCGTAGGTCTTTACTTATGGGAGACTTATCTTTTGTGGGAGGATAAAGTACTTTAAAACCAACTGGCAGTTCAGGTCACCTGGGCTCACTTCCTGGTCAATTGTGGGAAGGAGTTGTTTGCCTCTGATCTGTTAAGTGAAAGATTTCTTAACAGCCAGACATCCAGGCTTTGACACAATGGAAACTCCAGTGGTAGCTAATGGCCTTGTTCTATTGTCAATCCCTCTCTCTCCTTAAAAGAGTGAAGGTAGGACTTGCTTCTATTTCTAGAATTTGTACTGTGTAAGAACAATCATAATATAGATAGAAAGTAGAATGGGTACTCACGCACCTGTATCTAGCCAGTTCTAGCAAAATGCTCATCCCTCTCCCCTGCCTGCCAGAAGAGGAGAAGAAAGAGAAAGGAAGAAGGCTACTCACCTCATTCACTCTCACTTTCATAACCAACATCTTAGGCAAGATACCACCTCTCCCACTAGAGGCACTGGATGAGATACACAACTTGTTGAGCAGCCACCACTGGAACCAAAGAAAAAGTGTCCAAGGGCCTATGGGCAACGTCCCGCAAGTAGGAGGAGGTGAAGGTTATTGATGAACCCATGTAACAGCCTTCAGTACCCTATGAACCCACAGGTTCTTTCTGAAAGCAATGGAAGGGCCAAAGCCCAAACATCATGAGCTCTTGCATGCATTGTATTAGCATCTGCATTTAAAGAATTATTGTATGCTTGTCTAATTACTTCACAAAGCCAAAAGATGGTGTTCATAGACACTTCTCCCTTGTTCCGGCACGTGCTAACAAAATTTCTTCAGCATTCAGGTCAGAGATGTCAAGTTCATTTTAGACTGCTTCACAGAACCCGAATAGGACATAAAAATAACTCCTCTGGATCATTAGCAACAAAATCTCTCAGGGAGGGGATAAAAAATTGCTCAAATCTGTCATCAAGAAACTGAGGGATTTTGATTCTTGGCTACGAATTCCAGGATAAATTTGAAGACTACCGATCCCCAACCCCTTGAGTATGACATTAAAAGAGAGGCCATGAAGTTCTCCTACTCTCTTCAATGAGGCTAAGGCCAGTGAGAAAACAGTCTTGAGGGTCAAATTTCTCTCTGATGAACCCAGTAAGGGTTCACATGGTGCACAAGTGAGGCTGCTAAGAACCAGGGTCATATCCTAGTTAGGAGGTTTAAGTTCTCTTGGGGAACAGGACTGATTAAAACTTTTGAGGAGCATAGAGATCTCCCATGAGAAGGAAAGGTCTACCCTTTTTCAGGTGCAGAACTAGCCCTACAGCAGCCCTGTAGCCCTCAATGATTGACACAGAAAGCAGCTTCTCCCACGGAGGAATAGGAGGAAGACAGCTACTTGCTGAACAGAAGTTCTGATCGTTGAAACCCTATTGACGACACCAATCATAGTAGATGGTCCAATTCCCCTGGTAAACTGCTGTAGAAGATTTCCTGAGATAGCCATGTTGTTGCTCTGTAAGAAAAGCCTCTTGCTTGAAGATAGGGACCCTCAGATTGGTGGAACCTCTCAATGTGCGGTTGGCAAAGGCGGTTGTGCTGGGCGAAATTTCCCTCTGTACCTCAGTCAGCAGGGCCAGCAGGTCAGGATACCACTCTTCGTGTGGTGGAACCACCAGACTCATTCCGAGTCTCTGAGATATCATTACCCTATTGATTACTTGATGAATCAGTCAAAAGGGAGTAAAGATGTATACATCCAGATTGTCCCAATAATGTTGCAGAGCATCTTCTGCCACAGCCCAAGGATCCAGAATGAAGAAGCAAAACACCTCCAGTTTCTTCTTGAACAAGGTCGCAAAAAAATCTACCATTGGCCTTCCCCACAGGAGCAACCTTTCTGCTACCTTCAGGTGACCACACTGTCCGCAACACTTGACCCTGACAACTCAGCTTGTCTGCCACTACAGTGGACCTCCAAATTCACAGTCTCTGGATTTGCAGACTCACCTATTCATGGATTTTTCTGTGGAACCTATCAAAAAATTATTTGTGGAGAACTTGCCTATCCACAGGTTTTTCCATTGATAAATATTCACTAATTAGTGTATTGACGTTATTACAACACTGATTTACTAACTTTCAAAGATTAATATAAATTTATACTGTATCAAGTTTAATAAGATTAAATAATATTAAATAATAAAAATAATAATTCGCTCTCACTGAGATGTATGTTTTTTTGTAAAAGAAATGATTTACTAATTTTAAATTATATTAATGTAAACAGGAATAATATCAATTCATTAAAGAAAATATAGTGAATTAGTAAGATTTTAGTTTATAAATTTAAAAAGTATGCAAGAATAAAAGAACATCCCAACATCCCAATCTTTTATTTTCCAGACTTGGAGAGAGAGAGGGACAGCAAGAGTTGGGGAGTGTTACATCTTAGTGGGTAATGTTCAGGTCTTGGCTGTCAAAGGATATTCTCTCTCTCTCTCTCTCTCTCTCTCTCTCTCTCTCTCTCTCTCTCTCTCTCAGGGAGTCTTTTTAACCAATTGGTAATAACACATATGCACAAGTTCCTCATTGGACGAGTAGGTTATGTGCTCGCCTACCAATTTGGTAGTTGCGAGTTCGATTTCCCACTCTGCCAATGTGGAATCAGGGGAATTTATTTCTGGAGATTAGAAATTTATTTCTTGATGTAATAAGGTTCAGATCCCACAATAAGCTGTAGGCCCTTGAAGGATAATCTGAACTGGTAGCCACAGTCTCTTCTGTTAATTTGTAACCATGAATGAGTTTCACCACTTCTGCATACTTTGTTAAAAGTTATTGGCTGTCTCATCAAGAGGGAAAGGACCTTTTGCTTACAGGCCACAAGATTCTCGATCTGCCCTGTTGATGGACTCAGTGGCATCCATACCTTATTAATCACTACTGGAGCATTAGAACATCAGGGTCCAACACTTTGGGTACATATGGTTCTAATGCACGAGCAGGGTCTCTATCTTGGTGGTGGTCCTGGCCACAAGAATGAGAGTATGGACTATGTGTTAAAATAGAGGATGGCCATGGCTGGTTCCATGACCATAAAGGACTCTCGTTATGTGGAGAATGGTCAGAGCTGCTCAAATGAGACCATGAACTACTTGCTCTAAGAGAAGAATGGTCCTGACCACAAGAATATTCCCTCAGGTGTGATGTGACTACTTTATATCCACCTTGTCACCTTTCTTAAGAGGTGGGGTTACCCTCATTTCTTGAGCAGGATGAGTGGAAGAAGGCAAAATGACTGCAACTTCTTGAGGAGGACCCTGATCCATATATCTACGGCTCTTTGAGGAAACTTCTCTTGCAGTGTGTGGCCACACAAGAACCAGGAACTGGGTGACACTTATCAGTAGCCAAGGAAGAAGACATATGGTTGTGAACCTTGACAGTCACATGACCGTCTGTATTGGTGAGCAACCCCGGAGGGGCAGCTGGAGATGAATCAGGAACAAACATGGAGGTTATGATTACGTCATGATTGCCCAACTGGGAATCAACAGTAGGAGACAGATGGTTGGACTTGCCTTCAGATGAAGAGGAAATGGAGCAGGAATCCAAAAAAGGCCTGCAGATCTTCTTGCAAGGAGGCTCCACAAAGTCCTTTTTCCTCTAACGCTTCTATGGGATAGAACAAACAGACGATGAAGAAGATGAATGAAAAGACAACGACAAGGAAGATGAAGATCTACAGCATCTCACCTTAGATTACTTCGTAATGGAGGCGCTGAACTTCTTTAGAAGTGCACCTTCAACTCTCTCCAACAGGGCTTGAACAAGGGAGTCAGGAGGATAAGACGTACATGGCCTAGGAGCAAATACCAAAGGTAGGGGCACAGCTGATGAAGGAATGGTTTAGGCCAAGGAGGTCGCAGCAGGTAGACACAAAAGCAGAAGTCACAGACACCATTGCTGTACAGAATGACATGGCAGCAGACACTGAGAGACAAGAAGACAAGATGTGGGACAGTAGACCCATAAGGTGGGGCTCCCTGGTGAAAACCAGTAATCTGTTAGTTTCTCCGCATCCATCCCTGAACTGAAACAACAGAACAAGGGGAAGTTGCCTCCCTCCTCACAGGGGGAAGCCTCCTCCCAAAAAAACATAGGCAGCAAAATCAATCACAAGATCTCCCGGACCCTTCCTCAACCCTATTTCTTCTTCTTACCAAAACACTTTGATTGCTCCACAAACCAATCAAGACACTCTGAACATGGGTTACTTACATTGCAATCATTAGATCTGTATCTGCTACTAATTGTATGAGAATCAGTATCAAGAGATGCTAGATAACGAAAGCATGAGTTGTTACCTACCCCTGGACATTTCCTCTAAGGCAAAGCCTTCTTAGATGAATCATGGATTTGCATCTTGAATGGGATTACACATTGATAATTGCAATATATCATAGTAATGCACAATTAAAAACAATGAAAAAACAAGAAGGCCAAGGTGAAGAAAGAACAGGAAGAGCATAGAAAACTGGCTTCTAAGCTAGGAAGGGCTGTGTACATCTTGCTTGAAGGTGGTTGAGATAAGAAAGTTACAGTGTATGCAAAAGGGAGAAGAGGTCAGGCTCTGCCTACTCTCTCTCCCCAATGGCTGATACACTCATGCTGCCAAACCTTGTTCTATTTTCAACTAGTTCCACAGCAGTAGAGTGATTTTCCCCCGACAAAAAGACCAACGGTTTGTTCCATATATGAACAAAACTAGTAATTTAATATATTAAAATTTTACAACATACACATGTACACATGCATTCAAAAGCTAAAGCATAAATGTCCAGTAACTTATAGCTCTCATGGATCTGTAGAATACAGATGTCATTGCATTTCCCATAAATAGTTTAATTTCAAGGGTACCAAATATATTTGATCTAACAGGCTTGAAGATGAGTAAGTCATAGTAAAGTTTAGTGCAATTTAGTAATTAAAAAAATCATGTATCTTAGCAGTTAAAGGGTTCCAGAGCCCTTTGGAACTTGGCCAAATATCCTGAATTCTAATAACTTCTGAAATAGAACCTGTCATCTATTCCAATACATGATGTGTTGTCTTAAATTCTTCACCATAATATTTATGGAAAAGCTAACACTCACACAAAAACACATACCTAAATGTATCAAGTAATGCCATTTATAGTCTTATCTTTCAGTGTAACAAAACTTCAACTAAGTTTTTCCAAATTTTTTCTTCTTAGGCTAATCATGGATCAAACCCTTGAAAATTTCATCCACATACGTACTGTACTTAGCTAATCACAGCATGCTGAAAAAAAAAAGTTCATAAAAAATGACAACTGTCAAAATTTGAATAAATTTCTAAAGTGGATCCATCTCCATTTCTCATCAGAACCTGAGCAGATGCTCAAGCATTTCATATCCATAAACATTTTTACAAACAAAAGCCTGGAGACATTAAAATATTGTCAAAATGTTAAGTCTCACTTCAAAAATGAGGAGGGTTTTAAGAATGTGTATGCAATACCTGGTGTGCATGATTGACACATCTAATAAAGTGATCAAAAAGTGTCAAGTAAAGTGCTACAGTATGGGACTTTCTTCAAATGCAATTACATTTTTAAAACAGCCTCTACCTACTTGACTTTCATGCAATGGAATTATGTTCATGAGTCAAAACTGATATAATAACCTGGAATACTACCCAGAATATGAGCATCCTTATTTTCTTGTGTGAAACTAAGATGCTGGATGTTTACTTCAAATGAAACTTGTTGAAACTGTACCAAAATATATATTAACTTTGAAACAAAATTATAATAGAGTTAAAACATACCTGAGCATGGAGACTTCATCAAACTCAAAAATCAATTTTCTTATAATCTCTAACTCTACCTCCAATAAGTATCTGTCTTTTGCAGTCTTCAAGAATATTCTTTAGCTTATCAAGTAGTGGGTCAATGAAGCAGCCAAGCCATTCTTCGACAGTGTCTTCAAAATATACCTCTAACATCCATGATGTCATATGATTTCTCAGTTCCAGAAGATTTTGCTGGAGGCTAAAAAAAGTAAAAGAAAATTAATTTCTTATTCCCTAAATAGAAACCTATTATCTTGCATATGTTATATCGCCAGAACAGTGTAATAATATATTACCAGAACAGTATATTATAAATATGGTGTTTCTCCTATCAAAACTTTCATCAGATGCTTCCTAAAGCTAGTACCTGCAGGACCGATAAACATCAGACGGGATAGGAAGAGGGAATTCCCAGTAGTATATAATTGAAGTTTGTATTTTGGAGGGCTTATTCATTGCTTATTTTGTATGATGGTTCATTTCTTAGTGGAAGACGTAAAACTCTCTAGCAGTCTTTTCCACTAAAGTTGACCAAGTTGGTAACAAAAATCAGAGCAGTAACCTCAAGGATAATAAAATATCTCAAAAGAGTCTTTGGTACAAGTATCCTGAAAATATTATTATAAGTGACATGTTTTGAAAGAGAATGAATCCATACTACATTTTGAACAAGGCAGTATATTACATCACCTGGAGATCAGGTAGCTGCCTAATCTACAATAACTACCTACTGGTGTCAGAATCATAAGAGTCACCAAGGCAAAAGATGAACTCTGGAACACATTCTTTCCTATTACAGGCAGTCCCCAGTTATTGGCGATCCGGTTTTATGACGCTTGTCTAGCGCCAAAAATTGGCGATTTATGGTGCCATAACGGCCGAGTTCCGGTTATTGGCACCATAAGGAGCCTTATCAATAATGAGTTATGGCACCATAAATCACAAAGTTTCTGTTCATAGCGGTTTTCGCATATCGTCACCCCTCCGATAACCGAGGACTGCCTGTACAAATAGTGAAACAAGGAGAAATGTTAATGGTGTAGTAATAAAGTACCATATTTACTGGCTTTTTACTTAAAAGTATCAAAAACTCTCCCTGCATCTAAAGCAACTGTAGTGTACATGGCTTTACTGATGAACAGATAAGTGGATGAGTAAATAAGCAAATACTGTCTTGAAAACACAATAACTAAATATTTGTAATAAATATCATTACTGACAAGATTCAATCAAAATATTTCATTTTCATGTGCCAATTTATAAGAAAAATGAGTTCAGGCAAGCATACAAAAGATAAACAGCATACTAATTACAATAAATGGTACTATAGGAGAAACTAATATGAAATAAACAAGTAAACATAACCCTGCTATACTTAAGTAATCAGTACAGCAGACACCCCCCTCCCCCCATATTCGCAGGGGATGGGTACCAGACCCCCCCCACGAATAGCTATCGATCGAAGTGCCGTGTCTTGAATGTTGGTGGTCATTTGCCTCCATTTCTCTCAATCTCTAGCTGCTTGTAGCTAAAATCTGCAAATACTCAAAACCCCTCTAAAAATTCATAGAACTGCCTATTTTGATAGTTGAAACACAAAAAAAAAAACTCTAAAAATGCTTATCACAAAAAGTGCATTTAGTCATGAAAATGATATGATAATATAGTAATTTGTGAATATTTCTCAGTGAAAAATACAGCATACAGGCGAATTTTTCATGAATAATGGGTATATATGGCCCATAGAAAAATCTGCGAATTTGAGAGCCTGCGAATCATGAGTCCACAAATAGCTGGGGTTGACTGTATTGCATAGTAATAACAGTTATATATGGTATAGTGCATAAAGGAATGCTGTGCAATAGAAATAAAAGAATTATTAAATAAATGAAAGAAATTTATGTATAAATAAAGTTGTACTACTATCCTGGAAGTAGCTATTAATTGGCTTCCAGAATCATTCAGAACAATGTTCACTGCAGAAGCCAGAAAATTTATGGGGCCCCCATGAGGAGGTACTCAAAGATTTTCTGGAGTGTCGTATTAAGGCTCAAAAGGAAGTATTGGCAGGCTTCAACATATCCCAGGGCCTTTTTGAATAGTATGTTGTTGCTTGACTCGTTGAACGAGCCTGACAATAAAACTGTACAATACAGGCGGTCCCCGGGTTACGACGGTTCCGGCTTACGACGTTCCGAGGTTACGACGCTTTTTCTTAAATATTCAATGGAAAAATCTGTCCTGGGTTTTGACACTTGTTCCGAGGTTACGACACTGACGCTTCCGACGCTCCGAGTTAACGACGCTTTTAAAAAACGCATACTATGATAAAAATCCTGTATAGTTTAGCACAGTATATTATTAAAAATAAGTTTCTGGTTAGATTACAACAAAAATTTTGAGGTTATGATGATTTTCGACACTTTTTATGTCGTATTTTTCTATGTTTTTTAGTGACGCCTCATATGCGGAACTAGTTTCCGACCGAATGAATACATACTAGCTTGCGGTGCGCAAAGTTTACATATAACAGTCCTAAAGCGCAAATAATGAAAAAATCATTGCTTGTTTCCAGTAATAATAACAAAACGAAGTTTCTGGTTAGATTACAACGCAAATTCCAAGTATCCAAAGAGAGACATTATCCAGTAATTTGATCAGAGAGAGAGAGAGAGAGAGAGATGAGAGACGAGAGAGAGAGAGAGAGAGAGAGGCGTCTTCCGACGCTCCGAGTTAAGGACAGAGAAGTGTTCGTTTCATTAAACGGCCTCTGACTCATGCCAGTATATGTTTTGTTGATACTAATAATATAAGCCTATTTAAAGATACGTTTACTTTAATTAGTCTATATGATACGTAAATAGTAATCAACTGTTCTTGTAGCCCTCAAGATTTGGCAAAACCGAAGTATCCAAAGAGAGACATTATCCAGTAACTGGAACCTTGACATACGAATTTAATTTGTTCCGTTACCATCGTCGTATATCAAACCGTTGTATCTCAAAGCATTTTTTCCCATTAAAAATAATGTAATATGTATTAATCCGTTCTAGCGCTATGAAACCACACCTAAACACAGCTAAATTACATATAATATACACAATTTATACACAATTAAACGAGTAATAACACACATAATGATAAAATAACATAGCAATGTGATAAATGATAATAAATGTTAATAAAATCAATTAAAAAAAGAAAGGAATTTTACTTACCACAACGAAAGATGACGTGAGGCCAGCAGGGGGAGGAGGTAGGGAAGGGTGGCAGGGAACGATTTGTTCTCTTTTTATTTACGTATGTACACTAATAACTACGTAATAAACACTAATGAAATAACATTGCTAAACTAATTTTTATTTATTTTTTTTAATCAGTTTGTAGTTTAGAAATAATAGTGATGCCTTTGGAAGGTTTTTATAGCTTCCTTCTGCTTGATGATCGTGGATATTGTAGAAGGATTTCGACCATATTCGTAGCCAAATCAACGATACGAACGCCACGTTCATGCTTTGCTATAATTTCATGTTTTGCTTCCATCGAAATCATTTTCTTGGGTTTTTTCTTATCACCTGCTTTGTCTTTAGCTTTGAGACCCATGGTTAATAATAAAATAGACAAAATAACACAAAAAATAGGCGCAAATACAACGAACTAAACAACGACGGGTTAACGCAGCACCAACAAACAAACAGACTGAACGCCATTTATCGGTCGCCTATACAACTAACACTCATCGCAAAATCGTGTCTCAAATATTTCGTTGTATATCAAAGCTTATATTTTCGCAAATTTTCTGTTGTATCTCAAAACATTCGTATATTAGGGCAATCGTATGTCAAGGTTCCAGTGTAATTTGATCAGAGAGAGAGAGAGAGAGAGAGAGAGAGAGAGAGAGAGAGAGAGAGAGAGAGAGAGAGAGAGAGACGCCTTGGCAACAAAGGTCTCGGGGATTGACGTAATGTTTATTTTCTGAACAGATAGGACAGAGAAGTGTTCGTTTCATTAAACGGCCTCTGACTCATGGCAGGAAATGTTTTGTTGATACTAATATATAAGCCTATTTAAAGATACGTTTACTTTAATTAGTCTATATGATACGTAAATAGTAATCAGCTGTTCTTGTAGCCCTCAAGATTTGGCAAAATCACTCCAGGTTGTACATAAAACTCCAAGAATGTAGTGTCACCAGAGGATTACAATAGTTTTTACCTTCAAGAACCAGCATTCTTTTATGAAAATAACTCCAGGTTGTACATAAAACTACAGGAAACAACATGTAGTGTAACCAAAGGATTACAAGTAAGGTTTTTGTAACTTTTTATTAGTTTAAGACATATTTCCAAGCGTCGTTCCGGCTTACGACGATTTTCGGCTTACGACGCGTCTCAAGAACGGAACCCCCGTCGTAACCCGGGGACTGCCTGTATACTGTATGCTCTTCTTGGAAAAGGGGAACCTAGGAAGCAGTACACTTGAGAGTTTCCTCTTCCTGAGCCTAAGAAAGCTTAGCATGAGTCAGAGCCATACAAGCCCTCAATCACTCCTCAAGGATCCTTCAAACAACAGCAGTAGCCACTTGTCCAGGGATTGATCCTTACACAAAAAAATTTAGGTCCTGTGAGCAAACTAACAAAAACTCAATTTACAGGAAAAATTCAGTTAGCCTGGATCCCTTTAGAATCATTGGACTAACAGAGATATGACCCTAATTCTCACGATTTTGACTGGTTCTAATATCATGACCCGTTTGGACTGTAATGCTCCCAAAGCTAGTATTGGCACTGATAACTCAATGCACGACACCACACTGTGTATTCTTTTGCCAGATAGCAAATGCCTTGAGGATCAATGAAAGGAAAACAATGATTAAGGTAGAATATGTGGAAATTTTCTGAACAGAGCTGTTTTTTTCTCAAAAAGGAATAGCATTTGGTAACCCCTCTGGCGGGCATTTAGAAACCGCCAGAGAGACAGTCCTACTCCCTGATAGTATGGGAATAAGAGCCACTTAGGCAACACCTTTTTCTGTTTATTTCCATTATCCAAGTATCTGGCAACTCCACAAAAGAATGGACAACACTTGCATTCTTTTTGCATGGGAAAAGTTCCAACTCGTTATGGCCAACCATGACTTTAGTGCTTTTTGGGCAAAATCTCAGATGGGACTGCAATTTTTGAGTTCCATTCAAAGGGTTCATCTGTCATAGCCTCTCACTATTCTGAAAGTAACTAAGAGGAGGCTCTCAGAATCTTCTAGAGCTGTTTTGGCAGTTGCAGAAATATTTTTGCAAACCTTGTGGTGGTCCTCTGTGATTTCATGGAATAGCAGCCCAGAGCCCAAAAAGAATTGTGTGCTGCAATTTCCAAATGACTACTGCTGTCCACGTACTTCCACTCCTTCCATGTGGAACTTGGACCACATCAATCTGAAAGACATAAAAACATGCCCCCATTACCATTCCTTTTCACAACTTCCTAGGGTTTTTGATAGGGAAGGACAGGTTTCAGATTCAAAGTCATGCCCTTGCATTACACATCATACAGAGAATTAGCAGTAATAATTGTCCAGGAACTTAACCCTTAAACGCCTATTGGACGTATTTTACGTCGAGATAAATTGTCTGTCGGGTGCCGACTGGACGTAATTTACGTCGACATAGAAAATTTTTTTAAAATTTGCGGAAAAATACTTATAGGCCTACCAGCCGAAAACTTTTGAATCACTCGCCTTGGGGGATGCTGGGAGTTCACGGATCAAGGTGTTGTTTTGTTTACAATCGTTGCGCAAGCGCGAATTTCTTTCTTCTCGCACTAAAAAGTATCAGTGACATCTCAGAAATTATTTTGTCACTGACATAATTCTTGCACCATTTTTAATTAGCCGTTACATAAAGTTTTATATGTGGAAATGTGCGCAATTTCATGTAAAATGCAACAAAAAATACTCATGATTGTAGCTCTTATCAGTTTTGAAATATTTTCATATAAATAACGATAAGAGCCAAAATTTCAACCTTCGGTCAACTTTGACTCTACCGAAATGGTCGAAAAACGCAATTGTAAGCTAAAACTCTTATATTCTAGTAATATTCAATCATTTATCTTCATTTTCCAACATATTGGAAGCTTCTAGCACAATATTTCGATTTATGGTGAATTTATGAAAAAAAAAATTTTCTTACGTCCGCGCGGTAACTCTTCCAAAAAAATCATACGTGCGATTGTCGTAACGTTTGCACCATTTTTAATTAGCCGTTACATAAAGTTTTATATATGGAAATGTGCGCAATTTCATGCACAATACAACTAAAAACAACCTATGGTTGTAGCTTTTATCAGTTTTGAAATTTTTTTATATAAATAACGATAAGTGCCAAAATTTCAACCTTCGGTCAACTTTGACTCTACCGAAATGGTCGAAAAACGCAATTGTAAGCTAAAACTCTTATATTCTAGTAATATTCAATCATTTACCTTCATTTTGCAACAAATTGGAAGTCTCTAGCACAATATTTCGATTTATGGTGAATTTATGAAAAAAAAAAATTTTCCTTATATCCGCTCGGTAACTCTTCCGAAAAAATCATACGTGCGATTGTCGTAATGTTTGCAACTTTTTCAATTAGCCATTACATAAAGTTTTATATATGAAAATGTGCGCAATTTCATGTCGAATACAACAAAATATAATTGAAAGTCGTAGCTTTTCTCATTTTTGAAATATCTGCACAAAAATCACGATAAACAGAAAAAAAAACCACGTTCAGTCAAATTTGACTCTACTGAAATGGTCGAAAAACGAATTGTAAGCTATAAATCTTAGTCTAGTAATATTCAGTCATTTATCTTCATTTTGAAACAAATTCAAAGTCTCTAGCACAATATGTTATTGTTATGATACAATAAAGTTTGTTCATACTTACCTGGCAGATATATATATAGCTGTATTCTCCGACGTCCGACAGAATTTCAAAACTCCCGGCACACGCAGTGGGCGGCCAGTGGTTAGTACCCATTCCCGCCGCTGGGAGGCGGATATCAGGAATCATTCCCATTTTCTATTCAGATTTTTCATACCACTGTCCCTGAGGGGAGGTGGGTGGGTACTTTAATTATATATATCTGCCAGGTAAGTATGAACAAACTTTATTGTATCATAACAATAACATTTTGTTCATGAAACTTACCTGTCAGATATATATATAGCTGAATCCCACCATTGGAGGTGGGAAGGGACAGAATAGAAGGATTTAGGAAACACCTCAAGTGCAGATGATTGACATCTTGATTCCTTACCTGTTAGCATAGCTGACTTCTTGATTACTGTCACCGAAGTCTGCTTTTGCTTTACTAGAGTTGCCAACAAGGTAGTGACCTGTGTAGTTGGTGCGCTCTAGATGATCTGTCAACGGGGGCCGTGACCACAATGTGACTAGACCATATTGACCATACTGTGAGGGCAACGAAGCTAAAACCACCACCTGACCTAACCTATCGAAGTTAGTCCCATAACTTCTAGGCTAACGAAAGGGGAAAGCGCCTCAAGCGACCAACCCTTCAAAGTTAAAAGCACACCTATCCCTTTTTCTATAGGATAGGATTCGTGGCTGCTTCCTGCCTCCAATAATATTTCTACGGATATGTATGGTCCTAGCGACTCGCAGATCTCATATGTCGTCTTCACATCCCGTCGGAGGAGTGTGAAGCGAACACAGAGTTGCTTCGCTCAAACGTGGCACTCAGGATATTACTGAGTGTCATGCTCTGTTGAAATGCTTCCGAGGCCGCGCCCTCACCTCGTGAGCATTTTACTTTAAAAGGTTTCAAATCTTTGTTCAAACATGACGAATGAGCCTCTTAGAAAGACTCCTTAAAAATAACGCCAGGGCGTTCTTCGACATGGGCAAGTCTGGTCTTTTTACGGAACACCGCAGATTGTCCGAATGACCTTGACTTTCTTTAGTTTTATCAAGATAAAACTTGAGAGCCCCGACAGGGCACAGGACTCTCTGTGGCTCTTGCCCAATAATTTGTGCCATCCCCTTGATCTCCAGGCCTCTGGGCCAAGGGTTAGACGGGTTTTCGTTCTTAGCAAGAACGGAAGGCTTAGAGGACACCGAATTATGTCCTCTAAAGCCAAAACCTCTGATGATGGCTAAAACCTCACTAACCCTCATTTCCGTAGCTAGAGTGGTTAGAAAATTAGCCTTTCTGGTCACGTGTATTAAGTTTACAGAAAGGAGAGGTTCGAAATGCTTTGACATCAAGAACTTCAGACTACGTCTAAGTTCCATCAAGATTTCCGCAGACCTCAAAGATCGTGAAGGGCTTTGTTGTTTGACAGATCCGAATCTCTGAGCCTAGAGGCCGTCAACAACATATTTCCGTATTCTACAATCGTTGGGACTGTTAGCTTATCCCATACTTCAGACGGAATGGGAAGGCGGTAAAGTCATTCACAGAGGTCAGAGGTAGAGGAACAGTCATTCTTCCTGCCCTATGTCCAGAAACGGCCCACTCCGATTGGTACACTGCAAAATATGCAGCACTGCTTTGCTTTGGCAATGAGACTTGCAATTAATCTTGAAGATCCTCTCGCTTCTTGACAGTCTGAACGCATTCAGACTCAGATCGGAGAGATTTTAGGTACCTCTCGAAGTGAGGCTGTTAGAGTAGACCGATTCTCTCGGGAAAGGGTCCTTGGAAGGAAAGTGCTCTCTGAAGGACGTGACCTCTGTGAATCCAGCCTCTCGAAGGCCAACATGGGGCGATCAGCGTCTTTCTCACTCCCTCTGACGCCAGCGATTATCTTATTACATTTCCTAAGCTTTTGAATAGGGGAAAAAGGCTAACCAACTATCCCCATTCCATACTATAGGATGGCGTCTATTGCTACCGCTCTCAGATCGAGAATAAGGGCGCAACGTAGAGGAAGCTTCTTCGTCTTCAATATTGCAAAATCTACGAAAGGACGTCCCCAAAGTCTCCACAACTCTCGACATACTTCTAAGCGAGGATTACTCAAAAGTCAAACGTCAGTAGTTGCTGCCGTCGATCGAGAAGATCCGCACGGACGTGCAATCGTGTAACGAACCTCTTAAGGATCGTTACGTTCCGTGCCTATGCCGATAACCATCTCTCTTTTCTTGGGATATGAGAGAGCTGCGGAATTATCTGAGATGATTTGGACCACTCGACCAAAACCTCACTCTTCGAGGAACTGGAGAGCCAACCAAATTGCTTCCAATTCTTTTAGATTATGTGCCAGGACCTCTGTCCGGATGCCTGGCTCCCTCTCATTATCACCTGAGGTGATCCTTAACCCATTGAGAGACGTTTAGAATTATCTCTAGATCTTTGATGTTATTTCAGTTCTCCTGTAGGAAAAACTGTAGAGGTCTGAATTGCAGTCTATTCAGGGAAACAAGCTTCTCCAGCGAGGAAATGGTCCCCAGCAGACTCATCCATTCCCTCACTAAGCATGCTTCCTTCCCTAATAAGGCTGCGCTTTGCATAAGCAGGAGAGCATTATTATAGTGCTATGCTGCGGTAGACTCGTACAGAATTCTGTTACAGTGCGGTAAGCAGCGCCGAACATGTCTAAGAGATATCTCTGTTGAAAATTTCTTAGCAAAAGGAAGTCGTTTATTCATGATTACCAGAAATCCCCTCAACCCGAGGCGAAAGTCATGATTGTAGGGCAGAGATACGGTTCGTAAATCAATCCCGCGGGAGAGAGAGACGTAACCGACTGAGCAGTACAACGAGCTACCTAACACTGAGTTGGTGACAGTGTGAGACACTGTGACAGTTACAGGCAGCAGCTTATGTTCACCTTCTCGCAGTCTTATGCCGAGTTGCCAGCTATTCTATTCATCTAAGGAATAGATTTTCCATTATTTGAACAGAAACTCTCAAGTTGGCATATCTAAGCGAAACAGAATTCGCTAATACAGAAGCTGATTTTGTGTTGTCGTAACATTACGCTTAATTAACCAAATGTTAAATCGGAAACTCCTGGAAAGTTGCCGGGAGTACCGATTAAATATACTGCGTCATCCACAATGACCAGCAACCTCTCGTTTCGCACTATTCTGCCTGAGTTACCAGCTACTCTCTTCTACGAAGGAATAGGTTTCGTTACTATTATCGATCATAAGAAAATTCTCAAGCAGGCATTATTTAAGAAGCGAAACATAATTCACTACATGCAGAAGCTGAGTTGGTGTTGTTGTAACAATACCTTCAAGCATTGTCCTTACACCGGAAACTCCTGGAAGTTTAGCAGGAAGTACCGATTAAATACACTTAAAATAACAGTCCTTTCGGTTGCCATCTGTAGAGGTAACCACGATATGCGTATATGACTTGAACTTTACATTAGTAATATGACGCGAAGTTAAAATACCTAAGTATTGCAGTCACTTGAACATATAATTCTCTACTACATTCTTTCCTCGACGAGGAAGAGAGAGAGAATGGAAATCGACTGTCTTCATTCTCTTTGCCAAGAAAAGGAATAATATTATTCAAATGGAAATCCTCAAGTGAGAACCGAAGATCGAAAAGGAAAGTTCAAGCTTCTTATGATATTTGACATAAGACTTCATGGACGTAGTCTATAAGTCTTTTTCCTGGATGAGCCTCTGACTAATGAATGAGAGCTCTTTCGAAATTTTGTTACTTATCCGCTTATGCGATAAAATGTTATTAAGAACTTTGTCAATGAGAACTAACCCAATTGCATGACGGAAAGTAATCCAGGAATTCGAGCATATAGCCTTCCCGATTCCCGCAGAAATCGAGGAAGGGGTAGGATTCCTGATTAGAGACTGGGCTTACGACAGGAAGGACCTTAATGTTCCCCTTCGGCAGCGCAATCCCGAAAGCAGACGAGGCGTTTTATGACACCGAAATCTGCTTACAGTTTTCCTGGAATTCATCAAGTGATGGATTCTCTTGAACGCTCCTTCGTAGAAAGAGAAGTAGACATCTTGACGAGACCAAACTCCTTCCTCTACTTCGACGACGCCCTCTTGAAGAGCGTTCTTGCAGGAATCCTGCCGAACGTCTTGATGCGTAGGACGCCTATCGTTCTGAAGAACGTCCTGGCAAGTGCTCTACCGAGCGTCATGATGTGTAGGTAGGATCCGAGCGTCTTCAAAAGCGTCCTCGCTAGCGTCCTGGCGAGCGTCCTCGCTAGCGTCCTGGCGAGCGTCCAGATGTGTAAGACATCGAGCGTCTTCCAAAAAGCTTATCAATGTTTATGACGTCGAGCGTCTTCTGAAAGGCCACCCGAAAAGCGTCCTGGAGAGCCGCACACTGCTCCTGAAGTGTGAGAGCCCTATAGGAAGACGTAAGGCTATCGTCTCCAAGACGGCCTTAAAGACTTTCGTTACCTTCTAACAAAGACGGTGGCCGCCTGTGCAACATTTTGCGTCTTAGTAATGCAAATGAACATATCCAGACACGCGCTCAAAAAAGGAACGCCGAGCGTTCCGAAAGGCATCGTCGCGAGGTGCTTGCCGAACGTCCTGATTGCATTCTTTGAGCGTCTTGAAGAGCGTCCGGAATAGAAGAGCGACGAACATCAAGGGAAGCGTCATAGTGAATGACGTGCGTCAACACGAGTAACTTGAGAGGCTTCCTGGCGAGGGGAGAGCCGCTCATGAAACGCGAGCGTCCTAAGCATAAGTACGGTGATCGTCATCAGGACGAGTCTTCAGGACGTTCGCCACTCTTGACAAAAACGACGGCCGGCTGTGCGACATCTTGCGTCTTTGTCACGCTCATCGACACTGCAGAAGGGCATTTAAAAGGACGCCTGTGTGTTCTTGGGTATGAGGAATTCTTTGCCCTTCTCCTGTCGAAAACTAGGATAGTCTGTCCAGTGTCATCTCTGTCCGCTGACAGAGCGTCCCTTAGGGACGAGTAAGATGCGTCTTGGCGAGCTGTTTGACTATGCAAATCAGCTTGCCGGACGTCAATCTTATGAGCTTGAACAATATCCCGTTTCGTATAAAGCGAACGTCACATAACGTATACATAACGCCATGAGGGGAGGAGGAAACCTTAGCCGATGACAAATAAGACCTCCTTGGAGCGTCCACCAAATTGGCGAAATCTCCTTGAGAAGAAGACGGTGCTTTCAATCCTGCTTCTTCTCCTGTTTCGTACCAGATCCCAGCTCTCCCTTTCAGTCTAGATGGAGGAAGTGCAAACGAAGTCTTCCTCTCGATAGAGCGTGAATGTCTCGAAAGGCGTCCTTGTGAGGGTCCTGCCTTAAGGACATTTTTAATCTCTTGACCAAGACGACAGCCGCCTGTGCGACATTTTGCGTCTTTGTCACGCTTATCGATATTAAGTCAAGCCGAAGGGACGCCAGATCGATGTGGGTTCCCCGTAACCCTCCTTCGGCTTTCGACATGCCCTCATCCCTAGTCCTGTGGAGTCCGACAGAGGTCCAGGCCCTAGAGGCGTTTATGGGGGGGGGGCGGATCTGACGTTCCCTCCTGACGAGAGAGAGGACGTGAAGCGTCCTCTTCTCTAAAGCTTCTTAGAGGGCGCGAGTCCTTCCGAGAGCTCCAACCTTGCGGGGAGGACGCCTCGGAGGACGAGAAGCAATCTTTCATGATTCGTGCACGTGCACGATCTTTGGCAGCCTTATCCTGCCGAAGGGAACGCCAGATCGGTGGGGGGGGGGTTCCCGTAACCCCTCCTTCGGTTTTCAACTTGCCCCTCCCTGGTCCTGGGAGTCCGACAGAGGTTTAGACCTAGAGGCGTTATAGGACCGATCTGACGCCCCCTCCACAACACTATGGGGCAAAATCAACATCACTACACTCACAACACTGATTGGAGAGCGAGCACTTTTCAAGCTTACTGATGTAATCCACAATAATAGAAAGGGCATTACTTCTCACAGAACTTCCTCTAGGCCGTAAGCCATACCACAGGGTTAGGCAAAATAAAGTCTACTGGAGGTTAGTAGGTTCATTATCCTAACTTCTGTTACTGTGGAGGAAGACCTCCTGATTCTATCACGCTCTAATTTGCGTACATACGAATCATACGTCTCTTTCAGAATCAGTCAACATTACACTAATTACATTGATCTCTCAACAAAGAAAACATGTAAACGTCATGTATACTAAACGAGTGTCTACCGAAGGTTTCGGTAGCCTCCCCTTACCCGTTGCAGACAACAAAATCTGAAACTAGGCTACCTAGATTCAGACATCATATGCAATGAAAAAATTTTAATTAATTTATGATAGCGTATGCCTAGCCACAAATCCAAGTCAATCATTCAAAAAAATAAGTAGGATACTTAAGCGGCTAATGAAGTTTCAAAATCCTAGGCGGAGGTAGTGGAAACAGGTGTTTTCACTACCGCGACAGAGAAAAATCTGAATAGAAAATGGGAATGATTCCTGATATCCGCCTCCCAGCGGCGGGAATGGGTACTAACCACCTCGGCCGCCCACTGCGTGTGCCGGGAGTTTTGAAATTCTGTCGGACGTCGGAGAATACAGCTATATATATATATGACAGGTAAGTTTCATGAACAAAATTTAGATTTATGGTAAATTAAATTAAAAAAAAAAAAAACTTTCCTTCCCTCCGTGCGCGGATTCTCAGCCGCAAATCTCCGAAATGCGTACGTCGCATTTTCGGAACATTTGCTCCGTTTCATATTAGGCGTTTCATAGAGTTTTATATATGAAAATGTGCACAATTTTGTGTAGAATACAACTAAAAATAATTGAAGGTTGTAGCTTTTTTCATTTTTGAAATATTTGCATATAAAAAAAATATATTAAAAAAATTTGACATTCGGTCAAATTTAACTTGTCCGAAATTGTCGAAAACTGCAATTGTAAGCTAAAACTCTTTCAGTATATTAATATTCAATCATTTATCTTCATTTTGAAACAAATTGGAAGTCTCTAGAACAATATTTAGATTTATGGTGAATTTTTGAAAAAAAAAAAATTTTTACGTCCACGCATTACGAATTCATGCATCATATTGTGATAATATTTTCACTGTGTTGCTTTGATCGTTTTACAATGTATTATATACCAAAATGATTGGAATTTAGTGTACAATACAACGAAAAAAAATTAACTCGTTAGCTTTAACCGTTTTGCTCACAGCGCGATTTGAATACAATTATATATGAAATTTTGTTTTCACGCTACCATATATTGCATTATTTATATATGATGATAATTTTTTTCATTTCTGATGGTTGCATACTAAACTTCAGGCAATGACAAAAAAGGAGCCAAAAATTAACTCTTAATCTTGAAAACTAAGTGCGCTCAGATATTTTGAAAAAAAAATATTTTTTCCGCTTCCGCGCTCACTCTGAGACCCCCCAGGCATATGGGAGACGATTTTTAATATACCGCTTAGGCGTTTAAGGGTTAATAACTAAGAAGAAATTGTCTCGAGGAAGGGTCAGGGAGATCTTGTGATTGATTTACCTGCCTCTGTTTATTGAGGGGCAGGACTTCCCCTTGTACTGATGTTTCAGGGATGGATGCGAAGAAGCTAACAGTGCTGGTTTTTCACTAAGCCTACCAGGGGAGCCCCACCTTGGGGTCTACTGTCCCATGTCTTGTCTTCCCGTCTCCCAGTGTCTGCTGCCATGTCATTCTCTACAGCAATGGTGTCTGTGACTTCTGCTTGTGTGCCTACCTGCTGCAACCTCCTTGGCCTAAACCATTGGTATCTATTCCTAGGCTTTGTACGTCTTCTCCTCCCGACTTCCTTGTTCAAGACCTGTTGGAGAGAGTTGAAGGTGCACTTCTAATGAAGTTCAGCACCTCCATTACGAAGTAATCTAGGAAGAGATGTTGTAGATCTTCATCTTCCTCGCCATTGTCTTCTCATTCTTTATTGTCGTCCCATCCCACAAAGGCATTGGAGGAAGAAGGACTTAGTGGCCCCTCCTCGCAAGAAGATCAGAAAATTTAAAACTGTTTCAAGCAAGGCTTAACCAACTCTTATTGTTGTGAATGCAGCAAACTCTTCATATGGACCTGCGGGATGTATGAGGTTCGTAGTTTTTCCACCAGTTACTTAGCAATGTTAGGTGAAAGATCTTCACAGTAGACTAGCTTTTAAAAAATTCACACATGAAGGCCATAGTGAGAAAAGAGAATGCACACATGACTTTGCCTCCTCCTGTTTGAGGATAAGCTCCTTACTGTTGTTAAAATTATGTGATACATGACTGAGTTACCAAAGCCCAAGCCTTATGAATGCAGCAATGATTCAAATACAGGAGTTTTTAATTCCTTTTTCTGGTCATTATCATTGCAAAGACTGGCCTCGGCAAGGCTTCCCATTACAGGATCCTTGAATTTTCGTTGACTCCTGTATCGCAATTTGGTAGTCATTATGTAAATAACTCCATGCTTCAAAAGATGGTCTTTTTGACAGTCTTGGCATCTTGGATCTCTCAGACAGGAACAACATATCATCCACATACTACTTAGCTGTCACTGGTGTCTCCTGGCTTGTCATGTCTAGCCAAGAATGAGGACCCTTGAAGAATAAATTTCCAATACTTATAATGAACTAAGCATTACAGATCAGACATTTTATAGATAATCCAAATACTCCAGGTTCTTTTTTTTTCTTACACACTACTACAAACAAGATATTTTCTCTGCATGGGCTGAGAATTTTCTTAGTGTCCTTAATTAGAAAGGCGGAACCCAACCCTTCCTATTTCGCTTGGCCTCGGGGGTTGGATCCATCCATGGGTGCTGTTGATGTTTCTTGTAAAGAAGTCTCAGAGTTTCCAAGGTAGTAATCAGAGGCAGTGTTCCTTGAACACTGCTGCCAATGACTTCAAGTACACTATTTGTTGGTATGCAGTAAGTTAAGTCCCATTCCCATAGGTGCCTTGGTAGAAAAAAAAGGGCCCTCTTCATGCCATGTAAGTTTTAAGATATTGCCAAGCACTAAAGCCCCTCTGGGCAAAATAGGTAGGTGCACTCGAAGCAACAACTTTCTATCCCTCTTTTATCAGGCATCTACTGCACCAGTTCAGCTCCCACATCCTCCAAACATACTTTCTTGACTATGCAGCTAAACTTTTACATCAAAGTTATCTCTCTCTCACCACAGCAGACCTACAATGAGAGTTTCTATTAATATTAACAGTAGTAAGATCATGACTGTTATATACAAAATTTTAATATTCAATAAAAAATCTAAAGTAATTACAAGCAGTTCCCAGTTAACGGCACAGGTTCCGTTCCCGGCCAAGTGTCGATAACCAAATTCATTGATAACTGGAACATCACAGTAATTAACTTAATAAATGACATTTACAACACCATAAGCTCTGATCAGTGCCGATGAACTGCTTACTGGCACCGAAAACCACTTACCAGTGTTGAAAATCTGTTAACAGCATTGTTAGCCAGGGGTCGTAAAACTGAAACACCAATACCGCCAATAAGCAGGGCCTGCCTGTACACTATCTATTCAATACTTTATATATGCAGAACAGAACAGCCAATATATGGCCACCTCAAAGCAGTCTCACCCATAGTTAAGCACCCAGGATGAGCTTCTTCAGAGAAGACATGGCCTAAGAGATATAACCAGCATTTGGCAGGCATGTTCTATAAGGAGGCAAATTCTCTCACAACTAATAGCAGATTGAGCTACTCAAATTTGTGTCAGAAAAATCTAAAAAAGAACAGTCCATCATCATACTCAGGTAGGTCCCTCTTGTGTTGGTTTCTGAGACGACTTTGTGACGACACTTAGCAGTATGCCTACTTCCACTAAGCCCATTGTTGATACTCTTGCCATGAGGCAATCCTTCCTGAACTCCACAACTATAATCAAGTCATCCAGGTACGTACTCCTAGTACATTAAGCCATTTCTCCAAGGTGGCCAAGACCAACTTCATGGAAAAGGGATGATATACAGTCGGACATAGAGGTTAAGCCTGGAAAAGTCCATGGTGGCCCTCCTACCTCCTGTGGCCTTTGGAAGTAGAAATAGCTTGTTGTATATGCCTGGTGATGCAGCTAGTACCTACTCTATTGATGCCTTCTGCAACAGAGAAGAGACTTCCTGACTCAATACCCGTCTCTTCTTTAGGTTGTCTCTGTATGACTGAAAGTTTTGAGATGGTAGTACTGCCTGAAGAGCATTACAGGAAGTGGAAGAGGAAAGAGACTTCCCTTTATAGTGGCCTGGGATTGATGGAAAAAAAGTTCTATTTCGGTTTTCTCTGTCTCTGCAGTTATGGACACGGACAGCTTGTCATTTATGTTATCTTCCCAAAAGGATTGATTGAAACCAATGACTTGGGGCCAGCAGAAAGCCTAGTTGCTCTCTCCAGTGAAATTGAGGAAGCAAAAAACCTCAAGGCCTTATCAAAAGGATCCCTGGCCAAAGGAGACAGAAGTTCACCAATCTCCTTCAAGCACTGTTCAACAGTGTTCAGCACAATTGCACTGTAAGACATAGCTTGAAGGCATTAGCCAAACTCTTGTACATATTTTCAGCCTCTTGAATTGACAAATATAACTATTCTGATGCAATTGTGCCTCTCTTGGTAGGAAAAATCATGGCCTGAATGGCACCATCCACAGCTAGATCAGGAGGAAAGGGAAGAAACTCACCTGTCCCACACACCAGACTTCCTAGTGGGCAGGAAAGGAGACAAGAGAGGACCCTACAAGGAGATTTCTTAAGGAAAACCTTCACGATCAAGTCAAATCTCCCATGCAGAGTCTGGCAGCTTAAGGGAGGGTCAAGCAAAGTCAGGTTCCAACCTGTAGGCTCTAAGGAAGTGAGGTGCTTAAGGGGAAACAACTTCACAGAACTGTGGGTATCTATCCCAGTACAACCGAACCAGTTCCTTAAAAACTTTGGAGGTAGACTCGAAGTGTTTCTCTTCTTTATCCAAGTCTTTAGAGGATGTGAGGGAGAATGCTGACAGAGAGTGTCATGCCTATGTCCTCCTCATCAGAAACAGAAGTTTTGCAAAACTAGAAATTATGACTCCCATGGCCTTGATGATGACATATGCAGAACTTTGTGGACTCTATGCCAACTGAACCCTAAACATATCCCTCGGTACCAACGCCTCTTGCAGATTCGATGATTCCTTGTGCAGATTCACTGACACCTTATACAGCCAATGACTCCGGTGGCCTCGACAATGACACATGAAGAACTCTACAAGGACTCAGTGCCTCCCAAGGTCCCAATTGCCTAACAAAACTCACGGACTCACGAGCGAATGCAAATGTCTGGCACGCTTAGCCTTCACTAAAAAAGACACTCTCTAAAAACTGCAAAACCCTCGGATGTAGACATACTGGCTGCCTTGACAAAATCAAAACCAGACCATTGGCAATGGAAAGGGAGACTTGGCACAAATGCTTACTGAATGCCCATCTATGGAATCAGGGCTCCTAGAGTCAGCTGCAGGCACAAAGGCAGCATTTTGCTACAGATTGCAATCAGTTACTTGGCTCAGACAAATTACTAGACTAACCATGGGAACTTTTCACCACCATAACTGCCCTTAGGCAAGCACAAATCTACACTTGACCATGGAGGAATGACAAGTGAAGGCAGGAGACAAGAGGGCACAGTCCACATTCTGGGATTGTTAGTCCTTGTCTGGAAACCCTATGACAACTAGGCCTGTAGGTAGGGGGGCACTGAGGTGACAGGCAAGGCTGCATCCATGGAGTGGCCAAAGAACTCTATACATACCTATTCAACCAAATCAATAGCTGACTGCATTAAATCTAATCTACCACCCTGAGCTAACTTTGTGGGTGTAAATGGATCTATATCCCCTACAGAAGAATCTATAAACTTACCTTAATCTTCCTGACCAAGTGTTAATTCTAAAGACTACCTAGGTTCAAGAGTAGGCTAAATATTCTCTTTTTTCACATTCTAAGCTCCTGTTCTCTCCTAATTCTGCAATTTACCATCTTCCCTATCTCTTCCAAAGACCAATCCTTGCAAAAATCACAACCGTTCTCTGAATCACGAATTACACCCCAACAATCAATGCATATTTCATTAGTAGCTTCAGTGAACATAATCTGGTCTTACAGCTGCTTACCTTAAAAAATCTATCAGATTTAGATAGGGAAGCTTGAGAACAGGCATCTATATTGCCAATGACAAACCAAAATCCAGATGACTCATTTTGTTTACCAAAGAAAAACAATCCAAATTTCAGAGCTTTTGTTTAAGGGGACCGTCCGCTATGGCGGATGACATGTCAACTTGAAAAAATAAAAAATCGAGTTATTACTTGAATCTATGCAGAAACATGCCGTGCATGCTTTCCAGAAGTTTCAGCCAATTATTTTTACAAATAATGAAGATATAGCGGTTTTTAAATGATGACGTCATCATAACTGTGTCATCTGTATGACTGAGTTTGACAGAATCGTTTTTGCATGTTTATTTTTGCATATATACAGGGATTTTTTCAGATTTTTTTCGAGATTCGCATACATCTGGTAGCAATGAAAGGTTGTGTGAGAGAGGAGTACTGCTCAGAGCGGCTATTTATAGGCGAGAGCCGTGAGACTCAGAGAATGACTCAGTTACACCACACACGTCAAAGGAGTTACACGCACTTCGTCACTTGCGTTTGGTCACTAGCTATTTACGTTGTTTTTATAATTTCTTAGTGAACTTATAGCAATGCCGAAGTTACCTAAGATCAAGAAGGCTACTCAGCAACTAAGGCAATCAAAATTAGCGAAGGCCAGGAGTATGCTGAAAGAAAAACACGAAAATTCATTGTTATCAGCGCCCTCATTGTCTCATGTCTCGCCGTCAACATCATTGTCTGGTGTCACGCTGAGGGTATTAATACCACTTTTAGGGGTAGGACCAGGATCCTTGATGTAGAAATCAACAATAAAAGTACAAATAAAGTAATTATAATAATGATGTTTTGACTTTTATAAGAAAAAAGCGAAATTTACATAGCAAATCTTTGGGAGCCCATAACTCAAAAACATACTTATGCGCATGTCGGTAACCATTACTCGGTTATTTATTATCCAATTTTGGAGAAAAAGATATCATTGAAAGAGGAATAAAAATCCCACAATTCTGTGTGACAGAATTTTGATTTCTTTCTTTCTTTTTTTTTTAGAGTTTTTTGAGTGTCTAGACTAAAAAAAAAAAAAAAAAAAAATTCATAAAAAAAAATCAAAACAAAAAATCAAAATTCTGTCACACAGAATTGTTCCGTAAATAAAGAAGTTTTTATGGTATGATTTTCAATACAATTGATGTCATATTAGCAGAGAAATCTCTACCATTTTTTTTTTTTAATCATAATTTTTGCTAATAAAACTAAAAGTTTTTGCTCAAATGACTTGAAATTTTTATATGATGAAGGTATTATATATATCTAAAACATATATGAAAATTATCTATTTTGCGTAATAAATAAAAAAAATAGACATCATAGCGGACGGTCCCCTTAAACAACTGGCCAGTTTCACCGACAAAAGAAGAACTACATCCAAAAATATCACTGTCTTACACCCACTTTCAAAGAGCGGGGGTAACTACCAGAGGCATTCGTTAACAATTATTCTAATTGTAACATGCTGAACCGCAACAAGTAGTTGCACATAGAGCAAATGATAGAGTAAGTTTCACCTCAAAAATTGGATTTATCTTTAGTATGACTTCAAACATACATGAAGATTTGAACACAATGGTTACTTGATTTTAACGTGGATATACCAAAATACAGTACAAGATCAAAGTCAATTGCTCTCTAAAAAAAACAGCAGGCCCATGCAATGCATACACTGTGTTGCTTACGAGACCCTCCTTAAAACTCTGTGAAATAATGCTATATAACAAAAGAGGGAAGACAGAACAAGCTGGATTTTCACAATTACTACAACATGCCTCAGGTATCAAGTAAGCCTATATCATCAGGTCTTGTGTCTTGTCTATGATAATGCACATCTGTCATCCATCAGGTTCAATAAATTTTTTTCTTTATATTAGCATCAATTAAAATGTATATATAAATTTATTAAAAACATTAAAAATATCAAACTATCAAACAACTTATTGTATTAGCAATGTCATAAGGTCATTTTTAAGGGTTTATTGGATTCATGTCATTTTCTGAATGTCACAAGTCTTGGAACGAATTTACAATGTAAGATAATGTATTACTGTAATGCACCAATCAACTTTGTTCTATTACATACTAGGTTTTGTTGCTAGATACATCACAATATGTATTTGTATTTTTCAACTGTTTTCATTCACTGTGTCACTTGAATGCTTCATTCACCCAACTATAATTAATTCATAGCACCCGTGCATCTGGTATCCAACCCCGTCCCTTATGACGTGCCTGTCTGGCTAGTGATCAGCCAGTCACAGGGGTGGAAACTCACCACTCTCTCCCAACAGAGAGAGAGAGAGAGAGAGAGAGAGAGAGAGAGAGAGAGAGAGAGAGAGAGAGAGGAGAGAGAGAAGAGAGAGAGAGAGAGAGAGAGAAGAGAGACCCGAGATATGAGAGAAGAGAGAGACACCCTACCCCCCGGGCCCCATTTTGAATCTGCAGCTTCTTCCTCTACTCCTTGTGATCTGAATCTCCTTGATGATCTGAATCTGAATACTCTTCTTCCTCCCTTTCTTTCATTACTCCTTCTCCTTCACCTTTCCTCTTCCACTACTTTCCTTCGGGTAAAACTGAGGTGTAATAAGAATTATTACTTTTGAAAGACATGTTCGTCAGAAGAGGTCGGAGCACAGATGTTTGCACAGTGACAGTTGGGAGATTACTGGCAAGTTTCCAGTTCTGTGACTGGCTTATTATAGTTGGTGATGAACTTCAACTGGGATCAACCCAGGTTATTACCAGCAAACTACTCATTGGCAGTTCCTTATGGTCAGGGGTTACTAAGACCTATATGGTCAGGGGTTACTAAGACCTAAGAGTTAAGAGATTACTAATCCTTTAATGCAATGGCTTAGTTATCTGGTTGGAATAGTCTTCTACTGGTACTCATTGACTTGTTCTGTAGGTGGAGGATGTGGGAAATTATCAATAGTTCCTTAATATTTCTCTCACTCTTCATACATTCCAGACTTTCTACAACGCAGGCAATCTTCCAGACATCACTGTCTCCAAACATGGGCTTCCTCAATGTTTTTGGAGATTTACCCTGTTGTATCTAGAACCAGTGGTTCAAATTAGGGTTAAGGAAATATGATTGTGTGTAACCAAGGATCTGATTTACCTTGAGTTTAGCATTTTGGCCTCCTTTATGTTACTTTAAGGAAACAAATGTCACTCACATGAACTAGGCTTGATCCTGAGGCAAATTTTTTCATATTCTGAACAACTGTGACCCACCACAATCCAGTCACACTTGACCAACCCATCAACCAGAGGTATGGGGTGATGTCATTGCTGCTGGTCCAATCAGGAATGTATTATGGAAGTAACCCTCACATGAAAATTTGAAAAACCTAGATTTGTTCTACTAACTGAACTTATCAAAACATACAAAATTATTCCTACATATTTAGTGCACACTATTTATACAAAATTTAGTTACTTGCTCAAGTAAAATTACAAATAATTTGCAAGATTTCTGCCAACCACAAAATCTCAGGTTAAATAATGCCTTGTACACAAATTAAATGTTTGTCAGTTGCATCCTCCTATACTACATTAATACCGAACGTGCTCAATTCGAGGTGTGTGAATTCACATACACAAACCCTGCAAAAGTGTTAATCTCTCTCTCTCTCTCTCTCTCTCTCTCTCTCTCTCTCTCTCTCTCTCTCTCTCTCTCTCTCTCTCTCTCTCTCTCTCTCTCTCTCTCTCTCATGATAAATATATGATTTAGTTGAGTACTAACTTTCAAAATTAATAAGAATAAATAATAATAAAATAAACATGATGACACAATTTATTTTATACAGAATTCTCTCAATTCTTCTAATGACTTGCTTCTTTAGCACACTAATATTTCTAAGCAACTGTCCAATGTTCATCATGCTTTCAGTCATCAACGGAATTTCAGGCTGGTGTCAGCAATGGGTATTTAGGTGTCTCATAGGTCGGGAACAGGACGCAGTTGTCAGATGGTCAATCTGTATTTCTTGCATTTCTTTCAGGTTTTTCTAAAGGACGTCCATCATTGGGATGGGATCACTGTGTGAAATGAGCTACTTTGGTGGGATTCAAGCTATTTATTGCAATTAAGTGCCTTGAGGAATCTGGCACCCTGTTTTTAATTGGGCGCTGCTTGTGGCATCGCGTGAGATTTCATCAGGGGGACGGCATCTGATTTGCTGTCCTCTCCATCCCGATGATGGCCAAAATGAGGTGGCTGAAAGAATCCCGATGATGGCCAAAATGAGGTGGCTGAAAAAAACACAAGAAATACGGATTGACACCTGACGACTACGGCCTGTTCCTAACCTTCGAAACACCTGAATACCCACTGCCGACTCTTAGCCTGTCCCTGACCCGCCATCTGCGATAACAGCAGCCCGAAATTCCATTGATGACTGAAAGCATGATGAACATCAGACAGCTGCTTATAAATATCAGTGTACCAGAGAAGCAAGTCATTAGAAGAATTGAGAGAATTCTGTATAAAATAAACTCAGTAAATTCTGCCATTATTATTTAATAAAACATGTTTGAAAGAAGGTCTGTTTCTAACATACACATTTTATTATTATAAAGGATTAGTTTATCCAGACCTCTGAGCCTAACAACAGCTCTTCTCGGCCTGGTTTTCAGGAATTAATCCTGAAAAAAAAATTAGACTTTATTTAGGAAACCGGTTTTACTTAGGAACATGATGATCCTATTAATACAAAATCTTTGCCTTCAGCAAGAAAGTCTTTTAATGTCGTGCTTTGTAAATATAAGTTTCTTTGATGGTTCCAGATTAGACAACCAACTAATAAGTGTTGGACAGTCATTGGTGTCTGGCATGTACTACATTTCATTGGGTCTGGATGTGGATTTGACATCGAATGACTGTGAAAATCAAGTATGGCCTATACATAGTCTTGTTAGTAACACTTCTTTCGCTCTTTCTTTTTGAGATGATGACACCCATGGATTAACTTCACTTTTTATATTTCTCAGTTTGTTTGTAGTTTGCACTGATGTCCAATCTGTTTGCCAGTTTTGATATATTAGAGGCTTAATTGAGGTTATCCAGTCTGATACTGGGGCATGTGTCATTGTTGATGGAATAGTGCAAGCTGATTTGGCAGCTGTATCTGCTTTTTCATTTCCTTCAATTCCCACATGTGTTGGAATCCAACATATTGAATAAGTTGGTGTATTTTTATTTGGATTTCTTGTACAAGGTGATTTGTAGACTTGTACTTGTTTATAGCATCAATAGCACTTTGTGAGTCACTGAAAATTATGGTGGAAATTACTCTCTTCTCAGATATTATGTTTAGTGCTATTTGTATGGCTGTGAGTTCAGCTGTGCATACTGATGATATAGGGAGAAGACTTAACTAACTTATCTTTTGAGAATGCTGAAGCTCCTACTCCAGTGTTGTTTTTTTATTCATCTGTATAGATCATAAGTCAATCTCCCTATCTTCTGATGTGCTCCAACGCATGGACGGTACATTTGTGTTTGCCATATTTCTTTTCAGAAGATATGATAGAGCAGTACATAGTTTTACTCTTTTCAAAGTCCAGGGTGGTGGGAATTCCATTGCTGGATGGAAAACTGGTTTAATATTATGTGAGTTCATTAAATATTTGGTTCTTTGTGGGAAAGAGCTAGCACTATGGTTTTCTAATCTTTGATTATAATCTCAGAAAGCAGGTAGCAGCAGGAGATGTTCCTGCTTGAAGGGAAAGGCCCCTGCGCATAGTTATCAAGTTACGGTGATGTTTTAGGGGTAATATACCTGTTTCTACTAACATGGAGTTTATAGGGGATGATCAAAATGCTCCCATGCACAAACATATTCCTTCATGATGCAGTGCATCTAGCGTTTTTAATGTAGTTTCTGAGGCAGATGAATATATTGGGCAACAATAATCTATTATAGATAGAACTGTTGCTTTGTATAACATAGGCATTGGGTGACGTCCAGTTCCCCATTTGGTATGTAATAGTTTTTTCAATAAGGCTAGGGCTTTTATGCCTTTTGCTTTAATATATTTGAGGTGTGCTTTTCAGTTCAGGTGCTAATCAAACACCATTCCTAGGTATTTAACATTCGTGCAGAATTTAATTTTGAGTTCAGGCGCTGATCAAACACCATTCCTAGGTATTTAACATTTGTGCAGAATTTAATTTCGGTATTATAATGATAAAGCTTAACTGTTTGTTGTTTTAACCATCTTTTATCTTTATAGAAAATTAATGCATTTGTTTTATCTATTGAAAATTGGAATCCTACTGAATTTGCCCAATTGGTAATATTTGAGATGGCTGTATTGAGGATTCTTTGGGCATGTCTTAGAGTGCTACTTGTATAATATATGGCAAATTCATCAACATACAAGCTGTTTTTAACTCCTATTGGTAAATTTGTAATATAAATTGATTGCTAAAGCAAATAGAGTATGGCTTAAGACACTGCCTTGGGGGATTCCTTCTTCCAATTCATAAACATTTGAATAAGAATTTTCTATTCAAATTTGGAAAGTTCTATCGGATAGAAAATTGTTAATAAAAAATAGTAAATGGTCTACCTTCAGAGTGAAGTTTTATCATATGCTTTTTCTATGTCAAAAAATATTGCCACAGTTAATTTTTTCTGATCAAATCCTTTTTTTGATATGATTTTCTAGACAGGTTAGTGGTTCAATGGTTGATTGACCAGCTATTATTAATCCTGATTGCGTTGGTGTTAGAATTGAATTTTTTGTTATGACATATGTTAGTCGTGAATTAACCAATTTTTCTAGGATTTTACATAGACAGCTTGTCAAAGATATAGGTCTATAAATGGATGGATTACTTGAATCTTTTCCAGGTTTGTTTATTGGGATAATGATAGCATGTTTCCAATTATCTGGAAAAACGCATTTCACCAGATGGTGTTATATGTAGAATTTTAGTAAATATGATTTGGCAATGGGGGCTAGTCTTTGTATCATTTCAAATGATATTTTATCATGGCCTGGGGCCAATGAATGACATGAATCTAAAGCACTGTTTAATTCATCCATATTAAATGCATAATTATATACTAGATCTTCAATAGTTTCAAAATTGAGTATAGTATTTTTCCCCTGTTCTTATATTTTGAAAATGTTCATTTAGACTGGAGTAGGCACTTATATTTTCAAAGTGTTTCCCTATAATACGTATTCAAAATTTGATAATATTTTCTCAGATAGTACAAAGTTTTCGAGATTTGTCATTATATTTGTTATATAAAGGTTTAATATAATTGATTGTTATGTTTGATGACCACTATCTTGTTTAGTATATTTGTATGGTTGGGCAATTTGTTGAGGGCTTTGAGCCGTGTCTTAAGTCTGCTGAGATTTCAACTTAATATGTGTTTGATTTTGCTTAAAGTTGCTAAGGTTGGAGTCCAATCATGGGACAGGGGATTTATTTAGGTGTGGCCTTGTTTTAGGTATGCTTTTATCAGCAGCATTTATCATGAAATCTGTGAAGAATTCACATATTGTATTGTGGTTTTGGTTATGCAGAAATGGTGGTATATTTCTGGTATGTAGACTGTAAATGTCCCAATCTGTTTTTTGGATGTTATACTTTACAGGTGGCAATATTAAATTATTATTTAAATAATTAAGGACTATGGGGAAGTTGTCACTGTTATACAAGTCATCCAGGACATTCCACTCAAGTCTTTCAAGTAAGTCGACGGAGCACAGCGAGATATCTACTGAAGAAAAGGTTAAGTGTGTATTGAAGAAGTAAGTTGGCACATCACTTCCATTTAGGCAACATAGGTCATGCTCCAATACATATTTCTCTATGTTTGTTCCTGGTGTGTCAGCAGGGTGACTGTTATCCCAAAGGGGACTATGAGCATTAAAATCTCCTATTATAATTAGGGGTTCATGTAGATTATCAATTAGTGCTGGTAGATCACTGAAATTCGAGCTAAAATTTGGTTGGTTGTATAAGTTACAAACTGTGATCATATTTTTGTCTGGCATATATAATTTGATAGCTGTTATCTGATATGATAGTGATGGTACGTTTAAAAGTTCATAAGTAATACTATTATGAACATATATTGCTGTGCCTAGTTTTCCACCATCAGTTGGTGAATAACAAGCAATTTTCTACTGTCGAATGTCTGTGGGGTTAGATCCTATGTGGTGTTAAATTCTGTAAATTGATTGCTGATTTTACTTTGCCTTGAAGTTTATATGCATTTGAATTTATTTGCAGTTTTTTAATTGTTGTATTTGTATGTTGGTTATTAGATGCAGCAGTTGTTTGTTTTTCATAACTGAACATTAATAGGTCTATTTTTTATTTTATAATTTCCTTTTTGTATTTTAAGGATTCAGAACATAATTTTTTCTCATGTTTGTGTGTTAAAAGGCATTTCCTTAATTCAATAAAATTTTCTTTCAGTTTCGTATTGTGTCGTCTGTCTTGGTGGTTAGTTGGTTGTATGTACCTATGAAGCACTCATTACAACCACAAGACAAAGAATGTTTGGTGATGTTAGTTATTGGTTCAGAAGTATTTGATCTAGTTTTTGAAATTTGTGGTTTTGTAATTCTATTGGTCCTTTTCTGTAGTGGTAAGGACTGTTGGTTTGAGGGGTTATTTGTTTTGATGTTATTAGTGGAATATATGGATCTTGTGGATGGTTGGGGAGTGATAGTTATATTTTGGTTTGGTTTAATGGTAAGATTATCATTAGTGTTATCTGTTTGGAATTGTAAAGAGTGATCAATTGATTCTTTACCGTCCAGATGTTGGCTGTTTGATGTTTGACTGGGATTGAGGGTAATTGTGTATTTCCACTTGTGATGAGGTTAGTACAATATCTTTTTTAAAATGTTCTCCTGGTGTAGTTGGAATTTCTTTGGTGGATTGTAATTTTCAATATTCACTTTTTTCCTTAGGTGGGGTTCATTCCAGTATTCTTTTCTTTTTGTCAGTTTGATTATTATTATTATTTGACTCCTCTTCCACTGGAAGTTCTTTTCTATGGATATCTGAATCTTCAATGTTAGTAGTGGTACTGGTGTGGTACTGGTGGATATATCAACATGCTTGTTTTGGGGTTCAGCATTATTGATATGAGAATCAGTTTGTACCCTTATATTATCTTGTTGTTTGTTATTAATGTGATCGATATTTAGATTTTTAGTTACATTTGCAAAAGAGTGGTTTTTAGATGGATTACTGAGTCCTCTTACAACCATTCATTTTCTTTAATGTAATCGGCATTCCATTTCTTGTGTTGGACATATGTTCAATAATTTGTTTTCTAGTATGTATTGCTGTTGATATTTTATTTTCAGCTTTAAGTACTAGAAATCTCAACCAGTTATCTGGTCCAAAAAGATTATCAAAATGCACCAGTGTTGGGTTAAGACGATAGTTTCTATTTCTTTTTGGACTTTGCCTGATGTGGGTTATCTGTGTATCAGATTTGTTTCCTTTCTCTGCAACGTATGGTTCCATTATTATTATGTTTGAATCTTCTGATTGGTTGTTAGCTTTTTGTAGAATTTCTATGGGCCCTGACAGGTTTTTTTGGATCATATAATTCATTTGGAACTGAATGTTCCTTTGCTGCATTATTATTTTGAACTGACTGAGGGAGATTCAGGGATAAAGTTCCAATGGTCATCAACTGTGCCGAATTTTGTCCATCAAGGGACCTAGGGGTACTAAGCACTTTAGTCGTATTTATCATAAAAATTAGAGAAAGAAATAAAATATTAATACATTTTAAAAAGATATCATTGGCTTTTCATGGAGTTAAATCTTCCGCCAATGGCACAAGTGAGAAATGACTCCCAAATGTCTGCGTCCCTACCCTACCCCAAAAAGGGGGATGGCATAACATGATTAGTATGGCCCAAATGTAAGCAATACCTGCTTGGTAGGACTAAGAGTATTACGAAAATACAATTATCCCCATCCTAACCACGTCATGGCAAACCGGACAGAATGCTGAGAGTTCTATTCCTTGAACCAGGCACCCCTGGAATCCGTGGTCCACCTTCACAGAATAGTTCTGCCTGGAAAACCAGGTCCGAACATTGTCGGGTAGATGATGGATCTACCACAGTTCCCACTATTTAGCTTCATATTTAACTTCAAGTTATGATGTTTTCTCATTTATTAGATATGGAAAATTTTGACAAAAGTGGGAAAATTCACAGATATTAATACAAAAATATATAATGTTATATGGGACTCTTGGGTTCGAACCTGGGAAGAAATTCCTGAAGTTCGAGCCCCCTCATCACGTCAAGGTGGTCCCAAAATGAGAAGGTCTAGCATACACTGTATTATAAACTGTAGTAATTAGAAAATTCATGTGTGATACATACTTTAAATAAACAAATAATCTTTCCATCATCGTTTGCTAACTGTTGAGGAGAAGCTCAAAGTGCATAACTAAGAGTTTTATTAGTCAAAATAAAAACACTCTATTTTTCATGAAAATGAATTTCAGAACAAAGAGAAATAATAAAGATGTTCTTAAAAATGGGGTTGAGAAGATTTCTAAAAATAGATCAATCGGAATGGGGAAAGAGAGAAATAGTACTATATGTAATCTTCACACACACTCCTATATTTTTATGTCAACTATTTATCTTTATTTTTTTAAGCTAATTTTTAAATGAAATCACAAACTTTAATTTCATTTAAAAGTTAATTTAATACTTAGGGAGCATGATTAGGGTCATATTTAGTTTAAACTCTAGAAATAAGCATTTTCTATTAGCACTTTCAGAGATCAAGCCAAACTTACGCAAAAATTTGCTGTGCATGAGGGTTCTGAAAACTAACCTCACGTAAGTTCAGGGTATTATTTTATCATTAAAAAACAGGTTTTAACAAAGAAAAACCATTTGTGGTAGCGGTTCTACTAGGGCTCCATAAAACATACTAACAATAACAAAGAATTTTCTCATAGTTGGTTGTGGCCAGAATGGTGTTTTCGATTTGATACAGTGGTCAATTATAAAAGGATTCAAGGCAAGAGGGCACTCTCGCTTGCCCACGGCAATCACCGTTTGCCTTTCATCCTTCTCACACAGATGTGATAGCGTGCACTAATTCTAAGATCAAAATTACTTGCCAGGTCTGTAAAAAAAACAAAAAAAACAAAAAAACACTCACAGTGACTACCAAAAACCAGCTTTTCCTTGATCAAAACATGTTTTTATATTGCTGTTTGTCCTTACAGCAGCATACAAAAGATACTGACAGGTTATGAAATGGCCTAGCTACTGATTAAGTGATCCCACTGATTAAGAGAAAAATTGTCCACAGTGGTCACAAAAGATATTGACAGGTTATAAAATGGCCTAGCATTTGATTAAGTGATCCCACTGATTAAGATATAAAAATGATCCACAGTAAAGTCACCTATTAAGACATAAAAATGATCCACAGTGAGGCCACCTAAGTTATTACACACTTTTTATTCAGGATACCTATTAGGATTTCACAACGAAGGTTGGGAAAATCAAGAATGTACATCTGTGTTATTCTACGTAGTTCTAAAGTCACTTACCTAATTATGTATGCCAAACTGTGATACAGCATTACTTTATCACCCTCCCCAGCAATATCTCAGAATTACTGTCAGGAAGATCCTTTTCTTTCCACTAAAGAGTCTATGGGCCAGGACTAACTGCAGCACCTACCAACACAGTGTAGTCAAGTTTGTCTGATATGGAACAATGCTTCTGCTGACAACCTTGTGAACTTGGGAGACTTTTTCAAAAGAAATGCTTCCCACAATACCCAGGGGTGCACCAGGAAGGAGTGGGGTTCTACTTTCTAATTAGGGTCATTAAGACAATTCTCAACCAAGAAAATCCAGGTAAACCAGGAATGCTCAAATTGGGCATGATGGCTTATCTGTAATTCTGAATTCCCATAGAGGAGTATGGGATTTCCTCTTCAAAGGGTCCTCATTCTTGGCCAGAAATAGCAAGTAATGAGCTAACAGTGATGGCAAAACATGTGTGTAATGAAGTGTTATCCCCATCTACGAAAGCTGGGATGCCAATAAGGTCAAGAAGTCTGCCTTTTGGTTTTGAATTATAGCTGCATTATGACTACTGAATTAAGATGACAGGGGTCAGAGAATCTTATTTAGGGGACCCAGTAAAGAGAGCCAGTTTTTGCAATGCAAAGAACTGGAGAAAGGAAATAAAACCTCTATAGCTTAATCATTGCTATATCCATACAGCAAAGGATTCAATAATGAAATCTTGTATGATATAACTGTAGTAGCAACATGGTGCTTACTTTCAAACAGCTAGTTCAGAAAATTCTATCACTGTTTCAACCAAGGCTCAATCAGATCACAATGAATGTAATCCAACCACAGTTCCCATGCAATGCTAGATAGAAGAAGTTCCTAGTTTTGCACCAAATACTTGTCAATGATAGGTGATAATCTTCACTGTGGACCAGTTTTTAAAATCCACATGTGAAAGCCATGTCTCATAAAAGAGGATATATATACAATTTTTCCTCCTTATGTCTGGGATAGAACAGCGGACAGTACTTATTGGCATCGATTTTCTGGCACGTTGTTGAATGTTAGCAGTTTGTTTTAAACTCTCAAAATCTGGAACAATGGAGGAGAGGGAGAGAATGTCCTCAATTTGTTACTGGTTCTAATCTTATAGAAATGCATCTCTTACTATTGCCTGTCTGTCCAGGTTTGAGGACACGTACAGGTACATTAGAAACTGATAGTTTTCATGTGGTGAACAGATCATAGTCTAGATATGGAAGTGCATTAATAATTATTTAAAAGGAGGATTTGTCTGATATCAACTTGGTCAAGGCAGCTATCTGTCTCAACAGCAACACTGTTATTACACTGACCAACCCTGTATGGTGGATTTGCTAACAATTGCCACATCCTTGCTTGAGCTATCTGTAGGAGAAATAGCATGACTACCTTGAAAGGGGCTACACAGGAGCCATCCTCTTGATACATGCCATTACTGTCATATTGTCAAGGGCCAACAAAATGTGGGTCCTCTATGAAAGGCTTCAATTTTCTGAGAGACAGGAAAATGCCACAAACTCCAAAAAAATTCATAACATCCCTAAAACTGGTAACCATCACCCCACTACATACTTGGCTATCATCTCAATAGCCTTTAAAACCTTCTAGCACATCTAATTTATAGGACCACAAATAAACTTCAATTTTGTTTGTGTAGCACTACATTTAAAATAGCTATGTAGTGATACTATCATTTTAATTATCTAATTATTTAACATGAACATGTCTAGGCTTGAATGCTCAATTTAAATTTCAGATGTATGTCTGACATTTGTAAACTAGTATATTTTCATAAGGAATGCTACCCTAACAAAAATACAGAAACATACCACATACATAAACTCTTAAGGTAGTAAGTATTGTATTTTAAGTTATTATTTACTACCCAGTTAATACTCAATGAGATGTGTTTGTATGTAATTGGAGCTTGCCCTTGACATAACATTAAATGTACCACCTAGGCTATATGATATCAGATGGTACAGTACTTCACTTCCACTTATCATTAACTACTGTAATAATTTGAGTTATATTTCCTATTATTGCTCTGGTCACTAATATATCACTGAAACTATTAATTGAATATCAACAACCAGTACTAATAAGTATTACTACTTCTCACTGAAGAATCTAACTTTATATCTTACTTGATGTTATGATGTCTATCTAGCCAAGTAACACATCCCATGATTAGATCTGCCAAAATACATTTTCCCTTCCTTTACAACACAAAAATCCCTCAATAATAAAGATAACCAAGGAAATTCCTGCATTACATGACTCATTTAAAATGGTTCCAAATTATTAACAAAAGAAACACAGAATACTTAGTTTAAAACTATGAGACAAGTTAAACATATGGAAAACTGGAAGTCATGGTTGTCATTTCATTAAGCTAAAAATTAAATTTTGGTCTCTACTCCAAAAATAAAAATTATCTACTTATAATGAAAAATCAATTAACATGACCTTCAGCAATAAAATTTCAAATTAATGACATTTTTCAAAAATTGTCAGTTGACAGCAACAAAATCTGAATAACTGACAGCCTAGCACCCTAATCCAAAATTCCCACCTGGAAGGATGTACTACCAGCTACTGGGATTTCCTATTTATGCCTAACTGCAAAAATATTAAGAAACTAAAACTTTTTACAGGGGCTTAGGACTAGGCATTTAGCTTCCTGCAATGATATCAACGAATCTGGGCAAATCAGAAACACGAAATAGAAATTCTTCTAGAGCCACCTGTGTGCTGACTGCTGCTACTGCAGATCATAAGAGGGATGGTTATTTGGCTGACTCCCACACAGCTGACATATCTGTGTGAGAAGGATGAAAGGAAAACCAGGTAATCGCTGTACCCTCTTGCCTCGAGTCCTTTTATACTCTTTATCACTTTGTCAAATCAAAGGCACTATTCTGGCCAAGATCAGCTATAATAGAATTCTTTGATATTGTTGGTCTGTCTTATGGAGCCCTCTGGTAGGCTCATAAGAGTTAGTCCTTTAAGGATGAACAACAGCTGCTCTATCAAAGAGTAGTTTCATCTTTCATTAACTTGTGTACCCTTCTTCCCATCATCTTAAAAGCACTGCAATTTTATTGATAAATGGTAACTGATAACTCAGTGTAAATTAATAATAGCCAGTCTTCCTCACTATTCCTGATCACTCCATTCCTTTGACTAACAGTATGACTTGACCCAGACCAAGCCAACAACAGAGACTTCTGTATTAGTAGTGAATTTTTCACTTCTCATAAAAGCCTTTATTCTGTTTCATGACTAGTTATTTCAAAACTTTGAAAGACAAGTCTCAGACAACTAGCTTAAGGAAAATGACAATTATAACAATCTCATTTCCAAAACTTCTTAATGAAAAACAAGACCTATTTTCCTTTAAATACCTACAACAATCTTGTTTATGAATATAACCTTTCCTCTTGTTTTACAAAAGTGATATCTGGCTGTAATGGAATTGTGCCTAAGCCTTTCTAATTTTACAACTTACAACAAACAACAGACAACCTCCTCAAAGAGTACTGATACTAGATTCCCTCTCCTGATAGCTGCGATTGTATGTAATATCCAAACAAGCTCTGCAACTGAATTATTTTATACCAATCTAACTACAAAGAAGAATATGAAATAATGACATTAATAAAACTATGGTTCATCCTTAGCTAAACATATTATTATAATAAATATATCCAATAATACACAAAAATTTGGGATTTTAAAGGCACCATTACTTTAAAAAAATTTAAAGGCATCATTACTTTATAAACAAAAAATTCTACTTACTAGGAAAAGGACTGATTTCATAATAAACAAACCATGGTACTTACTCATTAATGGGATTCATGATACTTTCAACCTGGACTGGATTTGTAAAGTTCCTTGCTCTCATGTAATCACTGAACCAGCCCAACATCCTGCAAGAAGAATTAAAAGTTTTGCAAACTAATTTTTTTCAAATGGTCAAATAAGCTAACCAATACCCAAGTGTACACAAATTGTATGCACCACAATAAAAAGATAAAGCGTTTCCATCTTCCTCCTTTCGCAAAAATGTGACAAAAAGCTTAATTTATCTTACATTTCAGCTACCATAAAATGTGCCTCTCATAACAAAATGGTTTTATGAATACCAGGGAGTTTTTGCTTTCTGCCATTTGTTAATGTGTTTCGTAAAGTTTAGTGTTAATGTTTTCTGCCATTTTTTAATGTGTTTCGTAAAGTTAAGTGTTCATGTTTTCTGCCATTTGTCCTCCTCCTCTGCTGCCACTTTTGGACATCGCCTCACTCAAAAGGTAAGGTTCCACATTTTACTACATACATACGTACATGAACGTACAGTATTTCTTGTACCCTGTACACTAATACACTTTATTTACAGGTACAGTCACGGTTAGATAAGGTATTGAATGGTCCAAATTGTTGTATTTCATTGTTTATTGGTCAATTTAGCTTTATTATAAAATTTACTGTGGTATTTTTGTAGGGCATGGAACAAATTAGGCAATTTACATGTAAAACGTATCTTTAGATACGAAAAAATCAGGTTACGAAGGCCACTTCGGAACGGATTAATTTCGTAACCTGAGGCACTACTGTATTTAAAAGAAAATTATACATTATTAAGTTATAAAATTATGAGGTTAAAATATATGAGTGATAAAATTGTATAAAGCAGTACTAGAACTTAGCCTCTAGTACTTGCCAAGTAGTAGGCTGAGTAGGAAACTAGGCAATTTGTATGTGCAATTACCTTGCAGGAGTATGTTTACCATGGGGCTTCATTTTTTAGGGAAGTATTCTATATTCCTGGATTTTCTGTGGTCTGGCAGTGGCCTGGTCCCAAGGTTTCCGGATTTAAGTGGTTGGATTGTACTGTATAAGAGAATTCTTTGGGATTAGTTGGCCTGTCTTATGAAGTGTTGGGGGGACCACGAGAGTGTAACTCCTTTGAGGACGAACAGCTGCTAGGCTATCAAAACTATTATGCAAGAGGTTCCTCAGGTAAATCTTAAATTTTTTAATTAAAAATTCATTATTTTAAGTCATAAATTAATCATGTAACTGCTGTGCTTATATTCACTACTATACAGTGCCCCAGGTTTTACGTGTTTCACATTTCCGCGGTCCACTTTGTCGCAGAGTTTTGTGGAGCACATTATTATTCACTTTTCCATGGGGAACTTTCACTAATTTGCAGATTTTTCTTTTGGCAGTATCTCAAAAATTATCACTAATTTTCTTTTTTCATACAGCAAAACTGTATATTCACTAATTACTGTATTTTTTTCATTAAAATATAAGAGAGAGAACTGTGGTTTTTACATCCAAGTCTAAGTACAGTATAAATGGATTCTGTAAGTGAAATAATGTTTCACTGATATTTTGCCTTTTTCATTAAAGGATATAGAGAGTGAGAGAGAGAGAGAGAGATAGAGAGAAAGAATAAGTGCTCATACATGGGAACACAGTGACCGCCTGGGGACAAGAATTCAATGGCTGGGACGAGAATGTTATGAGTTGCCATATACTATCTGAAATTCAGATTCTAAGTATTTTTACCATGATTAGAGAAACATCAAGTGATAAAATTATAAAATACTCTCTTGTGTACAGTTATAACATGTGTTATAATCATAGTCAACTAAACTTGTGATGGAATACAGTACAATAAATCTCACAAAACAAAAGAAATATGGCCATCATCTTCCATGATCTATTTGAACTTGGTGGACTTGTTTTTTTTACGTTTATGGTACAATAATTGATAATATTTTCACTAAAAGGATATGTACAGTACAGTGCTGACATACAAAAGAGAGAGAGAGAGAGAGAGAGAGAGAGAGAGAGAGAGAGAGAGAGAGAGAGAGAGAGAGAGAGAGAGAGAGAGAGAAAAAATCTTCCCTGTTATGGCTGCAGCACAAATCTATTTCGTGAATGAATTGTACATTTATGATAAGAAATTATTTAATGTACTAATTAGAGCACCATACTGTAATATTAATGTATAAAAACAACAAAATCTAATCAAAGTGTATTTTTGTCTTTTGTTATGCTCTGAGAATCAGCTGATGATGCTTATTACTGAAAGAATTATTTGGGAAAATAATTCAGTTGCTATAAGAAACTCATTATTGACAAAATTATTATTTTTAATTTTGTACATAAGAGAGAGAGAGAGAGAGAGAGAGAGAGAGAGAGAGAGAGAGAGAGAGAGAGAGAGAGAGAGAGAGAGAGATTTTCAATGTTTTTTTATGGTGATTACATCAATACAATATATGTAAATGGATTCTGTGAGTGAAATAATATTGTAGATATTTTGCTGTGTTTTCTTTTTAAAGTACTATATGTATACTGAAAGAGAGAGAGAGAGAGAGAGAGAAAAGAGAGAGGAAGAGAGAGAGAGAGAGAGAGAGAGAGAGAGAGAGAGAGAGAGAGAGAGAGAGAGACGGGGGAGTATGGGGGATGGCAAGGATTAACCACAATATGATGTAAACCAAGAACTTAATGTAGGTAACAAACCTAGCTTTCTATTTGGAGGTACATATTTGCCCCATCGTTCTAAACTACCCATGTATTTTATATATGCTCTATACAATAGTACAATCCTATTAGGGTGTTCTGGGACGATATTTTCAGGTATCATTTTGTTTGAACTGTCAAGTTAGGCAATGAATAGTTAAAATTGGCAGTTACCTATAGCATTTTAGGGGTGTATGTACCCTACTTAGTAACAGTAGCAGAAGAGTAATGTAATGTAAGGTTATTTTGGGATGATGGTTTGGGGTGAATTTTTATTTGAAATTATATTAAATTATTTAAGTATGATAATTTAAGGTATATTTTTGTTTGAACTAACAAATTAAGCTGTGAAATGTTAAAATAGACAGTTACCAGCATTTTAGTTTAATGGGTACTGGGTATGTGGCAGTTATAAGCACTTTTTGAGGGGATTTTTGCATTTCTGTGGCAGGTTCTGGAACCTATTCCTGCGTAAAAGTGGGGGAGCACTTTTCTTTCTCTATTTCCATTTTCATGGGATTTGTTCATTTCATGTTAATTTCTCCCTCCAAATTTTTAAGTATTTACCAAGGCCCGAATACAGTATACTTTCTTGGAAATGAGTACATTCCCTAATGTTTTCACATAAAAGTACTGTATTATATTTTTATTCAGTATGGTAAATAAATTTTTTCTCTATTTATTACTTATTTTAAGGCAACTACAAATGACACCTCTGTTTGTCATTTGTATAATATTTTACTTTACCTATACTGTAACAATTCATACAAATGAGAAAGGACAGAAAACTCAAACATGACTATTGAGTTAAAGGAATTATACTATTACTTACCCTTCGGAGTTGCTGATTGCATGATACTTGCATACGAAATTGGACCACATTTGCACACCAATGTATATTTTGTGCCCTGGGAAATTCATACCCTGTTCAATCATCTGTGGTCTGAAAAACAATAATAATTCTCAAAATAAAAAGCAGTTTCACAACACTGCAGTTATAACAATTTTCATACAGCAGTTATTCTAAAGTAACTTCATGATTACATATCAAAACTAAACCTGTAGGTATCAAATAATTTACTTTGCACCTAATCCTTTAAAATTATACCAATCCAATGGAAAAGAACTAAACACCAAATTAAGCATACCTAGGAAAAGGTGATACATTAATCAAACTTGAAAAGCCTAGCTTTTGGGAAACATACTGATGGTCAGCTTCAGTAAATGATTCTTCCATTATCACCCTCATACATAGGCATAAAGATGGAATGGACACAGGCAGAAGTTCACACAGCACAGCATAATGGTCATATCTGGAAAACAAGTACATTCACAAATAGTTCTTAATGCAAATTATTAAGGAGATTCTACTGGATTATATATATTTAAATGTCAAAGACCAGGATGATTTAAGGAAATGATGTGATGGAGAAAAGTCAAATTACTTAGAGAAGAAGTATACAAGAAGGTAGCAAGATGTCAGCTATTAGGAAGGCACAGTTCATAGACAGGGCAAAGATGAATACCTGGACCAAATATAAACTCAAAGATAAAAGATGTCTAACCCTGTAAAGGCAAAATCTGACATAAAAATGAAAATCATTAATAAAAATGAGGGTTGACCAATGGCTAATTTTTAAATAGTGTACATACACTGACACATAAAAGAGAATTAAATTCATAAAAACAATTAAGACAGCCAAGAATTATAATTCAGTGGTCTGGTCAAAATACTTGATAAAGTGCTAGGGAAGGTCTCAAGCTGTGGCAAGGTCTCAAACTGCTGTCTATGTGAGCTCTTGCTCAAGTTATACTGCTGTTACCTTCGCTTGAGGAATCATAAGCTTGTTTGATCACTTCATGAAACCAGAAAGATAGGATATTTAGATACTACCTCTTCATGCTTGCTAATACTACTGATAGTGGCAACCACTCCAACCCACAAGGTCAGGTGCTTTTTAGATAGTACCTTACAACTTACATCAGGCATAGAACCATCTCATCCAGGTTACAACCAATAATATCTAAGAGGGAGGGGATCCAGAAACTCTCATGTATCTCATCAGAGACTGACAGGTTCTGAGTTTTTGCCACAAACTCACAGACAAACAAGAACTACAGACAGCCCAACCCTCTAAGAGTTGGAACACAGTTTTCTATCAAAACCCAAAGATATGGTATGGAGCTTCCTATGGTGAACAAGTCAATCATCGGTGTTCCATAAATCTCAAAGAAACTTTCCATCACACAAGAGTACAGGGATCACTCCATCTCTGAGGTGATCTGCCACCACATTCCTCCTGCCTGTGATAAACCTGGCTGACAGCTCGATAGCATGGAAACCACATACTAGTGCAGCAGCCTTGCCAATTGACAAAGGTGAAAGGACACTGTTCACCCTTGCTTGTTGACATATGTTACTATGGTCATGTCACTCAACACTTCCAGTGATCTGTCACACATTTTTGGAATGCTCATAGAGCTAACAACACTGCTCACATTTCAATAATGCTGATGTGAAGATGAAGGTTGTCCTCTGCCCACATACCTGAAACAAACATGCCATTCAGGTGAGTGCACTAACCCTCCTTGATGCATCTACGAACAGACACCTTTGGAGGTGAAGAATTCAGGGGAGCTCCCTCAAGGAGGTTCCTGTCAACCATCTACCAAGCAAGATCCTCCCTGATCCCCCTGTTCAAGGGTAGCTTCAAGTGCCAAGTGACCCTTCAGTTTTCTTCAGTCGCCACATTACCAAGCAAAGGTATATTCGCCCATGCAGAACAAGCTTCTCTAAAACAGCAGATTCCAGCATAAATAGGAACTGTATTGTAACTTTCCAGGCTGATGACATGAGAATCAAAGAAGACTCTGTTTGCTACATGTCTATGAATAAGTCCAGGTACCTGACATGCTGGTCGGTGATGAGATCCGACTTCTCCCAGTTTAACATGATTATATGGTCATGACGAAAAAGTGAGTATGCTATCTTTGTTCTGGAGCAATTGCACCTCTCAGAAAGATCACAGAATTAGCCAATCAGGTAATGAGCAAGTGAATATCATACAAAAAACCCAGGCTAATACCATGTTGAATATCCATGTAAACACCTGTGGTGCCATAACCACCCCAAAACACACAGATTTGAACTGGTAGACTGGCCCCATTAAAGGCACATGGATGTACTTCCTGTAGAACTGGACAGGTGCTTGGAAGCACACATCCCCTCAGCTGAAACAACACTGATTATACCATTTACATCTTACACCAAGTTTTAATGACAAATTTGTTCAATGGCAAGAGACTGATGACAAGTCTCCAGCCACCTTCTCCACCTGGAAGAGGCAACGATAAAACCCTTAAGACTGGTTGTCTATGACTTTACCCTTCCACCTCTGCCAACAGGGCCACAGCTTTTGGGGATTCCAAAAGACAGGGTACAAACAGTACTAGCAAGGGTGATAAGGGTGAGCTACAGTCGTCCTTGATGGGTTTTCTGTATCTGTCCTAAAGGACACGACTACCCCGGGGTCTGTCCTCTCTCCTTGATCTTAGTGCCCTTCCTAGCCATGGCTGGGGGTTAAGGGGGAGGACAAGAGTCCTGGCAAGGTTCCCTTACCTTCTAAAAGGAAGAAGTCTGGGCAGGTTGCTTCAGTTTGGAAGGAGGGTTCCTCCAAACATTGGACACAGACTTGGCAACAGTTTGCTTCAAACCACAGGGGGTATAGAAACCAGTTTATAAGAGAGTCCCAACCAAACATTTTATAAGAAAGTCCCAACTAATAAACTTCTCTTCTCCACTATCATCTCAACTTTACTCTTTGAGGAGAAAATATGTACCTAGGACTAAAATTTTCTGCTAAGTAAGACTATTCTTCCCCAAACCCTGTCTTAAGAAGAGGGAGGAAATCATGTTGTCTCCTCAAGTTAAATTAAGCCCACAAAGTGACACTGGTATGACAAGGTCAGTGCCCCCCCCCCCAAAACCACACACTCTAGCAGTTTCATAAACTGCCTTCTCATCCTCCAAGGAGACACCTGTGACAGTGATGTCAGCTTGCCCAACCTCAGGTCTAGCCAAGAAGCTGCATAGGAGTTGGCTATGGTGATAACTCCATGGCTCCTGACTCTGATGCCAAGGCCTCCTGACAGTCATCCCCAGCAGAAGTCATTCCTCAGTTTGCAAAGGAATAGTCTCTGGGTTCTTGGGCAAGTAGAACAATGAGGCTTATCCAATCTGCTGGACAGCAAAACATTCCAAGAAAGCTGAAATCATGGCAATCTGAATGATGGCCTTCCTTCAGGAATGCACCAAAGGGAGAGCTCTTGCAGACAAGAGTGAATTCAAATGTGGTACTATAGCAGCCTCCTCTAGATCAATACCCTCACATATGAGCACAATGACCTCTAAAAAATGCCATTCCAATTTCGCTTGTTGAGGTTTTGTAGGGGAGGGCTGTCCAACCCCACTAGATCCCCATACATAAGTATGAGCTAACTTATGCAAATAACAGTGATTGGAGCTGTATCATCCATTCTGCGGAGTTCAGTTTCATCAAAGCTGAACAAGTAGAGGTGGGCATTCAGTCAAAACTCCTGGGCCCAAGCTGAACCATATGCAGATTGGAATGCTGTGCAATTACAGGCAAGAGATAACCCCAGTATCTAAATACCATACTGTGTAGACCCACTGTACATGAACCCTCTGTCTGCACATGCATGCTCCATGAACAAGGGTAGTGCAGACTCTACTAAACATGGGTGGATGAATTAAAAGCAGTCCTTGTGTCCCCAAAAGCATCGCCTGTCTTGAGGTGCCAAGCGCTTTTAGTAAACCCCCTTATCAACCCTAACTATGGCCCTTCTTGTGAAAGGTTTCATAGGCTTTTTCCTGAGAGAGAGAGAAGAAAGACAACAAGGAGGAAGAGCCTGTCCAGTGTAGGAGGAGGAACAAAAGCACTCCTGCTTCTATATCATACCTTAACTCTTGTTCTCTCCTCCAATGCAGGAGAGCTGGTTGAGGCAAGGATCTCTGTCAGAGGTTGGAGCCATAGTTCATGCCTTGGGGGTATCTTGTGCCAGAGGCAAGAGGATCAAGAGCTGATTCCCTTAGCAGGAGTAGCAGCAGTACTCGCAAAAGGAAAGGGTCTTTTTCTATTTTTCCAGAACATACTCTCCAAACTTTGGGTGTGCATTATATGTCAATACACATCATGAGACAGAAAATATGGTACCTTGTTAACCAGCTTTTGCCCTTTCATTGCAATGGACAACTTTAGATGCACTAGTTTTTACTAGTTCACTGCAAAATACTTTCTTCTGAGTTATGCAAAAACAAAATAAGACTTTAAGTGCTATGCAGGCTGCCATCTGTTGACAATTTTATGAAACACTGGCCAGAATTACAAGGCTGAAAACTTTTGATCTTCATCAGAATTTGACAGTTAACATAATTTCATGTTACTTATATTAGTAAAATTCCTTTTCCAACTGCTGTAAAATAATATTTAGTGTATAATTAACATAATTCTTGACAACTATCTTTACAGGATTGTTTCTATTCTAATATACTAACCCTTTTTGATAAATTACTTGAGAAAAAAACTTTTGCTTGTAGTAAAGGTAACAAAACAAGCTAACATCTGACATGATGAAAAAAATGAAAAAGATAACTTTTTCAGTAACAAATCAAAATGCTTGCTTGTACCTGGAAAATACAAACATGGTTAACCTTTTACCAAATTTTGGGACAACATGCATTCAAAGAAGGGCGGAATGTTTGTAAGACCTCTCTTCTTGTTTGGTATAAGAAGTATGGTGTATAGATGGCACTGATAAGTTTCATCAATTTAATATGTTCAATTTACCATTTCAAATGAAATTATAAAATTTGGCATTTTATAATTAAAGCAGCATTAATTGATATAAATATAAAAAATATCACTTTGAGGTGGTCAATTTTCAAATATACAGTGTTCCATCCTGTCAAAGAATTGAAAAAAAAAAAAATCCTTCAATTATCCAGGTTAATACAGTCAAGGCCTTGTGGATAACTGAGAAATCCAGATATAAATACTGGCGAGTAAGAAAATCTAAGGTTGTTCAAGGGCAACTTCATACCCTTCCTCACTTAACCTTGTCAGTACAGTACCACATACCTAACTGTAAACACTCAATATGCTTATAAACAACCACCATCACACTTCAAACTGAAAACTTTACGTAAAAGGCAATTATCTACATTTTCCTCATATCTGTAACCAAATATATTGCATAGATACTCTGAAACAAATACAGTCCCTTTTCTCTCTCTCAAATTGTTCACTAGATAGGTAGCCTAACTGTGTTTGCCCAAAGCACAACCATGGTTTTAAGAACAATAATGTATTGTTATACAGCAACTTTTTTGTCAGTTGTTACCATATTGTATTACCACCATACACAAGGTACAAAATGAGTATGTGTGAACTTACAGTATCAATCTGCATAAGCCAAATAAGCTATGACAGCTTTATTTACGATAGAGGTATTGGTAATGAAGCTGATATTTTACTTACTGAATCCATCTATACTGTTTTATCCTGTTATATCATCATCATAATACATACGTATGTATAGCAAAACGATCACCCACCATTTGCATTGGCATAGTGTTTACACTCCTGGAATCAGCTGATTGAGTCTTCTAGTGAAATAATGAGGAGAATAATATTTTAGTTGCTAAAAGAAGTTAATATATTACTGGAATATTACTTTTTATTTTGTACATAAATGTAAACCAGGTATGCAAAGGTAAACTCACATAAGGACTCCAAGTTGAAGTAAAATCCTCTAAAAAAAAAAAAAAAAAAAAAAAACGGCTGTTTCCTGATTTGTTTGTTTAAGTCATACTTGATGTTTATGTCAGTTCTTTGCCATGTGGTTGTTAATTATAAGAAATGGTTATGAATTGTTACATAAGCTGTAAGTTTGGTATTCTTACATGAAAGCCCAGCTTAGTATAATTTACCAAAAAATTATAATAATTCAGTAAGTAAAGACTATCATGGAAATTGTGTTTGTGCAAAACATCTGTTTACATCTTTAGTAAATATAGCATTTCTCAATGATGATTGTCCAAAACAGATTCATTTTAAGAACACTACTAAAAAGTAGTAGATAATTTTCTGTTTTATTGGAATTATGATTTTTCTTTCCACTTAATAATATCATGGAAGCTTTGCTTGTATGCCTCTGTGTGTGTGTGTGTTTATATAGGGCATGTAATTAAGGGTGCTGTCCGGTTAATGCCAATTTTTAAGGACAGGACTTTGATATTCTTACCACTTGATAAGGTGACTTGAGACATCTCCAAACCGCATATGATTTTCGCCTCTGACCTTCGGTTTTGTGACGCCAGGGCGACTTATCCCGAAAATAACCATTTTTCAAATTCTATCTCCTCCCTTGATATATATATTAAGACCTGGGTTTACTACCATATATAGACCTGATGTAGACCTCCAATCAAATGAGGAGTTTTTTTCTAAAAGTAATTTTTTTTACCAGATATGAATTTTTTATTTTGGTAAAAAAATATACCCTATAAATCACGAAAAAAAATTTACAGAAAAATGAGGAAACAAAAATTGGATAAAAGGGCTTTATTAGATTGTTCTATAATGTCTTTCTGAGTTATATACCAAATTTCAGTGCTATAGCTTTAAAACCAAGTGAGAAGATAGATTTTGAAGGTCAATAAGTATAGTTTTGAGATACAGGCGTTCAAAGTTTTCTTTTGTATTTTCATAAAGACAATGTTAATAAATAATGATTATTATGAATTTATATTTCTTTTTTGGGTATTAATACACCAAAACTATGTTATTTATCATAATTTAATCATAAATGATGATCCCTTTGCTCATATATCATAACCTGGGGTACTCCTTCCTACACAGCTCTCTCTCCTTCACTAACTCAGCTCAAATTTTCTTCTTCTGTATGTTAGCAAGATGTTTTCCTTGTATTTTCCTCTTTGGCATGATGAAATTCTTGTGGAAACAAAGATTACCAGACGTAAAATCAAGAGAATATCAAAGGTGAAACTCGAACGTGTACTCTCTTTTTACAAAGGCAATGTTAGTAAACCATGATTATTATGAATTTCATATTCCTTTTTGGGTATTAATAAACCAAAACTATGTTATTTATCATTTATGAAGATCCCTTTGCTCTCTCTCTTCACTAACCATGCTATGATATTCTGTAATCATATTAGAGCTAATTTTCTTCATCTGTATGTTAGTGAGATGTTTTGCTAGTCTTTTCCTCATTGGCATGATGAAATTCTTGCCAAAACATAGATAAACATACGTAAAAGCAAGCGAATGTCAGAGGTGAAACTCGAACGTGTACACTACAAGAGGTTTCTCCTTGCACTGGAAGGTGGTAAACTGACTAAGTTCCCTCCTGCCTCCTCATGGAATCTCTACAGAAGAAATAAAGCATTTTCTTGTAAGGACCAATGTTTTTGGCTTATTTTTGTTTGTTTGTATGGTGCTTTTACATTGCAAGGAACCAGTGGTTATTCACCAACGGGACCAACGGCTTTGCGTGACTTCTGAAACACGTCGAGAGTGAACTTCTATCACCAGAAATACACATCTCTCACTCCTCAATGGAATGGACGAGAATCGAACCCGCGACCACCGAGGTGGGACGCTAATACCATACCAACCACAACGCTGAGGCGCTTTTTTGGCTTATTGAGTTACATTTACTAATTACCCTGTAACTACGAAAGTAAGAGGAATTTTGACGCAATATTTCGTATACGTATTCTCCATTGCCATACGAAGCTCCAGGAATTTTTTCATGACTGCATTTTCCACCCTATATCCCCATATACAGGCAGTCCCCGGGTTACGATGGGTTCGGCTTACGACGTTCCGAGGTTAAGGCGCTTCTCAATTATATTCATCAGAACTTATTTCCAGGGTTACGATGCATGTTCCAGGGTTATGACACCTACAACACTCATCTGGCAGAAGAAATATGACACCAAAAATGCAAAATAATCAATATTTGAAAGTTTTTTTTTTTGAAAAATGCAATAAGAATGCACTTTACATAAGTTTTTAATGCACCCAAAGCATTAAAAGTAAGGTTTTCTTCGGATTTTTTACGATATTCCAGCTTATGATGATTTTCAGCTTACAACGTGTCTCAAGAACGGAACCCCCGTCGTAACCCAGGGACTGCCTGTATAAGGATTCTGGCCGGCCCCTTAATGTTGATGTTCCCGTCTCTACATATTGTGTGCATTTCTTAGTGCAGTATCACATTTATCCTTTTTCTTTTTCGCTTTACTTTATTTACTATACAGTACCTCATTACAAGTTTAACGACTTTCATTACAAGCTCAGTTGACTCATTAAGTATGATTATCACACGTATTATAATAACAAGCAATATTTACATTCATCGATCTTAATGCCTTACCATAACACACTACCCTCCACAAAAAAATTCAGTTTATAGAATTTCAGATAAAGGATAGCAAACCTGTAGGTGCATATTTACCCATTCAGGATGACAACGAGGATGGTGCTAGCAGTAAGAAGCATAAGCATAAATCTTTTTTCATTCCTGAAAAGGTGGTGTTACTGAAGAAATTTGAGAAAGGAACATCTAAAGACTTTGTGTGAGTGCTATGACATCCAATCATCCACTGGATATGACTTAGACAACAGCAGATTTTTAAGTGTTGTTGCTGAAAACATAAGCCTGGAAAATTTGAAGTGCCGGAAAACACTGAAAGATGCCACGAGGTTAGAATTCGATAGTGCACCTATATGATAAATTTTTTAATCAATTTGTATTTTCCATAGCTAACAAACCTGAGGTCTTAACAATAGGATTATCTTCTTGCGCCAGCCAGTAACCAGTTAAAACAATCAAAGCTTGTAAAGCAAGGAATCTGTGGTATCTGGCAACTCCTGCATATATACAAGGTGGAAGTTGGTCATTAACCAAGCACAATATCTCGTGACACGTTAGTCTTTCCCATAACCCAGGAAAACATTAAGTTGGGGGGCTAGAGGTGGGCAGTAAACTCACTCATTCTCTCTTCCATACAATCATCTTAGGTAAGATACAAACCGCCCCTCCAGGGGCACCGGGTGAACTACACAACTTGTTGGGCAGCCACCACCAAACCCAAGGGAAAAGTGTCCAAAGACCTGTGAGAAATGTCCTTCAAGTAAAAGGAAGTGAATGTGGACTGATGCAACCAAGAAACCAGCGGTCAAAATTCTATGAACAGACAAGTTTTTCTTAAATGCTAGAGAGGGACTTATACCTCTGACATCATGTGCTCTAGCCGGCACAGACTCAGTGACAGAACTATCAAGTGAGGAGGAAGCCTATTTAATTGTTTCACACAACCAGAATGAAATCATGTTCTTGGACACTTCCCTTCTGGACTTACCAGTGCTAACAAAAAGTATACAGCACCTAGGGCTTAGGTGACGAGTCCGTTTTAGATAGCATCGTAGCGCTCTGACAGGGCAAAGCAACAGCTCTTGCGGATCATCGTTCACAAAGTCATTCAGTGTGGGAATGGAAAACTAGGCAAATCTGGCATCATGCTCCGAGGGATTCTGGGTCTTAGCCACAAATTCCAGGACAAATTCAAAAGCCAGACCCCCAACCCCCAATTCTTTTCAAAGAAGCCAAGGCCAATAGGAAAACTGTCTTTAGAGTCAGATTTCTGTCTGATGATCGACACTAGGGCTCAAAGGGAGCTTGAGTGAGACTTCTCAGGACAAAAGAAAGATCCCAGGCAGGCAGTTTAAATTCCCCTGGAGAACAGGACTGTTCAAAACTCCTGAACAAAAAAGCGATTACCCAGGATGAAGAAATGTCTATGCCTTTTAGATGCAACACCAAACCCAAAGCAGCTCTATACCCTCTGATAGTTGATACAGAAAGACCTTTCTCATCCCTGAGGAAGATGAAAAATCTGTTTATCTGCTGAACAGAAGCTCTGAGTGGAGAGAAACCCCGTCGACGACACCAATCACAGTAAACTGCCCATTTCCCCTGGTAAACTGCTGACGAGGATTTACTGAGATAATTGGACATCCGTTACACAGCCTTTTGAGAGTTGATAGTCTCCAGCCATGAAGAGACAGGGACTCTACCGATTGGTGAAATCTTTCAACATGAGGCTGGCAAAGAAGTTGCTGCTAAGGGGGAATCTCTCTTGGAACTCCTGACATGAGAGACAGAAGGTCCGGAAACCACTCTGCTTGAGGCCACAGAGGAGCCACCAATGTCACCCTGAGGTTTCAAGAACTCATTTGCCTGTTCAGAACTTGACCGGTCAGGCAAAACCGAGAGAAGGCATACACTTCGAGGTTGTCCCAAGGGTGCTGTAAGGCGTCCTCTGCTAGAGCAAGAGGATCCTGAACCACTGAAAAGTAAACCTCCAGCTTTCTGATGAAGCGAGTGGCGAAGAGGTCTAGCATAGGCCTTCCCAAAACATGAAAAAGCCTGTCCACCATGTCCTGATGCAGAGACCACTCCGTGCCCAGGATTTGGTTCTGACGACTCAGCTTGTCAGCTACCTGGAATGCACCTGGCAGAGAGCTCCACTGCACTGTCGATAGCCCACTGGTCCAACTCGACTATCAACAAATGGAGTTGACGAGACACCAGGCCCCTCTGCTTGTTCCCATAAGCGACCACCGTGGTGTTGTTGGACATCAGAACAACTGAATGACCCTCTACCCTCTCCCAAAACTCCCGCAGACCCAGGAAAGTTGCCTTTAACTCCAAAACAATGTGCAGCAGCTTTTCCTCCGCACTCCAAGTGCCTGAGACAAGATCATCTCCAGATGAGCACCCTAACCATTGATGGAAGCATCTGAAAACACGAGAAAGACTAGAAGGAGAGAAAACGCAGAGGGATTTCCACAGAGAAATTCTGGTCATCCAACCACCAACGAAGGTCTTCCCTCACCTCCTCTGACTGAGGAACTCTCTGCAGAGGGGAATCTCCCCCACCAGGGACCAGAAGTCCTTCAGTCTCCACTGCAGAGACCGAAGATGAAGGCGACCATGAGGGACCAGCTTCTCCAGAGAAGACAAACTCCCCAGAAGGACCTGCCACTGGTAAGCTGGCTGTTCCGGCTGTGACAAGAATAAGCATGCCACTGACCAAAACCTCTCCAACCTCTGCTCTGAAGGAAAAACCCTCAATGCCGCCATATCTATAGCCATACGTAGATAAAGAACCCTCTGGCTGGGAACCAGATTGGACTTCTCCAGGTTTACTACTAGGCCTAGCTCCTGACAAAGCTGAAGAAGACAATCTCTGTCCTGAAGTAGCTTCTCCCTTGAGCTTGCCAAGACCAGCCAGTCACCGAGGTATCTTAACAGGCGAATCCCTTGAGCATGAGCCCATGTCAAGACAAGGGCAAAGACCCTTGTGAACACCTGAGGAGCTGTAGTCAACTCAAAGCAAAGAACCTTGAATTAGAAGACCTGCTCTCCCAGAGTGAACCGAAGGAACTTCCTGGACAAGGGTGAATCGAACCCTGAAAGTAAGCATCCTTCAAGTCTATTGACAGCAAGAAGTCATTGTCTCTTATCACTGCCAACACTATCCGGGGTGTCTCCATCCTGAACTTCTTCTTCCTGACAAAGTGATTCAGAGTGGAAAGGTCTATTACTGGTCTCCAGTCACCCTGAAAATTCTACTGTAAAACCCCAGAGAAGGAAGCTGTACTTCCTCCACCACACCCTAGTTCAGCATCTTCAACACTTCCCCTCCAAGAGCTAAATACTTTGGGTAGTCGTGAGCATATGTCCGACTGAGAAGGGGTCTGTCCGAGAGAGGGGGAGAGAAGTTGAAGGGTATTAGATATCCCACCCGAAGAACATCTATTACACATTTCTCCACTCCATGCAATTGCCATCTGGCCCAATGGCCCACCAGGCATCCCCCAACCTGTGGCAATGAAGACAGGGAAAGGCACCCACTCTATCAACGACCCCTTCTGCCCCTCCCTCTCGATCCCCTCCCAGGCTTGTAGGGGCAGGACTGAAAGGGAAAGGTGTTGTTGTTTTGTCTTGGGCTGTGAAGGAGACTAAGAGACCCTCACAGAAGCCAAATGCCTGGACGACTTGACAGGAGAAGACCGTCCTGCCTGCAATTGCGGAGAGGGAGGAGAACAACAAGAATGAGCCTCCGACTTAGACACTGCCTGATTGACCAGCCTATCCTTAGTGTCTGCTCATCGCCAGTCAATCGCATCTCCTAACTAAGTTATAGGGAAAGGAAGCTTTGACTCAAAGAGGTCCCCATTCCAGAGAGCTGACAAGGACTCTGAGTCTACCGACCCCACCACCTTCGACAAGGCCGCGTCCCTCCTGGGCAGGAGGAGGTTGGCCCACAAGGTTGCACAAAGGTGGCCTTGATATAAAATTGCCTTTGGACCAGACTGCAGCAGCCTAGCCAAGGAGGAAGAACTGACCAAACCTCCCTCCACTCGATCCTGGCTATCGCAGTGGACCACAAGTCCAGACAAGAGACAGTCTGGAAGATGGTAGCTGCAGCATTCTTCATTGCCAAAGCCTCTTGCGATGAAAAAGACAAACCTTCAGACTTAACCTGATCCAGGGTCAAACCAGGTTTAAGACAGATCACGTCCAGATTAAGGTGACGGGACATCAACTGAACCACATTAGTGGAGTAATACTTCCTATGCCGCAAGAGAGGAGGAGGAGGAAGAAACTTGGAGGATCTATTAGAGTGCAGAGAGCCACCTCGGTCTGAAACTGAGGAGTTAACACATTGTAAGATGGACTGAGCATGGCCCGACAAGGAAAGCTCAAACCAAGCCATAGAATTCTGTCTGGAACCCAGTAAGGCCTCTATACCCGTAAGGGTCATAGAAGACTTAGTCTGAGCTCTACCCCCAAGATTGTTGAACTCATGAATGAGATTAACAACCTCAGAGAAAGAACACAGAAATTCCTGGCTCTCTACCTCCTCCTGCTCCGGCAAAGGAGACCGAAGACACAAAGAAGAAGGGTTGGCAGGATCCTCATCCTTCTGTAACAGCATTGGAGAGCCTTCCCTAGGAAGCAAGGTATCTGTTTCTTATTGGTTAGAGTTGAGCCCTAAATTATTGAAGATCCCGAAACTGAGGGTTCCAGAACACTGCCACATGACGAACACCATACATGATCCCGACTCGAACCGTGTATACACTCGTGACGAACCACGTTCACTTTGGTGGGACAAATTCCATACAAGTCTGCGGGATGAACCATGTACACGTTCGTGGGACGAATCACATACATGGGCATGCAACGAGTCCAGTACACATCCATGAGACAACAACCGAGCACGGTTCCGAGATAAGGAACGACGCCGAAGAGAACTGCCTGATGGAGACTGACTCCTAAGGTTCCTGTCTCTAGAAGAAACACGTCTGCGGACCAAGGATGCTTCGTGTTCTCAACCGCCAACCGTAACCCTGCAGGGAGAAAAATCCTTGGAAAGCACAGGAGACACCTTCGTAGCAGATACCTTCAACTTCTTAATCGGTGCCTTATCATCCTTATGGAGGAGTGGAACAGGAACAGGGGATAAGAGGCTAACACTTCTGCCAACATAAACACATACCTGTAAGGGAGAGTCACAGCAGCGTACAGGAGTTGGCGATGCATTTCTCACACGCACAGGAAGACGGCAAAGTATTCCTATCACATACAACACCTCCATCGCAAACACGTATGTGTAAAGGAGAGACACAGCCATGTAGGGAAGCGGCGATGCATCTCTCACACATACAAGAGAGACACGGCCGTGTAGAGAAGTCGTCGATGCATTCCTTTCACGTACTCCACTTCCAAGATCACGAACACGTACGTGCAAGGGAGAAATACAGCCGTGTGGGGTTGTTGGTGATGCACTCCTCTCGCTCAAAGAAGACGAAGCCAGAAAGTCCTTAATTCTCCACATCTGACTCAAAGGTGAGGAGGAGAAGGAGACGAAGAAGCAGAAGGAGATGGGGTGAAACTTCCCTCTCTGTGATGTCTCTCGCTAGAAGGTGGAGAGGAAGATTCACTCCCTCTATGACTTTTCTTCCCAGAGAGATAAGAATACCTCTCATGAAAAACAGCATCCAGCCTCTTGAACATAGCTTGAAACAACGCCTTCGATGGCCCAGCAAGAGGAAGCAATGACATCATTGTAGAGTGGGATGACGTCACAACAACAGATGGGAGAGACACAACCACAGCTAATGTCAAAGGCTGAGAGGATGCTGGGAGTGATGTCACAACATCTCTAATGCAGTGTTGGTCGATGGCCTCACTGGCGGAGCGATGAGAGGTGACCCAGTAAGCGTGGCATTGACATAGGCGTCCCCCTAGGAGGCAGGCACACGAGAACCAAAGTAATGTAGTCCTGGAGGAGGTGGGATTGCCAATGGGGCCGGGGGGTTTGAGCCTCCAAGAAATGAGACAGAAGGCCATCCAAGTAGGGGGGACCCTGTAGGCCTAGCAACGCCAAAACAGCCGCCATCTTGCTTGATTCCTATTGGAATTTATTTTAATTTCAATCTTACTTATATTTAATAAACAAAACAATTATTTAACAACCAAAACAACTTACATTAAAGAATAGATCCACTAATAAAACTTTGTGACATTGCCGTACATTACCTTTTTTCCTTAGACATGGCCAAAGATACATAATAATGTAAAGCACTTATCACAAATGTTGACGTTGACGTTGACGTGTTCCAAAATTGTCGTTGTCTTGGAGTTAGAACGTTCAGTTTTGTTCAGGGTTAATTTCCTATTACAATGTAGATGCCGGCCTTGCTAATGAGAAACTCTTACTGTAACTGTTCGCCGTGGCTGTGGTAACCTCCGAGGTAATTTACTTCTTACCTTTGACAGGTACATATTACGCACGCGCGAACTTAAGACCTATTAGGCAATTACTAGTTTAAGTAATTTAATTCATAAGTTTAATTATTATCATTTTACTTATCATTAACGCTAATAGTTACTATAAAATAAGTAGCATTAAGTTATTTACTTTTAACTTATTAAGAAAAAAATAGAAAGCTTCGAGTGAAGCTAACGACCGAATGGCTATTCCCCACAGTCGGACACAAATATCAATCCTTTCTGATTTCTAAACACACTCCCCACAAAGGATTGCGATTATAGAATTGCAATGAATATCTTCATTAACCAAACATTATTTATTAAGGCGGCCACCTTAATCTGGCTACCTGCGTTAAACAATTATTTCCAACAACGCTAAATAAAAGTATGGCCATGTTACTTTAGTATCATCCTCAGTTACTAAAAGTGTAGCATTTTAACTTAAGTCTTCACTTTATTTTAAGTGTAGCATTTTATTTAAATTTTTACACCAATTTTAACTTAGCTTAGTTTACTATAGGCTATTTCCTAATTTTACTTTTTGTTTACATATTTAGTTTATTTATTTATTACCTAGAAAGTAATTATTTGCAATGCCCTTAATCCTTGTTTAAAAAGTTAAAGAATAAAGCATTTAATAAAATATATCCTCATACTGAAAAGTTTCGAGTGTGTAGCATTTTAGTCAAAATAAAAACTTGATTATTAGTAATTACAGTAAATAATATACTGAAAGCAGTATTTACAAAATTATCTAAATTTTCCCTTAGCATTCTTTCAAATCTTTCGGTAGCCTTCTCTTGGGTCTTACAGACCTTTCGCCTTGTTCAACGTGAATAGATTCAGGTTTATTTATACTGCCTGTCTACCTCAATTCCATTGAATTATCTCTGGTTTGCCTTTCTCTTATAGCATGTGTCACTGACAGTTCCATAGGATAAAGATTACAAATAGAATGATATTCTATAGCCCCATTAGCTTGCTTAGTTTCACTGACCTAATATTATTGTCAAATCCTAATATTAATTCTAATACCTTACCCATCATCCAAAATGGTCTGGGCTTATTAATAGCTTTAATTAGGACAATGTCACCAACTTTAATTCTATTTCCATTTACTTTGGTACAAATTTCTGCTATGTTCTCTCAGGCTTAAGAGATAATTTCATACCATAATTTCTTAAAATTTTCAATAATTTCTTCCTGTATTTCTACAGTTCTCTCTAAAGAAGGTTGACTAGAATCGTCCAACCAAACATCACCATCATCTTTTCTCAAAAATGAGGGATGAATTACCATGCAATTTGATAAAGGAATTTGGAGTTATAAACTCTAAATTTTCTGAGCTTGATCTATATGTTAAAGGCCTGGAATTGTTTATCGCTAATTGAATATTAGAAAGGGTAGTTAATAATTCAAAGTAAGTTAATTTAGATCTTCCTATTACTTTATAAAAGACAATTCTTTAACACTCTAATCAATCTCTCCCAAGCAGAACCAACCCATGCTGAATATAAAGGAATTTTAATGTGTTTGATATTACATTTCCTTAATTCAGATTGAAATTCCTGCGACTCCAAAGACCTTTCAAGGATACTTCCACCCTTGAAGAAAAGACTTAGCGTTTGTCACTGTACAGGTATTGTGGTATTGTGTACATATTACTAAATCTTTGGAAAGCGAGAACAAAATTTTTAGTGGACATGTCTGGTAACAATTCAAACGTGCACAGCACGCACGTTAAGACAAGTGAAAACTAATATGAACATTTTTGTGGTCTTACCACTCAACTCATCCCTAACCCAAGGTGTCCTGTGAAATCAATACCTACATGCTGAAAAGGCTTGACTAAAAATTCATTGTGGTGTTTAGGCATATCTGTAAACTTCGGGTATCTGTAAGCTAAGGCATTATATTTCCTACATATATTACAAACTACTCAGCTCAGTCGTTTACAGCTGACCTACCCTTGGGAATCCAAATCCCTGTTCCCTAAGGTAGTTTAATGTTAGTGCCTATTCCTAAATGCTGCCTACCTTAAAATGACAATGCTTTATTAACAATGAGGTAAACCTATGCTCTTTAGGAAGTAATACTGGGTTATGAACATCAAAGTCAAAGTACAAACACTTAGATATTCTTCCCCTAGACCTAATTATACCCTTTGAATCTAAAAATAAATTTAAATTGGACACTAGAGGAGGTATATTATTAGTAATATTGGCACTGCTTTGTAAAAAATCTAATTCTACTGTAAAGTATCTTTCTGTGCAATTTTCACCCAATACTCTAAGGCTTTCTTTTTAGGATCACCACCCTTTAATCTACTACAAAATTTTGAACAAGTAACTGGTAATTCTTAACAATTGTTCATAATTTGACATTTATTCATATTGAGAATACCAGCGTTTACTTTATTTATTGCATAGTGCATACTGTACTTATTTGATGCTTATAGTAAGGCGATATGCTCAATAAGGGTAAAGAGGCCACTTGTCAAAATCATTACTCAACCATTCTGGACCTTCTAGCCAATAAGTTTGATTTACTTAAAAAATATTTAGTATAGGATAAACCTCTGGTGATCATATCAGCAGGATTTTCTTCTGTATTTACATAGTGATATAAGACAGGTAGTTTAAATAGCTTAGATATTCAACTTTTAAGACCATCTGCCTCAAGTACTCTATTTCTAACAAATTTAGATTTTATTTTATTTTAGTTTCTCTGGTCAATAGCCAATTTAAAACCACTGAGCATCAACACAAATATTAATGAATTGAAAATTTATATTATTGTAGGCTTCTAGTAAAGAAGGTAAACATTTAAAAGCTAGAATTACTCCCATTAGTTCCAAAGTGGGGACACTATGCTCATTTCTCTTATTCAGTGGAGACAATTTAGATTTGGAGAACAAATAAGAACTTTTATCATTTTGATTAACCGCATAGGCCACAAACCCATAGGCCTCCACAGAGCTATCACAAAAAATGTGAAGACCATACGAGTCTAGTTCATTAAGGGGACTCTTAGGAAAATTTTAAGTTCAGATAACATTTCAAAATCTCTACTAATAATTTTCATTTCCCCACAAAGGTCTTTAGGTAAATTTTTGATCCCAACCAACATCTAATTTCCATATTTTTCTCATTAAAATTTTGCCTCTTATTGTTACAGGAAGGACTATATTCAAAGGATCAAAATACTTTAGAAGTTTTGTGACAATACTTTTCTTTTTGTGTCTGCTTTCTGGGTCTATTTTACAACGGCAGCAAGACTAAAAGAATCATTATTTACGTTGAATCTATAACCCAATACTTTATCCTCTTCGCAAGAATGTTCAACAAGTCTATTATCAGACGACATTTTTTCTCGTCAACTCTACACAATTGGAGTTCCAAGACCTTAAAATAAAGCCCCCTTCGTTCCATCCTATCATTAGCTTGCTATACAAATTTTTTCATTTCATCAATGTTGTTACCAGTTACAAGAAGATTGTCTACATAAAAGTTATTAGTTAATATTTCTTACAACTTATTCATCAGGATAACTTTCTGCGTGATGTTTCATAACAAAATTTAATATAAAAGGTGAAGAAGTGTAACCAAAAAAACTATTGTTTTGTAGCGATAAGATACTAATTTATTTCCCCGTTTCCAAAAGAAACAAAATCTATTTTTGTCCACTTCATTTTTTAATTAATCATCAAAAAACGCTTGTTTGACGTCACTCAACATTACATATTTATTAGTTCTAAAGTAAAAGAGCAATTTCAGTATTGAGCCCATTAAATCTATCCCAGGATAAGCTGCTTCATTAAGTGAAGGCAATTCCTGTAAGTTTTGTTTTTAAAGAACAGTTAAATACTGGCCTGATTTTTGTGGTAATTTGCTCTTCTAATTTTATAACTGGTCTATGGGGAATCCATATATACTTATGATAGTCAGAAGGACTTACTTTAATTTCCTCGATTATACCATCCTCGAGTTGTTTATCAAAAAACTTCCTGGTATTTGTCAATGAGGACCCTTTTACCAAGATACTCTACTGTTCTGTCTAATACCTTAGTGAAACAAAATGATTAGATGGGACGCTGTCAATTTTATCAGTATACCAGGGCAATTCTACATGATAAAATCATTATCAAAAGAGATCCCCTCTCTAAATCTGTCAATTTGTTCTTTATCAAAGGAGACCAATTCTTTTTCACACTTTTTTATTCCCAAGGATTCAAGACTAAAAAGGTGTTCGAGTCATTGTCTACCTCACTGTCTTCTAATATATGCTCTAATGGATTGAAATAAGATTTTTAGAGGATCCATTACTAAATTTACCACGCTTTTTGTTTTAACATTCAGTGTTTTCTTACTAACCATGGAGTCCATAATGGCTCTACTCTCTGCCTCATCCAAAAAGTTGAACACATTACCTACAGGAGCTACTCTATTATTTACGACTAAACAAGCTCCCCACCCAAACATTTTAGTCCAAGTTACCGAAGGTAAAAAAAAAACTGAATGATATCTATTTCCTAACAACATGTCAACCTTCATACTTTCATGGTTTCTGTGGTCACAAAAAGTCTCATCCAATAAAGCAATATTATTTTCTTTAAATTTATTTATTATTTGATCATGCCAGGCACTTCAAAGTTTATATTGAGCGATTTGTCAACTAATAAAGGTATGAATATTAAAATTATTGTTTATATTTATTCAGTGGACATTGCTTGAAGCCCTTAGTTTCTTGCCCTATATATGTGCTTCCATCACATTCCAAAGCATACAACGCCTCTACATCCTGACAAAGATCTTTAGCTGCAGATTCGGAAATATACGACCGCTGAACTGCCAGTGTCAAACAAACATCTGACTTTCCTAGCCTTTTTGCCATTTCTTAAATACAAAGTCATAGTGGGTAAAAATGTGAGACGCATCAAAACTTCTTTGAGCAAAAACATAAGCTACGTTAGTTTTAGTAGTTAGTCCGGCTTTATTCAAAGAAGGGCACAATGGAGTTATGTGTTCCCTCTTTCTACACAACAGACATTCAAACCTTAACTTATTTGTTTTCCCGTAACATTCATTGTCTTCGTGGCCCTGAACCAGCGCATCTAGTGCATAGTGAAAGTTCCCTCAGTCTGCCAATCTATCATTATAATTATTAAAGTTAACACATTTTCCCAAAGTATGGCCTTCAGCTGCACACAATTTACAAATTAACTTAGTTACTTTATTTGCAAATTTAAAATTTTGAATCGTACTTACACCTACCTTATTTTCTTTAGGTTTAAATGAACTGCTAGGACTAGGTTTACTAGAGGTTTTAGTGAGGGTCTTTTTCTATTGGAAACAGAGTTTTTAGATAAAGTTTTGATAATTTCATTATAATTAGAAAGAATGTCAGATATATTAGGATAATTAGTATTTAATTTGTGAACCAACTCTCTCTTTACTGGTATGGGGATTTGTTTATTAAATACTATATGACTCACAAATTTATGCCCAGAGGACCCCACTTTCCATAAATCAATATTATGTGCTTTCAATTCATGCAGATAGGATTGATTTCGTTGAGGTAAACTTTCACCGACGAGAATTCTTGATCATATTCAACACTTGGTGCAGCACTCAAAATGTTCTTAAAAGTCTCGTCAACAATATAATCTATGTCAAGGAATTCTTCTTTTAACATTTCAATTGCCAAGTGGTAGTTTACGGTCAGAAATAGTCAAATGCTTTAACTACCTTCAAGGCATAGCCCCTAAGGTACCCATGTAAATATATTTGTTTGGCAGAATCGGACAGATTTTTTCTGGACCCAATGACATTATTAAATTGATTAAGGAAAGAATTGAAAGCAAATTTATCTTTCTCCTCTCCACTAAAGTTTCCACATTCTAAAGGAGGGGGTTTCCCATCAGACATATTCATTCGAGACAATCATTTCTAAACTTATCGGCAGATAAGTTGCTAGAAGCCCCACTTAACTCACTATGAAATTGTTTCATATGGTCAAGCTCTATACTAACCAATGAATGCCTATATTGCTGCCTGACTATCTAACTCCTCATTATAAAATTGTTCATTACTGATCATTATTTCATGTGTCTCCAAAACATTATTAATTTTTTTCATCAAAGTGTTTTAACCTCGCTCGATCTCTTTTTTCGATTTTCAGTTATTTGAGTCTTACAAAAGGAAGAAGTCAATTTATTATCACCATGAAGCTCCGTTAGCTTCTTTAAGTAAATAGTTACCTTCGTTTGTGTATTCCCCGCATCCTCCTCAAGGATGATATAATATTCATAGGGTTAACAAACTCTTCCTCTTTATCAGACATGATAACTAATTATACTCGATAGATTTAGTATCAATAGCCTGCAAATATTTAAAAGATAACAACACCCCACCTAAGTTATCGATGCTTACGGGTTACCTAGTACATATGAAATAGATTATAATACATAATATAAGTTACTTAATTACGTCGCACTTGAGTTCCATATTGGGTTACCATTCGAAATACCGAGCGACAGTTAGCCAGTTAGCGGTTTCTAAAAAATCACTTACTTCACGAACGATAAACACATATTTACCTCCGAACTATTATATGGAATACACGACCAATTTTGGAATTATATTGGGAATTTATTTTAATTTCAATCTTACTTATATTTAATAAACAAAACAATTATTTAACAACCAAAACAACTTACATTAAAGAATAGATCCACTAATAAAACTTTGTGACATTGCCGTACATTACCTTTTTCCTTAGACATGGCCAAAGATACATAATAATGTAAAGCACTTATCACAAATGTTGACGTTGACGTTGATGTTGTTCCAAAATTGTCGTTGTCTTGGAGTTAGAACGTTCAGTTTTGTTCAGGGTTAATTTCCTATTACAATGTAGATGCCGGCCTTGCTAATGAGAAACTCTTACTGTAACTGTTCGCCGTGGCTGTGGTAACCTCCGAGGTAATTTACTTCTTACCTTTGACAGGTACATATTACGCACGCGCGAACTTAAGACCTATTAGGCAATTACTAGTTTAAGTAATTTAATTCATAAGTTAATTTTATTATTCATTTTACTTATCATTAACGCTAATAGTTACTATACTAAGTAGCATTAAGTTATTTACTTTTAACTTATTAAGAAAAATAGAAAGCTTCGAGTGAAGCTAACGACCGAATGCTATTCCCCACAGTCGGACACAAATATCAATCCTTTCTGATTTCTAACATTCCAAATCTGAAATAAATGAAACAGATGGTGCAGCCTCCTCCCTCTCAGGAAGGACATTAGATTCCGAGGGAGAGGGGCTACATTAAAGATATCATCATCCTGTAAAACTCCTGATACTTCCAACAGCAAATCAATAGATGAAAAGGAAGGACACAGAGGTACAACTGTAGCAGAGGGAGCACTTCTGGAAGAGGGGTAAGCCAAATTGTCCAAACGAGGAGAGAAAAAAAAAAAAAAAAAAAAAAAACCTTCCCAAGAAGGACAAGTAGAAACTCTGCGATGCTCCCTCTTCTTGTAAAACGCTCTCCACTGCAACTTAGGCCAGGCACAACATTCCGAGCAGGGATTAGTAGCTCGGAATTAGTAACAGTACAAAAATTAGATCAGCACCTACTGCATGTCATATGGGGATCTGTAATTAAAGCAGCCAAAAACCTGGAGCATGGAAAACCATGAACACCCGGGCACAAGCGTTGACAAGACTGTGAAGACTCGGAGGACTCCATGATAAAACACAATCACACATAAAGGCACAACTGAAAACACAAAGAATCACGGGCAAACAAAGCAACTGGCTTGGAAGGAGAGTAAAAGTGTCTACTCTCCGAGGCGGACAAAGAAAAACTAACGCATCATGAGATACTGTGCTTGGTCGACGACCAACTTCCACCTCATATACGCAAGAGTTGCCAGATGCCACAGATTCCTTGCTTTACAATCTTTGATTGTTTTAACCAGTTTCTGGCTGGCGCAAGATTATCCTATTGTTAAGACCGAAGGTTTGTTCCACATATGAACAAAAAGTGGTTTAAGCTCTGACATAGCCAGGATATAATCATTTCTAAGGAGATACTTATGAAGAAGGCCAGAATTTTTCTTAAGGAACTAAACCAAATGTATGACAGTGATTATTTGCAAGCTTTGTTCTACCTTTGATAAACCAGCAATTCATAAGTGGAATGAGCTGGCAAGATTATGTTTAAAAATACGTTTATTGAGAGTGATTTCTATCATCCAGCATTTTCAGTGTTCTGGCAGTAGCCTGGTCCCAAGGGTGCCAGATTAAAGAGGTCAGACTGTTTTAACAAAAATATCAGAATCTAACATAATTAATTTTCGTCCAATGCAAGCTAAAATAATGTTCATGCCTGAAAATACAGTGCTTAAAGAAGTTATAAAAAAAATTTATTACACATACGTACTTATACTGAAAACTGAACTGAGCGCTTGTTGAGAATAAAAACCAAAATAAAATCTGCCGCAAAGGATAAGACACATGTTTGCACACCACTCACAAAAATGTTGCCTTGGTTTTTAAAATCTAAATTTGTTTCACAACAAAACAATTACAGTATATGAATCTCAATTTAGATGGAGTAGAATTTAACTGTCCAAAGATTTTTAACGGAAAATTGTAGGATCTATTTAGAACTTGAAATAAATAATAAATATCCAATTACTCTATACTCTACAGGTCAGGAGATATCTGAGACAAAACAACACACATTACAATGGATTAAGTTTTCATCACCCTTGTAGCCTAATCAAGGCTGAGAATGCATAGCCTTACAATATTCAGGAAAAAGGTAAACACAAGAGATAAAACACTTTTGGGTTACATTTTAAAGACAGGAACTGATCAAGATCTGGTCTATGGGCATTAGACTTCATTTTGCCATTTATCACATTATCATTATCTCTGGCTCTCTGAATGCAAGTTTTTCTTTATACAGGTGTTGACTTGGAGGACACATCCAGACTCTTCCTGTCTGCATCATAAATCATGGCTAGGAGATCCCCAGCATTTGGGCATTTCCTGATTGGGTCGTCTTAATTAAATGTCAGCACCAAATAGGAAGACCCACGGATCTCCTGCAAAAAGTTTTATTTGCTTGACATGCAAATGCTAACTTGCCATGCAAATACACTGCCAGAAGAAACATTTGTTGGAAGAACATGCGAGAAAGATGACAGAAAAAGTTCCCCATACTGGCAGAGATGTTTGTAGGGTTCCTATGTAGGGTTCCCCTTGTGACTTGATGACTGCTTTGGCAGAATTCGAGCAAAATGCTCGAGTTTGCAATTAAAAGTCAAATATTAAATAATAAGACTGATGCTGGAATTTTTTCATAGGTCTTCTTGGACAAGTCTACCATGGAAAACCAGTCTTGAAACCACTCAACCACTCATGACTCCACTAGAGAGGACCTAAGCACTTATATAGATGTCCCTGTTTCCTAAAACCTTTCCAATCTCAAAACAGAGGGAGGGTAAATTTCCAAGCTGTAACTAAGCTGCAATATCCAACAGGGTTTGCAAAAATCAGTGTGCAGGTTGTTACTGGGACTGATTGTGAGAAGGCGTCTTTTTCACATCATCACCCTGAAAATCTTTTGGATGTCAGCGATCAAGTTGTACTTTTACAGCACACATCTAGGCATTATTTCGACACCATATTCATCTGTGTATATGAAGATTTCTAATGTCAAGCTCACAGAAAAGTAGTGCACATCAGTGGCCAAAAATCAATGGATCTGCCATGACGGTGGAGTGCTTCCCTACAGAAAGTTACTCTTCCTTCAGAAATTTTTGCCAAGGAATTTTTCACAGACAAGAGACATATGCAGTAAAGTAACATGTTTCCTTTAAAACAAAACAACAAGTAACTATGCAATTCATAAGAAAAACTTATATGCAAACACAAATGAACCAACTTTGCAAGGTAAACTCTCCTATACCAAAGATAAGACACCATTAAAAAGTAATCATGATTATTACAAACCTTTGCCATCCAGTAAAAGTTATTCCTTTGAGCTTTTTGAACTGATGCTTGTGTTCTGCTATTGTTGCAAGCCACATCATATGATTGTTGATATGGTGCTGAATTGGTGGTAAAAACTGTGTACTTCCAGTTGCCCCCTTGAATGCACTGGCAATCCATAGACCATTGAAAACAGCAGCATATCGTTCAAACATTCCTTGTCAAAATATAAATAAAATAATGGTTAATTTGTGTGTGATAACAAAGAAAGCATCGAAGAAGTAATTCAACTGA